>NC_071103.1:16203437-16530000 GCF_024256425.1 Clarias gariepinus | reverse complement strand
GCACATAGCCATGCAATATCCATAGAAAAAAAATTGGTAGTAAAATTTGTCATTCTAACAAAGAGCTCTGTAACTTTAAATGTGGTACTGTTATAAGATGCCATCTGGGTCACAATTTAGGAATTTTGCCTGAAAAAAAGGCCCGGCCGGATCAACTATAAGTGTAAAATGGAAGTGTAGAAACAGTAAGAACTCAGCTACGAAGCAGTAGACCACACAAGCTCACAGAGATGGACTCTATCTTGTAACTAAAATTATTCACTACAGAGTTCAAAACAACCTAAACAGAGTTATTTGTTTGGCAGCCTCTCACAAGCAATGTGCAATGGCAAGTGTCAGCTGGAGTGGTGTAAAGCACTACATTAGTGGACTCTGGAGGAGTGGAAAAGTATTCTCTAGAGTGAGTAATCATACTTCAATACCTGCAGTATTATGGCTTTGGTGCAATTCAGGAGAACACAACCCAACACACAGAATGTATATTGAAGTGATGGTATGGAGCTGTTTTTTTTTTAGGGTTTGGACTAAACCCCTTAGGAAATTCAACATTCTGCACAGAGATGCAGCCCCAGTAAACACCTTTGCAATTAACTGGATCAGTTGGAGGTAAGTTGGAGGACAATGTGAGTTCCAAACGTTCCCGGCAAGGGGTCGCCACAGTGGACCATCCAATCCGCACGCAAGCTTGAAACAGGTTTTACACCGGATGCCCTTCCTTATACAATCCTTCCATTTTATCCAAGCTCAGTACCGGCACTGAATCCAGTGGGAATCAAAAAAGGGCCTTCCACAGAGCAGGCGAGAAACCTATCACTGAGCCAAATCTTCTTTTTACTGAATGGACAAAAATTCCCTCGAACAAATTCCTAATTCCTTATAGCGTTTTTAGCTATGAAGGGAGAATGAACTCTAATGGTCAGATTGATGATCACTATCTGCCATATAATGAACCAAAAAACAGAAACACAAATGTTTTTGGTCTGCAAAAAGTCATAGTGATACCAATCATTGGAATGCCTTTGATTAATTTGGTTGCGGGACAAATGTGGTCAGTCATACTTCTAATAATTCAGTCTAATTTTCATGTAATGTAAAAGTTTTTTTTTTTTATTTGACAAATAAGTTTTGTTTTTGGACTAGAAGTAGACTATTAGTCATGTTAAAATAGAAAATTGCTCAGAAATCTGACAATTTTGATTTATACATATTTATCACACATTTTAAACTCATTTCCCTATTTTGTTTTTGTTGACGATGACCATTGTGAAAAAGTGCTATATACTGTAAATAAAACTGAATCAAACGAAATAGAAATCTACCTGTCCAAATATAAAAATAGAACCCCCAACATCTGTCATTTGCTAGCATAAGTTTGTTAGCGATATAGCTAGGTAATATTAGCTAACAACTTTAAATGGATCTTTAATTCACTCTACATATTTTGTTGGTAAAAATCACAGGAACAATTCTGGCAGCTCTCTGACACACTTATCAAAACGTTTCACCCATAATGTGAGAACTGCTTTCTGCATCTGCTGCAATTCCACTTTCAATGTCCTTGATTAGAGATTTTGATTAAAGGTTGACTGTAAAAACCCACAAAATTATAAGTAAACTTATTGCCAAATAGAGCCCAATATTCATTTAGATTTTTACAGTTTACTGTAGTTAGGTCTTAGTTTTATATGGTTTCAAATCCATCTCTGAGACCTCTTGTAAAAACAGTCACCTCAAATTCGCCTTTCTTCAGAGGAGACCATACTGTAAATGGCAGATCCTGAATTTCATCATGTTGCCAAAATTATGATCAGAATTGCATGCCATGGTCAGATCAGATCAAAATCATCATTAAAAATGTTTTAGCATGAGCATGTGAAAGCTTTGTTTGGCCATCTAGTATGTAATTTCGTAGATTACTACTTGCCCAGAGTGAGATATTGCACCATCATGTGCCAACCAATCAGTAACACAATCTGAAACAAACAGGAAATACTACATCCATGGTTTTGAAACACAGTAAAAGGTTAGCAACCTTTTTTCTCATTTTAACATGCTTACTTAAACCAAGATGTAGTCATGGGAAAAAGCAAGTAACCCTGCTTCAATTATATGTTTTTATTTATCAGGGCCTCCTGTATTTACTCGTTGGCTCTCCCCAAGAACAAACAATTAACCTTACGGGGTAAAAAAACAAAAATCCATTGAAGTAATCAGTCAAAATTTTTTACTCAGTTCAACAACACAGTAATAAAAGATAGCACTGATGATTTTAGGTGCTAGAGGTTGAGGTGGATTTTCAGGTGGAGTTTCACCACTGTAAATAGGTTTAAAAAAATTCTCACAGACCTTTGTTACATTTTATCATGCCACATATTTGTGTAATAGCTAGATATTTTATTAGTATACAATATACCTGGTTATTAAAAATAATAAAACTGTGCTCAGAGATGTAGCTGTATATCAGTACCATTTTAACTTTTATTTCTTCTTATTTAAAAGTAACATTTTATTTAACTTTTGCTAAACATTATTTACAATATTATCACGAATTGACACCTTTATATCCATAGGTTGCTACTGAAATCCTGATTTTTACAGCCCTGTCATGGTATATTTAAAACCGTTGAAGCAAAAAATGAATGTTCCAGCAGCCATTAAATAGATGTAATGTTAGGAAGAATCCAAAATGGCGCCAGTGTTTGTGGCTTGTCGTATGTCTTACTTGTATTTTGATTATTACTTTTATTTGCTTCACAAAATATCTTCTTACTACTAGTGTATGATCGCCAATCACTACTGAATCTTCGTTGGTCTGCAATAGATTGGGGGCAATTTGACCATGAACTACGCGATTCTCTCCCGCCACTTACACGGCGATACAGGTGTTCCAGGAAAATTCAGTGTCCCTATGTTTCCCCGGTCGCACGCCGATTTAAATCATGACGTCACTCGCTACCTAACGCCAAGAAGGCGAACGAGGTGTTTAACAGTTTTTCTCTCGTTTTAAAGTGTTTTTACGAACTTTGTAAATTAAACAGATAACCTATGCAAAATAATCGAGTGTCTTTTCGCTTTTTTTTGTATATTTGAAGATAATTCAGACGTTTTAAACCGCTGAAAAAGGCTGATTTGCTGGGTACGTACATTAAGCTGTGTGATGATAGATGTGATACTGATTCATTCTAAATATATTTAAGGTTATACTTTGTAATTTATTATAGCATGCAACTCAAGGATAGAGTGCCTACTAGTGATAACCTCGATACTCTTTTCCCCCCCACTCATACATCCAGTTCTATTAAACCAACTGGTGTACTGTGCATATCAAACAAACAGTTACAGCGATTATAGGACACCACACTGATAGTTATTCATCTTATTCACGTATATCTATCTATCTATCTATCTATCTATCTATCTATCTATCTATCTATCTTAGCACCGCAAAGGATGGGGATGATGGGGAAACACGGTATCCTGAAAACCATGATATACTGTATGGATATCCATGATAAAACAGACATACATAATTGGAACAGTACATATCATAATAGCATTTTTACATTAAATAATGTATCTGAATTGGTTCTTTTTCTTTAATTTCACAAAGTATGAAAACTTGAAGTTTATTACAAATGTTAACTGGGTGAATTGATTTCCAGGAGTCTCTTGTTAAAAATAAAGTTTTTTGTTTTTTTTTAAACATCATCTCACTGTATTACCTAAGCACACGTCTCTGAGTCAGTTTCAGACATCTCTGATATTTCCACAGCCAGTAGGGAGGGGGGAACCGATTTTCCTGATGCCCAGGAAAATGCGTTTCCCATACTTTAATTTAAAAGACAGTGTTTTTAAACCATTCTGATCACTATTTTATCTTTGCTACAGGCACACATACTGTATCTCTGACTCAGTTTCAGACATCCCTGATACTTTCATAACCAGTAGGGAGGGGGAAACTGATTTTCCTGATGCCCATGAAAATATGTTTCCCATACCTAAATTGAAAGACAGTGTTTTTAAAAAACATTTTGTGTATATTGTGTTACCTGTGCCCCATGTACACGTGTCTCTGAGGTTTCAATTCAAAAGACAGTGCTTTTGAACATTATTTTATTGTGTGTCTATGTATGTCTATGTCTATGTATACACTATGTATATGTGTATATATGCACACACGTATATATTGTATAGTTGTGTGTTGGGGGTATCTGTTCAAAAGGCTTAGGTACAGTGTTATCTGTAATACAAATGTTATACAGTGGGGCAAAAAAAGTATTTAGTCAGCCACCAATTGTACAAGTTCTCCCACTTAAAAAGAGGAGAGGGGCCTGTAATTTTTATTATAGGTATACCTCAACTATGAGACAAAATCTGAAAAAAATCCATAAAATCACATTGTAGGATTTTAAAAGAATTTATTTGCAAATTATGGTGGAAAAATAAGTATTTGCTCAATAACAAAATTTTATCTCAATACTTTGTTATATACACTTTGTTGGCAATGACAGAGGTCAAACGTTTTCTGTAAGTCTGTCTTGTAAACCATCCTGTATATTAGCTCTACTTTGCACTTCATTTCCAATCAAACCAGCTCAATACACTGATAACCCAGTGCTACTTAATACATTTAAGATTTGGTATCAGTTTAGACGCCACTGGATCTGCATCAGCAATTGGTTCATTGCATAAAAATAATTTGTTTCCCCTGTCACTTTTAGATTCAGCATTTTTATCATGGCATGACAAAGGCATGACAAATTTTTATAATTTGTATGAAGATGGTGTATTTAAAAGTTTTGCTAGTCTGTCCTTGGAGTATGAGCTGCCTGCAGCTCATTTCTTTCGTTACCTGCAAGTTCGCAACTTTGTATCCAAGCGTTTTCCTAATTTTTCTTCTATACCAACCAGGCAGCCCTGGGAAATATTATCACATTTAATCCATATCAGCGAGGTGTGATAACTCATAATGGCGGAACATCACGGCGAAAAAGCCGAGCGACCTCCCGCAGCTCGGGGGCGCTTGGTAGGTGAATCTAGCTGGGGACAGGGCTACCCATCACGGTTAGACAACGAACAGGTCTCCGGTGTTTCGGGGCGATGCCGAGGCACGGGACCTCGGGACTACCGTTGCAATGTTCTCAGGGCTAAGGGACAGCGTACTCCAGCAGCCGTTAAACTAGCTCCGGAGGGCGCTAAGGGGAACACGGGTTCTACGGTTTTGCCGTTGCGCTGTGGATTACTGGGACCAGGCGAGCGCGTTTGCAGACTGCCTGATCCAGCCATTCGCACCGTTTCTGGGACCAACGTAAAGGTACAGGCGTGTCGCACGGTCCGAGTAAAAATAGGTGAGCGGGTTCATTCACATGAATTCTTTGTGGGTAACATCGTGGAGGATTGCATTTTGGGGTTGGAAATTTTAGAAAGATTAAATTAACAGAACTCTGCGTGGTAATTTCGGGTTAGCCAGGTTGCTAATACCCAAACCACAGCCAGACATGTTAGTAGCACACACCCGGGGGACACACGGAACTTCCAGTAATCGCGCCATGTAAACATAATAACACAATATATTAGTATTGTATACTTGAATCATTACAGGACAGTACAATGGTTACTTGCTGGGGGACAGAGGATACCCTTGTCTGCCCTATTTAATGACACCCTACTCTAAATCCTGATCCTGGACCATAGACACGCTATAAACTGGCTCACAGCCAAACACGGGCCAAGGTGGAGATGACCATAGGGATCCTCAAGTCTAGGTTTCAGTGTCTGCGTGGGCTCTGGGCCAGTCCAGAGATAAGAGGAAAGAGCCACCCTCCTTGTATTAAAGAAGATGGCCCAGAGGAACCTCTACAGATTTTTGAACACAACATAGATGGAAGACTTTTGAGAGACAGGATTTGTCAAAATTACTTTTATTAAATTGTTTGCAATGGTCTGCTGTGTAGTTAATTTCTTTATTTCCTGAAAAATAATGAAAGTAAAATGAAATAAAATGTGTTTTTTTAATGACATTGCTTTATATACACAACACTTTTAACATGCAACAGATTAATATACGCACAAGTTCTCACCTTAAGGCGATGCTCCAGTAACTCAAGTGTTGCTTTTTTAATTGATAGCCTTTTCTCTTCCATTTGAAGCTGTATAAGGTCCATCTTATTTGTTTTTGAAGATGGATCTTATTCAGCTCCTTTGCTGGCAACTAGGAAGGAAACTAGGAATTATTGATTCTGTCAGACAATAAAATTTAAATATGGACAACTGCACACAAATTCTTACATTGCTTACATTGTGCATTGAGGTTGAAGGGCCTTTATCCGTGGAGAAATCTCCAGGTATGTACTAAACAATGACAGTTTGTTACTCTAATGTAAAAAGGGGGCATGCATTATAATAGTATGCATCATACCTCAGTGGATCTACCAGCATTGTCCACTTCTGTCACAGCAGATGTGGTCTCTTCATCTTTATCCTTTAGTGGAAATATGCAAGTATACATTATCATGCAAAAAGAAAAAATAAATTTTAAAGCAACTAAAGGTACCTGACAACAAAACACTTACAACTGTGACAGACTGTGTTCTTTCTGTAGGGTCCAATAATACAATCCCTTTATCAGTACCTATAAGAAAATACAACCCATTAAATTCTCAATATTATCAAAGAAAAAAACCATAATGCAGGAAAAAACATGTCAAAGTAATACAACTAAGATCACAGTAGCCTATACATCATATGTAGTTAAATAAAGTAAGCCTGCATAAAAACATAAAGCACGTTCAAAAGCCTTTAAGTGACAGAAAACGTCATTTATTAAGTCGTATAATGAAAATAAATAGTGGTAAACTTACATTTCACCATGTTAGTTTCACTGGTTGCCCTCTATTAAGGGACAGAGCCAGCTCCTCAGATCGGGTGAGGGGAGGTGGTGAAGGGCCCCCGCCAGTTAGATGGGCTTCAACCTTCTTTCTATTAGCTACATGACAGAAAAAATATACTAAATCATGTTTGATAAATAGTTCAGTGATCATGTAATTAAATATTACCTTTTTTGCAGAACATTTTTGTGTTTCATTTCCACTTGGCTTCTGGTTGCAAAAGGATTACACCTTATTAAATAAGAAACCATATATTCCTAGTCAGTATACATTGGTATTTTAACCTAAAGAAATGAATGACAGGAAAAGTAAATGCTTTCATTTAAACAGTCAAAAGAATGCGAAAGGGGTGTTTAATTATTTTGCATTATAATAAAAGGGGAGGCAATGTCAAATTTGCAATTTAATACACCCACGCATTTACTCTGTCCCTTATTTTTTGCCAAGCCAACTCTCTTTTTTTAGGCGATGCAGCCGTATTGCTTTTTTTTTCATTATTTTGCTTAAATTCCTCATATGTGTGCATTAAAACCACTGTGAAGTATGCCGCTGTCTTTTTTTCATTTTGATTTTCCATTTTGACTCGTGAAATCGGCGATCCATTAAAAATGTCTTTATGAATGCACCGTGCACGTGCACTAACTCTGGGTAACCAGTAGGAGGTTGATTAAACTTACTTTTCTCAGGGGTTTTGGAACCGACATCCTCGCGGTATGCGGGTTTGGGGTTAATTAACCCAGAGGTTAAGATTAACCAAATGGTAAACCAAGCTTTCTGGAATACCCCCTTGGTTCACGACCGCATTACTTCCTAGTGTTCAGGACCGGCTCCAGACAGTCCTCGGGTAGAGGATACTCTGTGACGGTAGTCACGAATGAGCTCGGGATCAAGGAAAAAACACGCTAGGATCCAAGATCGACCAGGTACTGGGTACCTCTGCCCCGAGGGCACAAGTCGAGGATCCGTCGCACGGTGTAGGCAGGAACACCGTCAATGATTCGGGAAGGAGCAGGGGGGGTGGGTGTAATCATAGGTGTGGTGATGAAGGGTTTTATTTGTGATGTATGGAATATGGGGTGAATCCGGAGCACCGCAGGCAGCTGGAGCCAATAGGTGACAGGGTTTATCCTTAGGGTGATGCGGTATGGGCCAATAAATCGAGGTAAAAGTTTTCGTGACTCAGTGTGCAGATGAAGATTCTTTGTTTATAGCCATACCCTGTTACCTACTTTGTACAAGCGTCCCAGAGGGTCCCGAGGGCGATGCTCGGTGATGTAACTGGTGTTGTCGTGTTGGATAGCAAGGTTGGCTTGATTCCACAGCCGTCGACATCTGCGGACCAACTGTTGGGCCAATGGCACGTCAACCATAGCAAACCTCAAATGGGCTTAAGCTGGTAGCAGAGGAGACGTGGAGGTTGTGGGACGTTCTGCCCATGTGAGTTAGCGGGCCCAGGAGCGCTGGCGATCAGAAACAAAACATCTCAGGTAGCGCTTCAGCTGTTGGTTGGTCCATTCCATCTGATCATTAGTCTAGGGATGGTAACCAGATGACAGACTACAGGTGGAATTGATTAGATGGCAGAAGGCCTTCCAGAACCGGGCAGTGAACTGAGGCCCCCTGTCCAAGAAGTTGTCTTTGGGGAACCCATGCAGTCAGACTACGTGTTCCAATATCAGCTCAGCTGTGTTTTTTGCTGAGGGGAGTCCGGTGAGAGCCACCAGGTGCACTGCCTTGGAAAACCAGTCGACGATGGTTAAGATGGTGTTTTTTCTTTCTGAAACTGGCAGGTCCGTGATGAAGTCCAGGGCGATGTGCGTCCAGGGCCGTCGAGGAACAGGGAATGGTTGTAGTTTTCCAGGTGTTGATTGATTTGTGTCTTTGGCCCTGGCACACACCAGGCACGCCTGAACGACTTCTTTGCTTATGGAGCGCTACCAAAAAGCTCGTCTGATGAATGATGGGTTCGTCTGGTCCCAGGATGTCCGGCGCTGGTGGATGAGTGGCCCCATTGGAGAACCTCCATTCTTAGACATTGGGGGACCTAGAGTTATCCAGGCGGCACGCCTGCCAGTTCAGGCTCCGCAGCCTGTGCCTGGCGGACCCTCGTTTGCAGTGTAAGGGTGCAATGTAAGGGTGTAAGGGTGCGATAACTCGTGACGATGGAATGACAGGCACGGGGTCCGCCCGGGAAAGGTCTTCATCATGCTGGCGTGATAGGGCATCGGCCTTGGTGTTCTTCGACCCCGGGCGGTATGATAGGTGGAAATTATATTGTTCAAAAAATAATGCCCACCGTGCCTGTCGTGGGTTGAACTGTTTTAAATTCCTGATCGTAATGAGGTTCTGATGGTCGGTCCAGATGATGAATGGCTCACTGGCGCCCTGGAGCCAGTGACGCCATTCCTCCAATGCCCACTTTATGCCCAACAGCTCGAAAATGGGAATGAAGGCCTGGTCAATGTGGTTAATGGTGCTGCAACTGTACTGTAGCCCCGGATAAAGCGACGGTAGAAGTTCGCAAACCCGAGAAAACGTTGAAGTTGTTTGAGAGTCCTGGGTAGGGGCCAGTGACGTACAACTTCTAGCTTCTGCGGGTCCATGGCCACACCCTGGGGCGAGATGACAAATCCCAGGAACGGATGGAGAGCTTGTGAAAGGCACATTTTTCCAGCTTGCAGTGCAGTTGGTGAGCGAGCAATCTTTTTAGCACAGCACGTACATGTTGAATGTGTTCTTCGAGGTTGTGAGAGTAAATCTCTGAGGCATGTCTCTGAGGATGTCATTTATAAACTGTTGGAAGGCCGAGGGTGCATTGCAGAGTCAAAATGGTATGACCAGGCTCTTATAATGTCCGGTGGGTATGATGAAAGCAGTCTTCCACTCATCACCTTCTCTAATGCGGACCAAGTTGTAGGCGCTCCGTAGGTCCAACTTTGTGAACACGGTGGTACCAGAGAGGGCGTCCAGGGCTGAGTTGGTGAGTGGTAGTGGGTGTCTGTTTTTGATGTTAATGTTATTTAGCCCCCGATAATCGACGCATGGGCGAAGTTCGCCCCCTTTCTTCTTGACGAAGAAAAACCCCGCGGCTGCAGGCGATGTGGAGGGCCGGATGGTTCCATGACAAAGGGCGTTGGTGACGTATTCTTCCATCGCCTGCGTCTCAGTGGTGGATAGCGAGTAGAGATGGCCGCGGGGAGGAACGGAACCCAGCTGAAGTTCTATTGCTAGGTCGTATGGGCAATGAGTTGGGAGGTGGATAGCTCGTCTCTTGCAAAAAACTTCAGCCAAGTCCAGATAGGCGACGGGGATGGTGGTGGTGTTGACGTCGGGGGGCTCAGACTCCTTGAAACACGTCCCAGTCTGTGCCCGTAGGCAAAGTTCGTTGCAGGTCGGCCCCCACTGGAGGATCCGGTTTTGGATCCATGAGATGAGGGGGTCGTGCATGAGTAGCCATGGATAGCCGAGGATGATGGGAGGTGAGGCGATGGGGGTGAGGTGGAACTGGAGCTGTTCTTGATGCTGATCGATGGTGAGAGTGAGTAGTTGAGTCTGGTGAGTGATCAGGCTAGATAAAAAGGGCCGACCGTCGACGAACTGGCTGGGATAACCCCCATTTCTTTGGCATAAGTGGAGTCAATGAAGTTGCCTGCGGCACCGGAATCGATGAACGCAGTACTTCGGACTCGTTTGTGGCCAAATTGGAGGGATACCTGAACCATAAGACGAGAGGTGGTGGTGCCGGTAGTGGTGGAGATTTGAAAAGGGCCCTGTGAGTCTCTCCACTGACCCACAATAGGCGCACAGACCTTCTCTAAACCGGCGTGCGTGTTCGGCTACGGAGGCGCGTCCTAATTGCATGGCTTCCCCGGCTCTGGTGTCAGCCACGGCGAGAGGTGGAGAACCGACAGGTCCAGTAATGGTGGTAGTGAAGGTTGCAGGTGCTGTGGGGTAGGAGAATGTGAGTGCGGGCGGCAGGGTCCTCGGGGGCTGGCTTTGGACACGAGAGAAGGCACTGATTAATATGTAGAGCGAGCTGGATCAGTCCTTCGAGTGTGGCGGGAAGCTCTTCTTCCGGCGAGCTTGTCTTTAATTCGTGAAGCCAGCCCCTCGTCCCCCCAGTTGGTCTGTACTGCGAGGATATGAATTCACTGTATGAATGGGCGGTGTCTGTGTCCGCCCGAAGAACTGCCGTGGCCCACTCAGCTGCCTGCGCGGATAGCAACAAGACAAGAAGAGCAATGCGTAGCCGGTCGGTGGAGAACTTGGTGGAATTGAACTCAAACCCCAGATCCAGCAGTGTCAAAAACACACTACACTTCCCGTCCATGCTGTCCCATCTATATGGAAGTGCAAGAAAAACATTGGAGGGGGGGGATTGGCTTTCCACAGCCGCACGGAGCTCCGCATTCTCCCGCCGGAGCTCCGCAACCTTGCAAGGCCGCGACGTCTTGGAGGCCCCGGCACAGATTAGCGATCTCTCTGTTTAGCTTATTGATAAGCTTGGTGGGCTGATTTACCACGCCACAGAGATGAGCATGATCCGCTGGGTTCACCGCGGATGTCTCAGTCATTCTGTCAGGAACTAACCTTAGGTGACCAGAAGACGTAGCTTTAGCGGTTAGCCCTTTGTTGCGTAAATGGTAAACCCAAATGCAGAAGAACATGAGTAGGCAGGATAATCATGCTGTTTAGTCTAAGGACTCTCACAAATGGGGAGCAAGGAAAAAGACACAATCTAACCCGCATCTTATAAACACACACTCAATCTGAAAGCAAACCCAAGAAAGTGAGTACTCACGAATCGGCGAATAAATCCGAAGTGGCATGGGCGAACTCAATGACTGAGCGATGTGTTGTGGTTTGTTTACTCCTTTTATGCTTCCTGGTTCACGACTGCATTACTTCTGGGTCCTAGTGCCGGTCGCGGACCGAGTGTGCATGACACCTAACATGATTGGTATTTAAAAGGACAAAAAAAAAGGAACAAAAATAAAATGATACTGTCCCTGTAACACAATAAATAACATTGCATGTGCTATTTTGTTTTTTATTTTTATTTATTGTTTCTTTTTTCTAATTGTCATAAAGTGCAAGGAATTCAAATGTGCTGTGCATGTTCTGTCAGAAGGGGGAGTTAAAGAACCTGGAAAACAGCTGAGGTCAGGATCTAACTACCCTGGATGGCTTCCTTGTGCGTGTGTGTGTGGTGTAGTGTATGTAATATGTGCCCATTGTGTGTGTTTTTTAAATGACCCAGAATATCTGATCTCCTGTTGCGTGTACCAAGTTTGACGTGTACATGTGCAAGTGTGTTCGAGACATGCAGCAAAATTTTTATTAAAATAAAAAGCCATTGACATTGATGTCACTGAATATGGCATAAGTTTAAGGCATCATCATGGCTGGACATGTCTTTCACTATTGCCAGATGTGCTCAATATACAACCTGTGTGCCTATTGAGCATGTTAAGATCTCCAAAACTATGGTTGCTAATGTCACCCAATGTGGATCAGGTAATAGTGCAGGCACATGGGCCGGTAGGATGTATAAGTGTGTGTAGGTTAGGGTTAGTGTGTTAGTCTAGTATGTTTAAGATGTGTAGTCTGTGCAGTATGTGTGTGTATAGTGTGTGGGATGTGTAGTATGTGTATTTAATTGTGCTGATGAATAGTGCTGATTGGAAAAAAGGGCCTTTAGAAGGGCCTTTGCACATTAATGACATTAGCACTATTAAAACATGCATTATTAGAGCAATGGCAATGGCTGATGTCATAGTGCTTGGGCCCTAAAAATCCCAAGAGGAACAAGAGCACATCTCACCATGACATCAGCACATGACACCATTATCAGAGCGATAACATCATAGTCATGGCGACATTGTGCTGATGTCATAGTGCTTGGTCCCTAAATCCCCCTTTATACTCCAGATGAGTAACATTTTGCAATTATTACTCACTTGTAAAAAATATACTAAAACAACATATGAAATACAAAATCCAGAGAGTGGAAGAGACAGTAAATACCATAGTTCTGTCGAAGGCCAAAACAAAGGCCCAAAAAATTGGACAGCCTTGCAATTCTGTAATTTTAAAACTTTATAAATGTACATCAGATGACAGATGAGGCCCCCTGTGCTCTGAGTGACTCAACAAGGCTAAACATAAAGGGATAAAAAAATTGTAAAAATGAAAATAGGTATAATTCTGAAGGTATTGTTTTTGCCCTACTGAGAGAGCTTGACTTGTTTTTCTTCTTGACCCTGCTAAGACTCTTGAAGGTGTAGGTTTCTGATGTGTATGAAGAGCTGGACGTTTAATTTCTTTTCAGTGTCAGAGTCTCTTTATTTCTTCGTACGCACCTTTCAGATTTCTTTTAAACTAGCAAAGCTGACCTTCAATGCCATCATAAGCCATCATTGACATGCTTCACATGACATGGCATTTTCTTAGGAACACAGTATCAAGTCTACTGCATGCATATGATGATGCAGTGTTTCCTAATAAAGAACAGCATTTACTCCGTAGCCTAAGACAGATCACGATGATAACAAAAAATAAGAAATAAACACATTACATACTGTTTGTTTATAATAAATGATGGTTAAAGAGATGCTGTATTTATGTATAGATGCTATATTTTTTTAATGTGTATACCGGTTAAGAAGGACAAGCTGCAAGAGCCACACACCAAAAGCAGATAAACAGTTACAGATAAAGAAATGCATCATTACATTCACTATTGTGTTGTAAACCTGCAGAGCTGAGCTGCCTGAAGGAGTTCTTTACATTTAACAGTTTATGTGTGTTTATATTACATGAAGTCACTTATGAGTTATTCATTACAGTTTTCTATATTTGGAAGTGCAGAAAGAGTGGCACTTGCTATTGCAAGTGGGTAACAGTGTGATGAGCTTGATTGTTGTAATAAGGAATGTCCTCTTTTAGGGAATTGTACATTATAAAGAGCAACACATAAGCAAAGTTGAGCATGAGTTGTGTTTTGTTTTTGTTTTTTTAAATATGTCAGGCTAATATGTTTAAAGAAATAATGCACTAATGTGTTATGGTATAAGCTGTGTGCTGGCAAAAGGAAAAATTCTTCTGAGGGGACATCATCACTTCCCTGGTGAGTAAATCTATAGGACGTGTTGTCTATTTTGGTCAAATGAGTCAAAATATATTGGCAGCACACATCACTGCCATGATGGATATTCTGTGATATATGGAGATGGATCATTGGTGCTTTCTTAGCCCGAGAGTAATGACGAAAACTGCCAGCGCCTTAAGATTCAATAGCAGACATCATTTTGTAACTAATGACCCCAAATACAAAACAATTCAACACACTAAATGGTTCCAGCACACAAAGTTAAAACAGGACATAGAATTGAACTCTATTGGCAACCTGCAGTCTGGTGATTAAGCAGCCTCCGCAGTATCATAAAAGCTCAGACCCTGTCACGCCTCTACTAGGACTGGCCGCCAACAGAGTGCTCCTTTCTTGCTGTTCAGTTCATGTTTTGTTTAGTTTTCCTTGCTTCGACTCCCCTGCTGTTGCCAGATGACAAATAGACACTTTAAGATCCAGAAGTTTTAATGTCAGATCTGAGCATGATGCAGGTATTGTGACAGCTCTGTGCTGTGACTCAGCAGTTAAGGCACCGGACTGATGAGCTAAAGGGTGGTACTGCCAAGCTGCCACTGTTGAACTGTTGTTGTTAGGCAAGACCAAAACCTTCAATAGCCCAATTGTACATCACTGTTGAATGAGTACATTAACTCAACTGTCTACAAGAGTATGTATCACAGTTAAAGAATCAGAACCAGAATCAATTTATATGCAATGTTTTTGTGTTTGTAAGAAAAATCATTAAGCACACACACACCTCAAATGGGACACGTAGGTGCAGTTGTAATTTTAAGGTACATTTAAAATGTAACTACAGCTTTGGAGCATCTCACCCACTGACTTTTTCTGTAAGTGCTCTGTACAGGGGCATATGAGCAAATAATAAAACTAAGCAGAGACATTTTTCCAACCACCTTAAACCTAACTGATCTCATCAAATAAATAAATTGCAACAATAGTGTGAAAAGTAATTTCTCTTTACGGAGAAATATTACTTAAGTGCCTTGATTATGGCTATATAATAACTTGTAGCAGCATTTAATATTTTCTCTAGTAATATACAGTCTGCTCATTGCAGTGGTTATGGTTTGTAGGACATAGGGAAGGTGATGAGTCTGTAGGAAGTCTGCATTACACAAGCCTCCCTGAATACCAATAATATGTAAGTTCACAACCGAGAGCAGGCTTAAATAGAGCACTTTGTTTTAACAAAGACACAAATAAGTCAATTAGAAACAAATCAATTAAGTACTTGGATGGGTTAACAACTGTAACAACTGTACAGTTAACCGCCATGTTAATGCACATTGGGTTTTCATTATCAGTATTATAACATTGTGGATTCTGAAATTCTTCTATATACCAGAAACCTATACCTAAACAGCCTACCAATCAATCAGTAATGTTAGCCAGCTTTGTGTAGATTATCCCATATCCCAAATTTAAGTTGTTGTTACAGTGTAATTACAGTAACTGCTAACCATAACTATAATCATTGTTTAGTTACTAAAATTATTTACAAAAACACGGGCATGGTGGCTTAGTGGTAATCCCAGTTGTCTATCACCTCTAGGGCTGGGGAAATCTTGTGAAAATCTTGCCTCCTGTATGTGTATGTGGGGAGCATGCATATTCTCCTCATGCTTTGTTGGTTTCTTCTCAGTACTCCATTTTCCTCCCATAGTCCAAAGTCATGCATTGTAGACTAACTGGCGTTTCAAATTTGCTCCTTCTCTATAACTGGGTGTGTGAGTGTGTGTGTGTGTGTGTGTGTGTGTGTGTGTGCGCTTGTGCCCATCCAGGGTATCCCCTGCAATGGGCTCCAAGCCCCATGCAATACTACATAAGGTAAGATATACTGTAGATAAAGAATGAATAAATGAACAAATGTACAATAATTATTACTAATATTAGAAAACTGTCTGGATAATTTACTTGTAAATTACAACCCAAAGAGGGAAAAAATGAGAGAATGCTCACTGATTTCACATGCAATAGGAACTGTTAAATTTTTTAAAACAGAAAACAGCCCATACTCAGTCTTTGACCCTTTAACTGAAGGGGCAGCTTTTGACTTCACAGTGGTGCCTGAGGTATGTGCAGGGGTAGATAATGAGGCCTGGCTAATGCTAGGGGAGTGGGTCGAGATGTAGTGGGGCTGTAAACAGGAAGTCAGGGCAGGTGGGGTATCAATATGGGGAGTTCTGTGAAGGGTTATTATATTTGTTTCTGTAGTACATGTGCTATCTAGATTTAAGTAATCAAATGATACCATAAGAAAAATGCAAAAACGAACACATTTAATGCTCTCAGCTAGAGTTTAAAGAAAGTAAGCAAAAAGAAAGTGACTATACCATTTCACCGTACTTCATAGTCTTTTCATTTGACATTTCCTTTGTATTTGTGTTTGCAAATAACTCCTGCAATGCAAATAACAGTCATGCAATGACGTCATCATAACTAACTAGTATCTACCCTGCTGTAACCACACGCAGTTCTATTGCGGAAGTTGAATAGTTATGCTTCAGAGCTAGTTATGGCTTTAGAACTGCCAAAAAAAAATTAAGAACTTAATGGATATATCAGATACTTACTTCTCATCATGTCACAGCACATCAGGACTGGATGCTTGGTGCTTTTTATATTTTAAATTAACCACTATGTTGGCCTTATTACTCCAAAATCCTTGATAATAGCCACAGAAGAGGGACTTTGTGGGTACTTTGTCAGAACATTTCCTTTTTTTTTTTTTGCTGACAAATCATTTTGTCTGCATCATTACAGAAAATGCATTGTGCTACAACAATTGTTAAAATAACAAATAAGCAAATAAGTCAGTAGAAAGGGCTGATTGGTTATGTTGGGTCGATGTCTTGTAACAGACAGCTGCAGTGTAATGTCACTTCTGAGCTTTATAGGGGTTATGAAAAGATTTCACACTTCTCCATGTACTCAAGTGTAATAAAAATTAACAATTGACAATATAATTTTATTGATCAATTTATTTAATTACAGTATGCATTTTAGACAAATTATGTAATATATTTACATGTTCACAAATAACTGTTTGTGACATACCTATACTTGTACAGGCGAGTCAAATAGTTAAAGCTCACACGTGATAGGATCTTTTAAACTGTATGAAATATAATTAAATATAATAATATGTTTGGAGAGGAAATTATGATATATATTGTGGTTGGCTCTATCAGTTTAGTAGTTTCATGGCAATGGTGGATTGAGCTGCTATCTCAAGCTACTGTTATACATATATGCTGTCAGAATCCTCATGCTCTGGGTAGGGCTTGGGGAATATTTGGCATATGGAGTTTAATGATAAATGTTTTAACTTAAATCCAGGTTTCCTTAAGTTATATAGCCTATACGTTACTATTTTTCTCTTTTCAGCTTTATACTCTTGACTGCACTTAGATATGGACAACCAAAGTTTATTGTATCACAACTGCTAGGTGGAAACTACTTAAATAAAAGAGCTAATATGTTCGTATATTAGTTCTAATTTAACAAAAGCCTTTGCTGACATCTTTTTTTAAAAGTTTTGTTTTAAAAAAAATTGAAGGTGCCTAAGCATATCGAAATAAATGAATCATAGACCACAGTGGCAAATACAACACATGTTGTTCCCTTCAAAATTTCACATTGTTATTTTATCTTCAAATTAACTATGCAGTTGAAGTAAGTTAGGAAAGTGTCATCAGTAAATTACAATGTTCAGCAGCTTGTAGATTTGCTTTGAATTTTTTTGGAACTTTAGCCAATAATAAAAAAAAAAGCCAAGCTGCAGGTGGTTAAAAATAAGGACTGAGTGTTCAAACACTTGAAGAGGCCTGCTATTGCTGTGTATCCAAAACACAGTACACAGGGCAAATGCTGTGTAAAAACTGTGAAAACGTTTACTAGTTTCTTATTAATGTACAGTACTGTGCAAAAGTCTTGAGCCACTGCTTGTTTCTTCATATTAAATTCAATTTAATAATGGAGAATTCATAAAAAAAACTGCGACAGGCTGCAAAGTGCCTAAAGTGCCTTAAAATTTGGTTGTTTATGTAACATCCTTAGCAGCAACCTTATTTTTCCACTCGTCTGTTCCCACAGGGACTGGACTGAAAATGCCAAAAACCTGCCAAAAAATTAAAGCAAAAAAGTCCATTAGTAAGTCTGGAGAATTATTCCCAAAGACTAGGTACTTGACGTTGATGTCCACAATGAAAGCATATCACATTCAATGTGGAGAAGGTTTAAAGTAATTTTAAGACAACCCCTTCCTTTGAGGCCCAAATCGAAAGAGACATGTTGTAGACTATTGGAATGACAAATATATTGTCACAGTGGATGTCAAAAACATGGATGAAGAAATACAGTAAAACCTCTGCCAAGAGATAGAGCAAGTAGCAACATGTCTCTGACACATTCTTTCATACCGCTTATTATTTTATAGGGTTGCAGGGGCCAGGAGCCTATACAGTACTAGGAACTTTAGGCACTAGGCAGGTACACCCTGGACAAGGTACCAATCCATTGCAGGGCACACACGTTTCCCATAACAGGAATCAAACCCTTGACCCTGGAGGTGCGAGCCACAGAACTAACCACTACTCCATCACATCTGACAGTCCCACAATCAAAATGCATTAACTGATACAATATTCACATGGGTGGTGTTAACTTTAACAACCTACAGTACACATTTCACGACACGATATCTTAATTAGGTCTAAGAAGTGGTGGTGGGTCAGCTTGCATGTTTTCTAAAGGTGCTTTCGGTCATTTCTTTTTCACAGACATTATGGGAGAGGCTATGGACCTTCACATTTTCCTACAGATATTGGCACAGTCACTCATGCAAAAAATTGGCAAGAAACAATTATGACACAAAAGGAGACCTCTCTTGGCTGCCTGTGTTGAGGATCAGGCAAGATATGACAAAGCTTCTGCTCCACAGTCAAGTTTCAGTTCCCTCGTTTTTACAAACGTTCCCCCATTTTTACCAAAAATACCACTGCATGTTGAATTCTTCAAGATATACCATAGAACGTGGAAAAAAAGATACGCATAAATTAAGCATTACGAAGGATTCCATGAAAAAAAGGGTTGGTGAAAAAGAGAAAAAGACTGAAAAATTAAATTAAATTGACTGAAATGTTATTGGAAAAGATGCCATGAGATTCAAGGCATACTGTATGACAGTAATTCTAACTGATCATAGATCAATATAACTATACACAAATTAAGTGTGCCCACCGCTATAATGCATATTGTATTTTTGAAATGTAATAATGGTTGTTTTTCATTGTTTTTTCTAATAGCATGTGTTTTTTTCAATAGTATAAGGGTTTCGATGTAAATACTCACATTAAAATGTGCTAAAGTATAAGAAATTACATAAGAAATTTGATGACTGCATAGGAAAGGTAGTATACAATACATTATATGACTGTGCAATTCTGACTGACAGTATAACACACTTTATTTTTAACCTAATTTTTCATAGAAAATGGTGGTAATAAATTATTTTAAATGGTTACTAATGAGACATGATTTGGATGCTTTAAAACCCTTAAAATCTAAGTGGCACAGATCTTTGTTGGTAATAAAGCATACGTACTGTAGATCAATGACGATTAAAAAAAGATATTGTATATACACTCAACAAAAATATAAACGCAACACCTTTGTTTCTGCTCCGATTTTTCATGAGATGGACTTAAAGATCTAAAATTCATTCCAGATACACAATATTACCATTTCTCTCAAACATTGTTCACAAATCAGTCTAAATGTGTGATAGTGAGCACTTCTGCTTTGCTGAGATAATCCATCCCACCTCACAGGTGTGCCACATCAAGATGCTGATCTGACATCATGAGTAGTGCACAGGTGTATCTCCTTATACTGCCCACAATAAAAGGCCACCCAGGAATGTGCAGTTTTTTGCTTTATTGGGGGTCTGGGGACTCAGAACTGGTCAGTATCTGGTGTGACCACCATTTGCCTCATGCAGTGCAACACATCTTCTTCGCATAGAGTTTATCAGATTGTCAATTGTGGCCTGTGGAATGTTGATCCACTCGTCTTCAATGGCTGTTGTTGGATATTAGTAGGAACTGGTACACGCTGTCGTATACGCCGGTCAAGCACATCCCAAACATGCTCAACGGGTGACATGTCCGGTGAGTATGCTGGCCATGCAAGAACTGGGACATTTTCAGCTTCCAAGAACTGTGTACCGATCCTTGCAACATGGGGCCGTGCATTATCTTGCTGAAACATGAGGTGATGTTCATGGCTGTATGGCACAACAATGGGCCTCAGGATCTCATCACGGTATCTCTGTGCATTCAAAATGCCATCAATAAAATGTTCCTGTGTTCTTTGTCCATAACAGATGCCTGCTCATACCATAACTCCATAACGCGCCACTCGATCCACAACATTGACATCAGCAATGCGCTCACCCACACGACGCCACACACACTGTCTGCCATTTGCCCTGAACAATGTAAACCGAGATTCATCCGTGAAGAGAACACCTCTCCAACATGCCAGACGCCATCGAATGTGAGCATTTGCCCACTCAAGTCTGTTTCGGCGACGAGCTGGAGTCAGGTCAAGACCCCGATGAGGACGACGAGCATGCAGTTGAGCTTTCCTGAGACGGTTTCTGACAGTTTGTGCAGAAATTGCACAGAAATTGGCGTATACGACAGCGTGTACCAGTTCCCACTAATATCCAACAACAGCCATTGAAGACGAGTGGATCAACATTCCACAGGCCACAATTGACAATCTGATAAACTCTATGCGAAGAAGATGTGTTGCACTGCATGAGGCAAATGGTGGTCACACCAGATACTGACCAGTTCTGAGTCCCCAGACCCCCAATAAAGCAAAAAACTGCCCATTCCTGGGTGGCCTTTTATTGTGGGCAGTATAAGGAGATACACCTGTGCACTACTCATGATGTCAGATCAGCATCTTGATGTGGCACACCTGTGAGGTGGGATGGATTATCTCAGCAAAGCAGAAGTGCTCACCATCACACATTTAGACTGATTTGTGAACAATGTTTGAGAGAAATGGTAATATTGTGTATCTGGAATGAATTTTAGATCTTTAAGTCCATCTCATGAAAAATCGGAGCAGAAACAAAGGCGTTTATATTTTTGTTGAGTGTAGTTATCCGAAAGCCTTGCTGGTGTTAGTCAACGTGGAGGCTTCATAAATTAACGTAATCATTGGGGTTTTCGGATATGTCAGGGAGAACGGAAGTCATCATTATTTTATAATGTGTACATTTTTACCACCACCGGGAATGGGAATAAAAAATGTAGAGCTCTCAGAATTATCATATTATTATTAATATATTTTTTGGTCATGGAAACACCAGTGATTATGTGTATCTGCGCTTTTTCTTTGCCTACTGTATGTGACCCATGCTCAGTCCGTTTTTAGGGATGTTTGTATAGACATAAAATTCAGTTCATCATATTGCCCCGGTTGGGCTAAAAAAAAGGATTTGTCACTCTACACTGTATAATCCTGCAAAAACAGCAAAATAGCTAAAAATGCTCTGAGTTACTGGGTTTTCTGAGGTTAGTATTTTTGGGATAAAGTGCATTAAAGCCTCGTAAATCTGTCATCTGTACCGTAAAGGGGCGTGTCAGATGGGCGCGAATCATGACGTCACTACATAAGGGCGGGACTAGTTGTTTTGATTGACAGCAAAGGATGAGCGCTTTCTACGGGCTGTTGTAAGAGATTGTGCGTGTGTGCGCGAGCGAGCGCGTGTGAGTGAGTGAGTGAGTGTAGGAGAGAGAGGGGTGGGAGGGGGGTTTGTGCCCATTTTACCGGGACGGGACCATACGGGAATACTGGGTAAGTCATTTAATTAGCGGTCTTCAGCTCCGCTCGTGTTCGTATTGTTAGCATGGAGTGACGGAGTCGCGGGCCTGCACGTGGCTGCGTCTTCGGTTAAGACACGGATTAGGCGCGGGCTACTTCTCATTATACAGATAACAAGCTAAATCCAGTTAGCTAGCTCGCTAATAATAACCAGCTGATACTGGTTGGCTACACACGGGTTTGTTAGCGGACTAGCTGTTGCGTTAGGCAGCGAGCAGAGGAAAGGCGTGGAGCTCGAAAACCAGCTCTTGACTTTAGTGGTTAAAAAAAAAGAAGTGACCAAAGTAAACTTTTTAGTCTATCCCGATATTACTAGTATCACTGAAGCTAATTGGCTGAGCCGTGTGCTTCCCAAACTGATGTTCTGGCTAAGCGTGCTAGCTGAGGGCTAATACGCTACACGGGTGGCTCTGTGCTGAATGAGGTGCGCGTGCACTCGTGGTTTAATGTCGCGCAGGGAATTAAGCCGAGACTCATTCAGGTTTAAGCGCTAGTTACACTCAGCGGCTCAACTTTCGTCTTTATAAGTCGCATTGTATCCGCTAAGCACGATCACGTGGAAGGATTAAGGTGAGTGAAGTCGTAAAGAGGATCCAGCTGGCTACAGGTTGGAGAGGCTCGAATGAACAAACTATGGATGGGAAGTAGCTTTACCAGCAACAAAAACTGCAGCAAATTACTCCAGGTTTCACGGCTGGTGTGCTCTCTTGCTATTCTCCTCTTCTGTCTTCCTGTCGTTACTGTGGTCACTAACAGTCATTTACTGAAGATTTCATGCTGCTTTTACTTTATCAAGCACAAAGTAAGATATTGGTTGGGAGACACATTAAATATAGACATGATGATGAGGGGGTGGTTCGTTGTATCTATAATAAGCACATGTATAATTATAGTGTATAGTGGTTAGCATCATGGCTTTATACCTCCAGGGTTGAGGGTTCGAGTCCCACTTTGAGTCTGTGTGTGTGGAGTTTGCATGTTCTTCGTGTGCTTTGTGGGGTTCCTCCCACAGTCCAAACACATGCAGATTAGGCTTGCCTGTAGTGTGTATGTGTGTGTGAGAGAGATGGATTGGCACCTTGTCCATTTTGTGCCTAAAGTCTCCTGGGACAGGCTCCAGGCCTCCTGTGACCCCTGTACATGATAAGCGGTGTAGAAGATGAATGAGTGAATGAATGGAAATGATCATGCATTTCCATGAAAAATGATTACATTACACATTTGCATGACTTTGTAATAGATTTATGCAATTTCCCTTTTTTGTCCAGATCCGGCTATGTCCCTGAGCAATGCAACCATAAATATCCAGAGCAGAGCTAATATGAGGTCTTTCATATTAAGGCAGTGCTGGGTATGTTTTTGTACAGGCCTGCTTTTAGGTGTTGGGTAAAGTCATATGCTGTATGTGTGTAGGTTTATCTGTCTTGTGGGACCTTTGCTGTGTCTTGCTTATGCTTGGTTGATTCATTTTCTTCTGAGGTGGAGACAAAGATGTCAAAGCCTTTGTGACTAATGTGCTTCAAACATCACTTGTTGGTGGAGTAACAGGCTACTGTCTTACACAGAGGTAGCAATTTATTAGGAAGACAAATAGTAACTGTGCTTTTGAGGAGTTTTATCAAGTACATGCGCAACACATTTGATACATTCTACTGACAAAACAACACAAGACTTCATAAAAAGCGTTGGGTTTTTCAAGCACTAGACTGTTACAAGCTAGATGCTGTAGCACTTGTGAAAAGTCTTCTCAGCTAGGGTTGTAAACCTCAGGCTTCCTAGTGATAAAATACCAATTCAGTGATTGATGCCACTGTATCTGATATGATGTAATGTGAATCAAATTAAAAAAAAGATTGTGAACCATGATTATGTACTGTCGGACCAATTTTAATAATCAGTTTTATGGAAAAATGTTATCGCAAGACTATTTAATTATATGTGCATATATACACACCAGTGGTTTGAACTTTGTCAGTAATAATAGATTCATAACCAGGTAGTTTAATATATATAATAACTTATTTATGATTGTTTATTCATTTATATTCAGTTCATCCCATTTGTTACACATCAGTATAAATTGCTGTATTGTTGCATCCTTATTCTTAGCGCAGTATTGTTGTCACTTTATGGTAGTGTGTGTAGCTGTGGGTTGGGTGTGTTGGACAACATCAGGGTTCGGGTGAGAAATCGTCTGCCAACCAAATCTGTCCAGCCACCGGCAGTCCTGTGGTCAGAAAGCGACACTGATAAAAGGACAGTGAACATTGTTCTAACACTGAACCAACAGCGTAGTGGGGCCAAGCAGACAGTAAGATTACAGTGTTTAACTTTTTAAAAAAAAGGAGAGACCCTAAGCTACACACGCGGATTAAAGAAAATATATGTTTTTGTGAAACAAGGTGCTGATGCTTCTTGTTTTTAATCAATAAGCCTATAAATAGAGGGCCTTGTGTTTTACTTTGGAGTTAATTTCACAGATGAGCTATTTACTGTACGTGTCCAAAAAGCACAGTGTATACTTGTGCTGTAAAATAAGCTTGGGTCCAAGTGATGTACTCTAGCAGGTATAGAATACCCATTATTCATGTTTAATATTCATAGAGAAAACGAGATAGGACGTCATTTATTTTGTTCCACTAACGCACCACTTTTAATCAACTTGCACAATGAATCAGGTTTGTTTGAGCAGGGATGTCTGTAAATAATGCTGGACTCTGGCCCTTAGGACCACAGCTACTTTTAAACAAAGTGCATTGAAATAAGCCTGAAATAGAGGGAATTCACAGGACGTTTTTAGGGGTTTATTCCTTTTAACACGCACACTAATACTAACTAAATGTATTGTTTTAAAATCTGTGAGCAGGCAAAGATTGGCTCAGATCCTTTACTTATTTGAATAGGGTGAGGCCTTGATTTGTTTGCTGAAATGACTGTTTGCACTGTTGTCAATAGTAAAGAGTTAGCATTAGATATATATGAGCTTAGAGGATTAGAAATCCTTGGTTTTGCTATAAAAATGCTGTCTTTTACAAAATCGAGATGTGCAGCTAATATCATTAATTTTTGTTCCTAAGCCGTTTGTGACGTAAAGTTTGCTCCAGTCATCTAGTACTTGATCGGGAAATTTAATTTTATTATTATTTTTTTTAAGTACCAGAGTATCGTTGTTGCACATCACTCAGTCCTAAGTTCATATATTTAAAATAAAGGTTTTGGTGTCCAGTGGACTAACGTAGAGTAGAATTCATACTGATAAAGATATTTATTCATTCAAGGCCAATTTAGTTTAGTCAGTCCTACAGCAGGAGTGTATGTATTATATAGATACACTGATTAGCCATTAGGGATTGTGGGGATGGGACTAGTTTGTCCGTCGTATTCCACGGATGCTAAACCGGATTGGCATCTGTGTACTGCACTTGATGTTTTGGTGCTTTTGCGTCATGGCCAACATTGTTTAATTTTTGTCTTTTTCTTCTGCAATTTGTTCTGCTTTGGTTTTTCCTGTGGCCTGTGGGATCTGCCCTGGCCTGTTTACCTGCGGGGCATGGGTGAGTGTTGGGTGCCCACAATCCTGTCACTAATTTACTGGTGTATAATTGATAATCAAAGTCCAAGTTCTCAGTTTGATTGAAACATGTCAATTTTTTAAAATTTGTGTACAAGTTTCTAAACGGTGTTGTTTGATGCTTGAAGAGGAAACGTGGCAAATTCCTTAACAGCCTTACTTTTCAGTACATTCTTCTTTTGTCAAAGGCATCCTAAAAGGGTAATAATACAAACTGATTATGAAGTATACTGATTATACGTTTAGTCAGAAAGGTGTAATTTCTCATATGTATGCAGACGTTTTTGACATCCTGTAGATGGGGAAAATGGAATATCATCATTCTTAGTCTAGTGTATATTTACAGTAAAATCCTCT
Source organism: Clarias gariepinus (assembly GCF_024256425.1). NCBI lineage: Eukaryota > Metazoa > Chordata > Actinopteri > Siluriformes > Clariidae > Clarias > Clarias gariepinus. Next base: position 16,504,130 of record NC_071103.1, on the reverse strand, counting down.
CTATTATATAAATGATTGTACATTACATAAACGAATTTGTTTCTCATGTCGAGGTTTTGTCTCTCTCCAGTCCTCTAGGTGCGCTGATCTCATTCTGAAGACACCCACACATTTTCTTTTAAGCTGTGACTTGACCTAAGGTCTTAGGAATAATGACTGTTGCTAATGCCAAGTCTGGTACAGGTAAGCCACTAAGGAAGAGATGTGTCATGACTTATTTTAAATAGCATTAATAATAATAATAATAATATCATCATCATCATCATCATTATTGTGCCCTTACAGATATGTACACAGTGACAGGATGCTGCGATCTTTTTTTTTTAAATAATTAATATATTTTGTTAAACAAGTTTTATTTGTAAATGAAAAATAAAACGTTAAAGGGTCATGGTACTAGTATATAAACCAAAAAGAGCTGAAACTGTTGTTAGTTTAACAGCTAATTACAAGCTCTTTGTCATCACTGCTTTTATTGTTTCTAGACTTTTATCTATGACTTATTTTTCAAATTTTTTAAGCTTTGTTTCTATGGGGATCTGTAGGTTGGAATTAAAAGACTTTAAATCAAACGATGGAGATCTAAAGAAAATACAGGTAGACAAGAACAAGATATATTTTTAATGCAAGATAAACAAAGCATACTGAGGAAAAAAATAACAGCAGCTGCATACAACCGGCAACGAGTGTGAATCCATCCTGTGTTTAACAGCGGGCGTGTGTGGTAGTCACATTTCATTATAGCTGCAGTTTGTACTGATCAACAAAATACTTTAATGTATCTATGTTACATCTTTGCATACATGTACACATTTTTAATGCAAAGCTTTTTATATTTAGCCACCTTATAACCTGACTTTGTGTGCAACTACCCCTCCGTCATGGTCAAGATATAGACGGATGCCTAACTGTGCCTGTTGGGTAACAGTGGAAAATTTTTTAACCATATCAGTACTGAAGGTGACACTAATATTTGTAAGCCCTTTTGAGAATATGTATAATTTCTGGCTTTATCAATCTGTTAAAATAAAAGTTTTGTTATTTAGACATAGGTTTGGGTATTCTTTTTATTTTTTATTTTTTTTCCGATACCGGTGCCAAATCGATACTTTTAAAACGATACCGGTGCCAAAACAGTGCCTGACTCAAGAATACATTTTTATTGAACAACAACAACAAAAAATTCTCCTTAGTCAAATTAGCCTTCTTTGCAGTGGTAAATGGCGTCACTGTTGTAGTGCTACTAGTACTAGCTGGAAAGCCATAATTATAAACCGAATCCATGTTACATTTGTATTTTACAAATCATTAGACCATTTGTTAGCATGAATAGAAGATTTACATTTTGCAATTAACATTACATTAGCCTACGACTAACCTGCGGAAAGGCTCCTGTCATCATAATCGGTGGACTCCTTTTTGCTACGGTTGGTATGACTGGGGCTGGGCTTATTCACACCGATAGTGCCAGCTGTTGTCCGCAAGCTGTCAAACACAGTGCCTCCCTCTGCTTTTAAATTTATTGTCTGCCCTCAAATGTTTGTGAAATATAGCCACACTTTTGACCGTTTAGTTTTGGCCATTTTAACGAAAGTTGTTTAATTTAGCAAGCTAAGATAGCGGTTGACCACCTGCTGCCGTCAGAGCAAGTGTATTGTTAGTTTTTATCTAAAACTTTTAATCTACAAAAATAAAATGAAAAGTTACATTAATGCAACAATGTTTTGGATTTGTATTATCAAAGCTTCACAAAGTTCTCAAGATTTTTCTAATTAAGGTAATAATTCATTTTTCTGATCATTTGACACCCTATGAATGCAGTATTTTAATTTTACTAGTGTTGATGTGTGTTGATGAATCTGATGCTTATTACAATCAGGCATTTAAGTGGCACCAAAAATTCGCGTTTAGTTTTGGTCCGGTAAATATTGAATATAGAGGTACCGGTGTCGTATTGGCACCAGTTTTTGGTACCCAACCCTATTTAGACATGGGTCACTTTTGCAATAATATTCTGCACAGCTACATTCAGATGTTCCCACGACCATGACAGAGAGAGAGAAATAGAGACGTAATGCTTGTGATGTTTGCTTCACATGCGAGATTGAACAATATTGTGATTTTATTACTGCAACATGGTGGACAAACGTGTCTGTTCCAGGAGAATTTTTTTCCTCACGCTACTGCTGGTTTCTGAGAACACTCGAAACATCGTCTCTTTTTGTGTAATTCTTCATTGCAGTCACATTGGCAACTTCGGGAAAATGTCTGATTTAGATTTGGATTTCATAGACTGTCATGGTTGGTAGGCCTACTATATTTAACATTTTTTATTTATGGCATTTTAAATCTTTTATCCCTCATGAGCGTTAGGGGCCTTGCTTTAAGGGCCCAGCAGTGGCATATTGGTGATGTTGGGGTTAAAACCCATGATCTTTTGATCAGTTACCCCTAAGTCCTGACGTGGCTTTAGTCAGTACTCAGGGGTAACTCATTGGTCTAGGTCCCAGCTTCAAATCCCACAACCATCAATTTGCCACTCTTGGGCCCTTGAGCATTCCCTTAACCCTCAACTGCCCACATGTATGATAAGATAAAAATGTAAGTCGTTTTGGATAAGGCCACCAAATGCTGTAAATGTAACTCATTTAATCATTTGGAGCTATTATTTCTCTCTTCAGAGATGACTTAAAGCTACCGAAAGCATGGCTATTTTTGCTTTGTTTAACTCCCAGCCAGGGCATCACCAGGTTTCCATATTGCAATCCACAGATAATGGGGTTACCCCCTTTTTCTGTTGTGCCACAGAATTTTTTTTTATGAGGAAACTATCTATTTTTTTCTTAATTTTTCAGCACAGAGGTTAAAAAAAAAAAATGTCATTCCAAGGTCTGTCTTTCCACTTCCGATTTAAGGCAAATATATGGTAATTGCTGCCACTGAGACACATAAAGCCGGCTTACCACATCTTGTCAAACTGCTTCTCATGCTGCATCACAGGGTAGCATTACACATTTAGAGAAATGTGCAGACTTGGAGAAATCAGATCCTCCCTGTACACAAACTCACGGATGACTTTAATTTGTGTCTTCGTGACTGACGGAGAGTTTGTTCCCATGGTTTTCAGCTGCGGTTTCTGTTGTACCTGTTAGATGCCACCTTTTTTTCTTTCTTCACTTTTGGTTGTAAATGATTTTAAAACGCTGTAAACAACCTTCTCGGAGGTAAGTGATAAAGTCAGTGCTTCTCAGATTTTTATTATTTATTTTTTTACTTAAGGAATATGTTTCAACATATTTCTAGTACAATGGTATTATGAAACATTGCAAGATGCAAAATACATTATACATACTGAAGTACCATGTTAAGGCTGGGTTGTTTCCTTACAGAGCTTAAATTTAATTGTTTACTTGCATTAATCAATTATCAAGATGTCTGGAGATAACCAGATATTGGGCTGCTGAAAAAAATACCTTGTATTTTAATAAAAAAAAACGAATTCATCTCTGTTTTAACTTCTTTAGTCAGAATTAGCTTTACAGCTAAACTTTCAGTTTGTGTTGGGATTTTAAAAAGCCTTAAACTTTTCTTTTTTTGGTTAACTTCACCCTTTAATGCGATTGTGGTAGCAAAGGGCACCATGGGTCATTTCTAAATTTAGGCGCAGAGTGGGTCAAATGATTTCTTTTGTGACACATTTTTAGCTTTCAAGGAGCAGCGAGAGTGCTGTAAAAAAATAGTGATAATGGCACGTTGAGCTCTGGAATCGTATGTTTTGTCCCACAGTTTGTGGCCTTGTGAGAGGTTTCTGTGTGGGTGTTCTCACCATGGAAATGCTTAGCTTTATGCTAATGAAGTCACTCCGTGATGAATCGAGCCATTCAGAGCCACTCAAGTTGTTTGTTGTGGCTTGAGTGCCTTTTGATGCATTAGTATTGATCCGTTTGGTCTGCCGCTTGGTACCGAGGGTTTAGTGGCGCTACAGGAGAACTAGGTGGCTTGAATGTGGGTTTATTGTGTTTTTTTTTTTTTTTTTTTTTTTAAATCAGTGCTGATGCAGAGTAGAAAATGTCTTCTTCAAACATATATTAAAGTACTACAGCAAAAAAATATTGAGATACCCTTGATATCTTTTGTGTCAAAATATCTCAGACTGTTTTAGGCCTTGCTCCCATGTACAAGGGTTTAAGGGTATTTTAAGGGAAAACTTTTATAGAAATCTTATTCCAGAGTGAAGATATTTAGATATTTTCGGTCTTCATTGTGAAATAGCTGCTGCTGTTTTTTTTTTTTTTCAAGATTGTTCAGCTCATGCTCTGGAGCTCCTTTGTTTGAAGTCAAGAGTGAGATACAAGTCATACAGTATGAACTTTTTTATATATATTTGAGCATATGATTTGACTGACATGGCTTTACAGTTAGCTATATCGTTGCCCGCAGCTTTGGCGTGCTTTGACAGTGGGCCTTGTTCACACGGGCGTTAAAATCGAGCGTTTTTCTGGGGTTTGTAGCGTCCGGTGAGCGCAGAGGGTTTTCTACACATAGGAGTCAATGAGAGTGTTCTCACAGGCTTTGGTGACGTGCGTTTGTCTGGCTGCGCTTTTATCCGGTGTCACAAAAAAAATTGCATGCAGCTTTTTTCTTGCTGTTCAAATCCAAATGAACGCAAGGAAATGTTCATTTTATGCTTTGGAGGAACAGATATATCCCATGATCCTACATGCTATACCTAGGGAAATGAGGAAAAAAGCTAAATAAAATGTTTAAAAAATAAAACTTGCACAGAAATTTTCGCATTTCTTCATAAACCACAAAAAAACTTCCTTTAATCTGATGTTGTGCAGTCAGAGGGTGAACCCAGTAGCTGCGGCGTTTTTTTAAATGTATTTTTTTTTTTTTTTTTTTTTTTGGCGCCGTATTACGAGAATTTTTCAAACAAAATGGTCCATATTAAAAGGAGGCTTTCATGTCCAGTTCCCGACACTGCCTCCACAGATTAACACACAAACTACAATTTGGGCTGCAGGCTGGCGTTAGACGGCGCCAAACGAACGCCAGTGTAGAAGTCAATCGAGCGGCACTACAAAACGCAACATAAACGTCTAGGACATTTACATTTTGGCATTTGGGCCGGGCCAACAGTGGAGACCTGGTGGTTGTGGGGTTTGAACCTGGAATCTTCCGAACCGTCTTCCGAACCGTAGTCCAATGCCTTAACCACTGAGCTACCCCTGGCCTTAATTCATTCAGAGCGCGTTTGTTTAACCGGAAATTTAATGCCCATGTGAACAAGGCCTAAGTTGTATTCTCAATTTTCATGATGATACAGTACATGACATTTTAACAGCTGATGTTTGACTCTAAAATTAAAAGTTTAGGCTTATGTCCCTGTCTAATTCAGATACATTTAAACAGTTTCCCCTCTAAGCCGCATTTCCCATTTTTTTGAGAACTTGTACACACGTAATGTGAAACTTTTATTTTACATATATATAAACTCATAAATCTTCATTTACTGTGACAGATCTTTCAGTCTTTTGTTTGTTGATCAGCTCATCTTTCATGTGAACTTCTTGCGAAAAACATGTACAGGTTGACAGTTTTAAACACCCCAGCTCAAAGGAATGTAACTATCCAAAATCTGATTAAAGCATGAAAAAAAGCATTGTGAGGATTTTAGCCTTCACTAGCAGGGGTTTAGAGATCATAAGGTTTTAGACACCATTTGGAACATTTATTTAGTGGGCCCTGTAACTGACGTGTGTACAAATGTTCAAGCATGTTATTGGCAGAAATTCCCACAATTAAGCCACTTTTTTATCTTTAGCCCTATTCGGACGGGACTAGTTTTACAGGGGGTCGTTAGAGAAATTTCTGCTTCACAGACGTAATTTGTGATTTTTTTTATTCAAGTTTGCACGCCAATAATGGATGTAGAATCCACGCATCCTGGACATGTGGTCTTGTGCAACGCACACAGACACTCCTACCTCCGAGTGGCGCAGTGGTAAAGTGCTAGCCCTATCATCTGGAGAGTTCGATTTCCGGGTGATGCTGTAACCTCTCACAGCTGGAGGCCCAGAGAGAGCTGATTGGCTGCGCTCTCTCACAGGGGAGGTATAAGAGGTACTTTGGGCTCCCACATTGATGATGGCTTTACAGCCAATCAGGGGCGTCTGTGAGCTCACGCAAGCAGTAGGAGCGGATAGCGCTGTGTTACGCTGCCCCCAATGGTGGAAACACGTGATAGTCCGCTGCCCACCTGAATGATTGGAAGTGTGGGAACCCGCTAGTGACCGGGAGGAATTGGATACAACTAAATTCTGGGAGAAAATCGGAGAAAAAAAATCCCCCCAAAAAAAACCCAGAGATGTTGGTCCTGTCTGAATGCATACATGAAATGACAAACGTCGTCTGAAAAAAACTTAAACGTTGTTTGGAAAATTAGTATTTTTCTGCAACTTTTTGCCATAACTTGATGTCTTCCTGGAGAGTGATTTTTTTCTTGATTTTTTTTCTTTCAAACGAAACAAAAAACCTTTGCCTCTGTTTCTTTGGTGAAAGTGATGACAGCTTTACATATCTTCTGTAAATTTCTGGTTCTCATGTGGAAGAATAATTGACTGATATTGCTAACAAGTGGAAAATGTGAGCCATCTAAACCAGTAAGGTAATTAACCGATGTGAGAATTCTCTGCTGAAGCGCAGGACACTTCAAATGAAAAAGAACTGTTGTTCATGTGGGATAACTTGCTATGCAGAAGGCCCAGGGTTCGATTCCATCCCAATTCCCAAACCTCAGCCACTGGATGCAGTGCCGTACCCAGGCCTGAATAAAATACAAGGGTTGTGTTAGGAAAGGCATTTGGCATAAAATTTGTGCTGAGTCGTGTGTGGATCGGATGGTTTGCTGTGGCGACCCCTCGACGAGAGCTGTCTAAAGACCAACAACAATTGACTGTTATTCATGCTTTTTGATTAAACCTAAATGTAAAACCTCTACCTGGAAATGTTAAAAGCACTGATAAACAATTCTGCTTAATGCACGTTCTGTGCCAATTGTTAGCACATCAGTTAACAGTTAATGTCTTGGGCCACTAATTATACTAATAATGACTAATGACTTTATTTTTGGCTTCTGTTATAAAATGTTAAGGAATGTGCAAACGGGGGAAAAAGGGATTGAGTTGGGGAATGACTTTCCACAACTAGTTCAAGATTGCAAGATTATATGCTGGTTAAAAACTTGTCATGTGTCACTTTTAATCACATCCGAAGTGTACCCAAATTATAGCTTCTAACTAGAGGCTTTTTTTTTTTCTTGTGGTTTTAAATGGACAGTTTGAAACACAGCCCAATCAGTAGGAATTCTGCTAGATCTAGGGGCACTGAGTGAGTCTTTGAGTGTGGAATTGGGAATACTGGTGGTGTTAAAATATTTAATAATTGGTTGTCATTTATAATCCCACTGTCCAGTGTCAACCAGAATAGGATGATTCTCCCCTTGTTCGGTCCGTTCTGTTATCACTGGCTTGTCAGGGATCTACTTCCAGATTACTGTAAAGCCATCTTATTACAGTGTCATTTGCTAAGAATAAAACTAAAGAGAACTGCAAAGGAAGCCTTTCATCAGTGTGGTGTTTTTAAGATGATGGTACAGTATTGATACTTATTGAGTTGACGTTGGTGGCGTAAGACTGCAATTTTAATCTGCGTAATGAGCATATGCAGCACTGTACTTGCTCTGTAACTGTAAGTGATAAAGCCTTAAGTAACTGTAGCCCAGGCATCTGTTGTCTTATGTAAAAGTTAATTAAAATAAATTCTAGAGCAACAGTGAGCATAACCCTTTTACAGTCATGTATAGTTGTGCTTATGTTTTATTTATTTATTTATTTATTTATTCTTTTCTCTTTCTATCTTTGTCATTTCACCTTATTTCCATTACCTTGGACTTCAGTAAACTGACGAAGCCAAAAGAATACATAATTAATGCACTGCTCCAGACATTTACTGAGTGTAGCCACATGTATCCAAGACTGGAATGTACTTTTATATGGGTGCAACTCTCTTATGTAAATTATATTTCTTCTGCAGCTATGCAGAAGGTGTTGGATAACCTCAAGGAGCTGCCTCCCTCCAGCGGTGCCAAAGATATAGACCTCATTTTCCTCCGTGGCATCATGGAGAGTCCCATAGTCCGCTCTCTGGCCAAGGTACCAAAATCTTGTCTGATTAGTTGATTCTCTGAGAGTATCTCTCTTAATTATGTATGAATGTAAAGTCAGTGTAATTGTATCAAACAATTATCTGCTTTCACATGTCTGTGTGTTTGTGTGTCTGTCTATCTATCCAACGTGTGTATGTGTTTTTGTCTACACCCAACACAGACTGTCACCTTGAAGAAGAGTAACGTCTGCAGTCAGCTGGTCCCACTAGCAATATATTCATTACATTCTTCCTCAGAAGTCATGGCCATGGGCGCGAGAAAGTGATGAGCTATTTAATCACCCTTGAACAGAGCTTGCGTTGGCTTGACTTGTTTAAAAATATCTATGCCATTATGTTCAGTCAAAGGACATTTGGAATACATTTTAAATACCTGAAGTTTGAGTGGTTTTAGGTTTCCTTGATCTGTTTGTAAAATTTTTAAATGTTCATCACATACAAATTTGAAAAAAAAAAAAAAAAAAAAAAAAAAAAAAAATATATATATATATATATATATATATATATATAAATCAAAATGCATTTTTCAGTACGTAGTTTTCACTTCTAACTTAAGGGAGGCCGTTGGAGCTTAGCCTGTCTAGGAGCTTTAAGTAAAGTCTTCGGGTGAAGCTTCATCATCTGAAGTGGGGTTGGAGGGGAACAATGTGCAATGCAGAATGACCGCTAAAAATTATAAATCTTAAATAGCTTTTTTAAAATTTCTTTTGTGATGTGTGCTTTCTTACTCTTTCAATACTTACTGCTCGATCCGCTCAGAGTACAATTCTACATGCCTGACAAGGAAACCTTTGGCTTTTATTTGGTGATGTTCGGAAGTGTAACATACTAGAGAGAAATGTAAACTAAGTTATTTTTGACATTTATTTAAACCGTATTTTTCCATCTGAGAACATTTGTATGTTGACAGCTTTGAGTGACGTGCAAACCAAGTTTAGATTTATGCATTGTATCATACAAGTATGGAACAGAGAGCTGGTCAATACACTATAATTACATATCCTAACGCTTATTGAAGTCTAGGTTTTGCCTGTAGTGACTGTAGTCTATTTCTTTCCTCAGGCTCATGAGAGACTGGAGGATGTGAAGCTTGAGGCAGTGCGAAACAACAACATGGAGCTGGTGAGCGAGATTCTGTCCGACATCAGTGGCTTGGCTGAGCACGACGACAGTGCAGCAGAGCTCTCCAAGATTCTCAAAGAACCACACTTCCAGGTAATCCATTTCCTGCTGGTATGACACTGGCTCTGGTAATCTTTACTAATTCATAAGGATTTAAAATAATTGGTGTTTAATGTGCAGCTAATACTGTTGTACAAGGAAGGTTTGTAATTATCCTATGATTTGTCTGTGATTTCCCCGCGCAAAAAGACTTTTGATTTAATTCAGTAGTTAATTAGCGGGTTTAATGCGTGTGTTGAAGAAGGAATTACCAAAAATATTCCCTCATTTAAGTGAATAATACCTTTTATGAGGGTTTATATCAGCCAGTGCATGTGATCTGTTCTAATAGCCTAATATAGTGGGGCAAAAAAGTATTTAGTCAGCCACCAATTGTGCAAGTTCTCCCACTTAAAAAGATGAGAGGGGCCTGTAATTTTCATCATAGGTATACCTCAACTATGAGAAACAAAATAAGAAAAGAAAATCCAGAAAATTGCATTGTAGGATTTTTTATGAATTAATTGGTAAATTCCTTGGTAAAATAAGTATTTGAGTGTGTGTATTTAATTTGGGATGTTTTTATATTTCCAGTCCTTAATAGAAACTCATGATCAGGTGGCTGCTAAGTCTTTTGAAACACTTTCATCTGCAACAAACAACACTACCACGAGTAGCAACTCTCTTATGCCAGTGGACACTGTGCGTATGATCAGCATCCAGAAGAAGGCAGGAGAGCCACTGGTAAGGAAGCAGTGTATATTCACTCGAGTAAATGTTTCTCAGAACCACATAGTCTTTGTTGTCTAGTCCCCAGATTGGAATGAAGCCAGCTATTTAAAGATGACAGTCACATCTTCCTTAATGCCCAAATGTACATGGACCTAAAAAAAAAAAAAAAATAGTGTAATTATACAGTGCACTTTGAATTATGAATACTCAGTCTGTAAGCCAGTCCTGTGGAAGCAATTCATAAAATCAAGATTTAGGTAATGTTTACATCAAACAGCAAAATAAAATCGATATTGGTATCTAGTTTGAGTATTTATTTTTTTAAGCTTATTCATTGGGATTTTCATGCATGAATCCAACATGCCTTGTGTTAGTAGTAGGAAACATTTTTGTGGCACACATTAAGCCACTAACCAATCACTGCTTGATTGCCAAAGCCTGAGTATTGTTGCTAACCATGCAACTCTTTTCATGGTCACTATTTACCATCTTCTAGTGGATACTTCCAGCATAATGATCTTAAACTGGTTTTTGTGCATGACCGTTTGTTTAGTGAGTGACCTTCCTAGTCACTATATCTGAATCTAATACAGGACCTCTAGGATGTGGTCAGTGGGACCACATGGACCACAACTGCAAAGGAATGTTTCTCTCACTATGTGGAACCAACACAACAAAGAATTAAAGTGATCCTGATTTTGAATCATCCCAAGAATGGTCACATGTTTGCATGGTGTTCGTAATCAAGTTGCTAGAACGTGTGTGTATAAGTAGTAAATAAATTTTCACTTAATAATTTTTGTTTTATGCATGTAGTAAAATGTGAGGCAGCTATACACAGAAATCCAGGTGCCAAATTCTCCAAATTGTGTAAAATCTTTCAATGGATCATGACATGACCCCCTGTGCTGCAACGTTCGGAAATAAACATTTTAATGGACTTAACGGGCCAGTCAAACATTAGCACCTATTAAAGACTGCCTTGTATTAGTGGAATTTATGAGATGAGTGTTAAAAAGTGTCTTCACATAATGAATGAGGTGATAGTTATTTCTCTACATGCATGTGAGGTCTATGATATTCATAATATATGCTTTTTAAAAAAAATATTTTTTATTTATTTATATATTTTTAGGGTGTGACATTCCGAGTGGAGAACGGTGAGCTTGTAATCGCGCGCATTCTTCATGGCAGCATGATTGACAGGCAGGGCATGCTGCATCCGGGTGATGTCATCCGGGAGCTGAATGGCCAGGAGGTGGGCAGCGATCCTACAGTGTTGCAGGAGATGTTGAAAGACATCAACGGAAGCGTCACCCTCAAAATCTTGCCCAGCTACAGAGATGCACCCACACCTGCACAGGTAGGTGCAGGGAAGGAAACGGACTGCAGTTTTATTGAACTGTGTCCCCAACTGAGTGTCATGAGCTGGGTGTCATTTTTTTGTTTTTAGTTGATCACTGTTTTCTACATAAAATTATTGGACATATAATTTGATATAGAAAGCGGTGAATAACAAATAATAGCTTTGGCTAGGTTTTCATTGACAGGGTTGCATCTTAGCTTTTGTGTCAGTTATTACATTACAAAGAGTTTCGGTATAAGGGAAACGTGAATTCACATGTACTTCTGATTTTTATCATCAGTCCAGACGCCAGTTGGTCTTGGCTGTGGTTTCAGTTAATTGGGTGCAGTAGATGAGTAGAGGTCTGATTCTACCTGGCACGCTCAAGGAGGAGAGACTTGCCCTCAGGCGGATTTGAAAGAATGCCACTCAGCTGAAATTGAGCCTGCCCATTCCTATTAATAACACTCTCCGCTATCTAGGGCAGATGGGATAAGAGACTTGGAAAGAGGAACATGGACACATGTGCGCACGCACGCGCACACAGAGTTGTATGTGTGTTTATATACAGTGTTTAATGTTTATATTATACTCATTAGTATGGTCTGGAATGTGATGAAAATAAGGTCAATTTGATCTTTATGGCATTCTCTGAGTCAAATTGGACTGAAACACTTTTCGTTCACTTACACGGGTCATTTCGTGATGCTTTATATGAAGCAGGTATGTAGGATAATAAGAGCTGTGTTCGTTGCGCGCAAGTGCCCTTTACTCTATTTCACTGTGCTTAGAGAACAGGCAGTCTGTATGTTGACAGTACGCGCAACAAGGACTTAAGGTTAAAAGTCATCTAAATATTTCTTGTAAAAACACAGCCTTCGATGTTGATGTATCCTCTTTGTCCTTAAGAATAGAGCTACATAAAAGACCAGAAACTGAGAGTCAGGTTCGAGGTTTATAACCCAGTGAATACAGCATGTTAAGCTATTAATATTAACATTGTACAATTAATATCTTATGCAAATATTTCAGATCTTCTCATTTGAAGAGGACTGACAGTCGGTTTACTAGGTTAACGACTTAATTGATGAATTAATTAAATGCTTTATTTTTTGGTTTGCAATGAATTGGGCAATAAATAAAAACTAAATAAAATTGCATTTGATTGCAAATTTATATGTAAATATGCATAAATTATTCCTTACTCTAAATGTAGTTATTTGAGACATGTTAGTTTGTTGTCAGGCATTGCTTTTTTTGTTTGGTACTGAGGGTAACCCGTATACTAACTTAAAAAAACATTTATCCTACAAGCAGCAATATGCCATATAAAAGAAAAAATTGTGGAATTTTTTTTTCAAAATGGAACTATGATTTGGGTTAATATTTTATATGGATTAAAATTTATTTTTGATTATAATAGGTCCAGAAAAACACAAAACCATTCATAGGAAAAGGATTGGTCACTTCAGAACTAAATGTCAGACAGCAAAAATATTTTTTTTTCAACCAATCCTAAAGAAAAAATAAATTAAAAAATCAGCTGACAATTGTTTCTCCTGACACATGAGCATGAATTAAGGCAGCATGACAGCCGGTTGCATGTTCAAGATTGCCCAGTCCCGAAGATTGCCCTGTCCTCCTTTACACTCAATGGTCTTATCACTTATAATCCTGATAAAGGTTTCTTTGGAAATTTTTCATGAATTCCTTACACCTACTTCATGCACTTGCATTTTCTCCTTCTATACTGTAGCTTCCTTTAACATTAGATAAGGCTTTCACTTAACATTTCTCATAAAAACAACACTGTGTTTTCAGGTGTATTTGAGACCTCATTTCAAGTACAACCCTGAAACAGACAACCTCATTCCCTGCAAAGAAGCAGGACTGGCTTTTTCCAAAGGGGAGATCTTGCACATTGTGAACAGGGAGGACCCCAACTGGTGGCAGGTTGGTAGCGCACCTCAATGTTTCTGAGCTGTTGTTCTTGTTCAACATATAAAATTATTGGGATATTTTATGTACTGATGTTCATGTATTTTGCATGAAACAATATTAACAGTAATCCATTAAGCCAGGTAAGCACTCCCTGACAAGGTACGCTGTGTATCCCTCAGGCGCGAAGCGTAGTTGGTGGTTGCACTGGTCTCATCCCAAGCCAGTATTTGGAAGAGAAGAGGAAAGCTTTTGTACGGAGAGACTTGGAAGGCTCAGGTATTTGACGAATGGAGTTTTTTTTTTTTTTTTAAATATATATATATATATATACATACATTTTATTTATTTATCTAAACAATTGTAACTTAATTTCCTTTTTTAAATGCAGGAATTCTCTGTGGAACACTAACTGGAAAAAGAAAGAAAAAGAAAATGATGTACTTAACAGCAAAGAATGCAGGTTGGCATGACAGGAAGAATTTTTTTTCTGATTACTTAGTATGAGGTGTCTGATACATGGGTACATACATGGGACACGCATTTAATTTCTCTCATCTTGTCATCCACCTCCCCCTTTCTGTCTGTGTATCAGAATTTGATCGTCATGAGCTGCAGATCTATGAGGAGGTAGCTAGGATGCCTCCATTCCAGAGGAAGACGCTCATCCTGATTGGTGCTCAGGGTGTGGGTCGCAGAAGCTTGAAGAACAGGCTGATTGTGTTAAACCCGCTGCTTTTTGGCACTACCGTACCATGTACGTTCAAAAACTCCTCTTAGTCAGTGTAGTATTTTTAACAGCATCATATAACCAGATTGGACTTTTTTAAGCAGTCCTGTTAGGATATCAGGGTAAAAATATTGATCCTGTGGTTTTTCTCTCCCTCTCTCTTTCTCATCAGTCACATCTCGGCGACCACGGGAAGAAGAAAAGGACGGTCATTCATACTGCTTCGTGTCCAGAGCAGACATGGAGATGGACATTAAAGCCGGCCGCTACCTCGAGCATGGGGAGTATGATGGGAACCTGTATGGCACCAAAATCGATTCTATTCATGAGGTGGTACACGCCGGGCGGACCTGCATACTGGATGTCAACCCACAGGTGAGTAGAACAGATGGTAATTGCAGAAGCAGAAAAAGTTTCTGCAGATGCCAGTGCATGTTAGACTTTTATTTCTACCACAAAGGAGTTGAGTAAAAGTAGAGAAAGTACAGAAAGCTGCAATTAGAAAAGGGAATTCTATTTACTGTTGATTGTGCAAGTTTGCACATGTTCTTATTCAATTAATTTCCTTTTTTCTTTTTTTTTTTTTTCTTTTTTTTTACATTATGCAATAATACTAAAGGTAGCAAAACTATGGAGTTGTGTAATTTGATTAAAAAGAAACTACAGTCCATTATTACTTTCATACATTAAAGTCCGTCCACCTGAAAAAATTGCAAGAAAGTGCACGAACGGTATCTTTACATGCAACAACGAAACTGGCTCTTGTTAAGTATGTCACATCCCAGGGGAGAGAAGAACTAGATTTACTTCTACTGCAAAGCAGAAGTTCATTTAGAGTTCTCAGCCCCTGAAATCAGGAATTAACAGCACATCCAATTAGAGCGTACATGAGTAAATGCTTCACAGAGCACAATCAGCAAACACATCTCGGCATCAGCTGTTCAGTATTTTTTTACAATGTAGGAAACAATTAAGGAAGATTATTAAATTAAAGGATGTGTCCAAAATTTTGGCTTATAGTGTATGTAAGCTTAGTAAAAGCTTTTTTTTTCTGTTTCTGCTGATGATTTTATAGCTGCTTAGTTTAACAGTGTAACCAGGATGACAGCATCTACACATAAGTAAAGATAAAATAAAGGTGTGTAGTGTGGCACTGGACTTGCTTTATGTAGATAAATTTAACTTGATGACAGAAAATATGATACCAATGAATCACTGAAAAGTGAATGTCATTACCAGGCACTGAAGCTGTTGAGAACTTCGGAGTTCATGCCGTTTGTGGTTTTCATCGCTGCTCCAGAGCTGGACACACTACGAGCCATGCACAAAGCTGTGGTGGATGCAGGAATCACCACCAAACTACTGACGGTCAGTCTCAAATCTCATACCTTTCTTGAACTGTCGGGCACAAGATTGGGAATATGTGCACGTGTAATTGCATGCTTTGAAGACACACTTGTGCATTTCCTTCTCTCAAGATTCACAGTGCTTTATTGACATGACAAATATCTACATTCGTATTTCCAAAGCTTAGAAAAAAAGTCACAAGAAAATAACTGGAGTAGATAAAGCAAAAAAATTTAAATAGTATAGAGAGAGTAATATTAAATAAATGTATATAAAAATAAGAGTCCAGACATTTAGTTGAAGTCAAAGAGACACTTGTGAACATGATAAAAAAGGAAAGCATATACAGGTAAATCTTGGATTGCGAGCATTATTAATTCCGTAAGCGTGTTTGTATATCAAAGCAAATTTCACCCTTAAGTAATAATAGAAACTCAAATTTGTTCCACAGCCCAAAAATATTCATATAAAAAAAATTTATACAAAATATCAACTAAAAATAAAACTAATTAACCTGCACTTAATTCGAGAATCCTGACAGGTGTGTGTGGCAAGACAAAAGGAGAGAGAGGGCTACTGTGTAGGATGACTTTACAACATACACACTAATGGAAACATTGCTCTGTTGGGAAACGTCTTTAACAAGGTGTTTCTCCAATGACACTCGGGTGCGTGCACACACACTAACTGAGTCACTGCTCTCTGACACAGTGACTCTGGATCTTTAACAAGGAACCTCTAACAACACTTGCTTTTTCTTTATGCACATGCGCACACACACACACACACACACACACACACACGTGTTCACAATGTTGTAATAAATGGTACATGCACGCTTGCATGAACGTGTTGACTATATGAGTGATGCATGCGCACTGAGACTGAGCATGGGAGACGATTACCTATAAAAAATGCGTACATTTGTTAGTAATATGTTATGGTCACTCGCTGCTCTTCACTTCTAGTAAGTGTGTGTTTATTGTGCTGCTAGTATTTAGCTCTCCCTCAAATCAAATTCAAATTTTATTTGTCACATACACAGTCATACACAGTACGAAATGTAGTGAAATGCTTACACGACCGCCAGTGACCTTAAAAAGAGAATTAAAGCTTATAATAAGTAATAAATATGAATAAAAGAAATACGATAGAAAAAAAAAAAAAAAAAAAAAAAATAAATAAAAATAAAATTGAACTAGGAAAAATAGAACTAAAAATAGAAATATGCTGTACGAAAATAGAAATATACTGTACAAATAGAAATATACTGTACAAGAACATTTAAGAAATTGTCAAATTTTTATCTTTTTGGGAGAAAGATGGTGTGCAAATATGCATAGAAAAAAAAGTGTCTTTGTGCAATGGTTATTAAAGTGTCTTTGTGCAATGGTCCAGAATGTAAACGTAAACATGTAGTGTAAATGTGAAGGTAGATGTGCGTGGAATTGTCCATAGTGTCCATGGATGTATAAAGATTGATTAATTGATTGTGAAAAGATTGTGTTAGTTCTGCATAGTGGTGTGGTTGTGTGGTTGAGAGACCTTATCGCCGGGAAGAAGATTCTCCTCAGTCTCTCTGTGTTGGCCCTCAGGGAGCGGAATCGCTTCCCAGACCGCAACAGAGTGAACAGTCCATTGTTGGGGTGGCTAAAGTCCTTCACGATCTTCCTGGCCTTGGTCCAGCACCGCTTGGTGTAGATTAAGTGCTGGTCAGGGAGCTCGGATGCCGATGATGCGCTCAGCTGATCGCACCACCCTCTGTAGAGCTCGTCTGTCCTGCATGGTGCTGTTCCCGAACCAGGTCGTAATGTTTCCCGTCAGGATGCTCTCTATGGTGCAGGAGTAGAAATTCCTGAGCACCTTGGAGGGCAGTCTAAAGTCTCTCAAGCGTCTGAGGTGGCCTTTTTTACCACGGTGTTGATGTGACAGGACCATGACAGGTCCTGCGTGATGTAAACACCGAGGTATCTGAAGCTGTCCACTCTCTCCACTGGACTCTTGTTGATGATGGGGGTCTGGTAGTTCCTCACCTGCTTTGTACTATCAGCTCCTTTGTCTTGCTGACGTTCAGGAGGAGATTGTTTCTCTGGCACCAGTTCTCCAGATTTCCAACCTCCTCCAGGTAGGCCGTCTCATCTTTGTTTGTGATCAGGCCCACCACGACAGTGTCGTCAGCAAACTAGATGACGGTGGTGGAGTTGGTAGTGGCCACGCAGTCATAGGTGTACAGAGAGTACAGCAGGGGGCTCAGAACACAACCCTGGGGGGCTCCAGTGCTGAGAGTGAGGGAGGCTGAGACTCCCTGAGAGAATGTCCGCCCATTCTTACTGCCTGTGGTCTGCCAGTCAGAAAATTGGAGATCCACTGACACATTGATGAGCTGAGTCCCAGGTGCTCCAGCTTGGTGCTAAGTGTGAAGGGAATTATGGTATTAAATGCAAAGCTGTAGTCGATGAAGAGCATTTTCACATAATTCCCCCTCCAAGTGTCCAGGTGAGTGAGAGATGTATGGAGGAGATGTGAGATTGCATCGTCCGTGGAACGGTTTGGACGGTATGCAAACTGTAGTGGGTCCAGTGGGTCTGGTAGTGAAGAAATGAAGTCTCTGACCAGGCGTTCGAAGCACTTCATCACTGCTGAGGTGAGGGCTACAGGGCGATAGTGATTGAGGGAAGCAGGATGAGGTTTCTTTGGAACAGGAACAATGATGGACACTTTGGAGCATGTGGGGTCACCGACTGAGATAAAGAGATGTTGAATATCTGCATCTCATGGTCTGTGCAGGATCTGAGAATACGGCCTGAGATGCCGTCTGGTCCTGGTGTTCACTTTCTTGAAGGCTCTCATGTCGTGCTCGGTAATGATGGACGCGTTTCCGGTGCTGGCAGTGTCTTCCTGTCTGCAGCCGTTAGCGCCGCTATCATTAGCATCGCTAGTGTCTTTAGCTGCAGCCTCGAAGTGAGCATAGAAAGTGTTCAGCTCGTCTGCCAGAGTCGCGTCCGCGTTCGTCATACCAGATGTTGTTGCTTTATAATCCGTAATTGTCCTTAGTTCCTGCTACAGGCTCCTAGAGTCACTCTGTTGGAGTTGTGACTCTAGTTTTCTCCCGTAGCGCTGCTTCGCCTCTTTCACCGCCTTCCGGACGCTGTATGCCGCAGCCTTGTATGGTTCCATGTCCCCCAACGCGATTCCCGTGTTGTAGGCAGCGGTGCGAGATCTCAGAGCGTCGCGGATGGTTTTATCCACCCACGGCTTCTGGTTGGGAAACGTTCTAATAGTCTTTTTTTTTTTCACGGTATCGTCCGCTAGTTTCCCGATGAATCCCACAACCGCTTCCGTAAACACGCTGACGTCATTGGAGCTGTTCCTGAACATGTCCCAGTTTGCATCATCGAGCGCGTCCTGTACCGCGGCCACCGATTGGTCCGTCCAGCGCGCGACCTCCCTCTGAACCGGAACTTCCTGTTTCAGCCTTTGTTTGTATTTTGGCATGAGGAAGATGGCGGCGTGGTCGGATTTACCAAACGGTGGTCAAGATTGTCCCTTGTAGCAGTCTTTGACCGTTGTATAACAATGATCCAGTGTCCTTTCGCCCCTGGTGGGGCAGGTGATATGCTGATAACAGTTCGGCGCTGCGCGTTTGAGGTAAGCGCAGCATCCTGGTGTTGTTTGGTGCTGTGTGAGTGCCTCATGCAGCTCGCATAAGGCAGTGTCCTTGTCCGCTTGTGGTGGAATATAAACGGCACTGATTATGACTGATGTAAACTCCCGAGGTAGATAAAAAGGACGACACATGATGGACAGTAGTTCCAGGTTTGGTGTGCAGGAGCGTATGAGAGGAACAACGCTCGCGCTGTTGCACCAGCTGCTGTTCACCATTAAACACACGCCACTTCCCCGAGTCCCGTGTCCTGTCCATGCCGTGAACCGAGAAGAACTCGGCCGGCTGGATGGCGTGGTCCGGCACCGCTGGGTTCAGCCATGTCTCGGTGAAGCAGAGGAGGTTGCAGTCCCGAATGTCTCTCTGGAACTTTACCCTGGCCCTGAGGTCATCGAGCTAGTTCTCCAGTGACTGGACGTTGGCGAGCAGGATGCTAGGCAGAGGTGTGCGGTGTGCGCGGGCTCTCAGCCTGTTCCTGACGCCGGCTCGTTTCCCTCGGGGCCGCCGCTTCGCGTCGCGTCCTTTGTTGTCCCTCAGGATCTCACTCGGCCAGCTTGGATCCGGAGTTAAAAACGTCGAATTGTGAGTACATCGTATACCAATAGAAACAAGAGTGTCTCTATCATAACTAATGTACTCCATGATGGTAATTTGACTGGTTTTAAAACGCTAAAAACTAACTTAAAGAACAAAAACAAAGAAAAGGTGGTCGGAGCAGTCGTGACGGTAGACGACCTCACCGGCACCAAAAATTTTTTTTCCCTGTGTTTTTCCACAGTAAGTGGGTTTGTCAGGGTCGGGGAAGGCAGGTGGGGATGATTTGATTTTATTTTATTAAATTTGGTAAAGAATTGAGTGCAAATGTGATGATATTTCAGGCATTCAGTGAGGAAGTGCAGCTCTGTCTTTATTTTATTGAGCATGCACTGCTGGCACGCCTGTTGGGGCTGACATGGACAGTCCTGGCTGTCACTGTGCCCAGATAGTTTGCCACATTGTACTGTCTGTATAGGGCCAGATAACACATGCATCTTACTCTGCAGTTTAATTTGTATTTTCCAAAAGTTTAAATTATTTTTTAAATTATTCCAATTGTCTTTCCTAATTTAGTTAATTTCTCTCTCTCTCTCTCTCTCTCTCAGGAAATGGACTTAAAGAAAACGGTAGACGAGAGTGCCAGGATCAAACGGGCCTACAGCCATTACTTTGACTTGACAATAGTGAATGATAATCTGGATAAGGCTTTTGAGAAACTGCAGGAGGCTGTGGAGCAGCTGTGCACAGAGCCTCAGTGGGTACCAGTTAACTGGGTTTACTGATCCATCCATCGTAATCACCTCCAACAGCACCACCATCCTCATCACCTTCATCGCTGGTGTCATGGACCACAGCAGGACTGCCAGTGGTCATTGTGTCTCAGCTTGACCCTGAGGTCCAACTCTGCTATGCAAAGCTACATCATCCATGAGAAAAGAAAGGGAAGTGTACTTATTTATTAACTTTTTTTTTTTTTTTTTTTATCTACCAGCAGAGCACATCTTGAGGCATAACTGTGCGTTGTATTACTACACAAACAATGTACTTGCAGGGTGTTTAAAGTAGATTTGATATTTACATTGAGAAGTTGAGGCAGACGTCATTGCTGTAAGCTGTGATCCACTTTAGGACCGGAGCGTTTGACTAAAGAAGCCAGTGATCTCTTAAGGATAGGTTTCTACATATTAGTAAAAGTAATCCGCAGTGTTCACATTACTGCTACACTGAAACACATTACAATATTGAAAGTTTTTTACTGGTGATTGCAAGAGGAGGCAAAGAAGTGGAAAATATTTTTACCAAGATTTTTTTTTTAATATAAAATGTAACACCACTTTGATTTTTACATTATGCTGCAACTAGTGGCACTAGAATGTCCAATTCATATGCTGCCGTGTTGTCAAAAATGTCTTTGACATCTAAGGTGGGGGGGGGGAGCACAGTATTCATCTCAATGCCTTTGCAGCAGCAGCAGCATCATGGAAAATTAACAGTAGTGACAAATGTTCTTAGTAAATATGGATTTTGGGAAACAAGGTTAATCAACTAAAGTTTTTTTTCTATACAATATGACTTGCCTGTGTATTTGTGATGTATTATGTCCATGTCTCCGTGTGATCTTGCTCCGACTTTAATAATGTGCCATAATTCTCTTTTTAATCGCAGTTATTAGGGCTAACTGGGGAGAAGATTTAAAAACAAAAAAGATTCAATATTTAATTACATACTACTTTGGTATGGCAATACATGTATCACAACACTGACTCCAAAATAATGTTTTATTATGATCATGATGATGAGGATAATGAGATTTATTAGTAATAATATTATACTTGTTAAAAAAAAATGTATATTCGCATTAGAGTGGGTAAAACGGTGCCATTCCTCTGTAATACTATAGGTGGTGCTCTAAACTATTCCAACGCTGACAGGCAGCATAGCGGTGTGGTATGAGCAAATTTGAAAAAACAAAAAATTCTGGAAAAACAACATAAAATCATGATCCTTTTAGGATCGCAATACATTTCGAATTGGGACCCAGAGTAGGTAGTTTATGATCATATCAGGGGTCCTTGGTGATTCCCATCCCTATTCCCTTCACTGCACAGAATGGACTGCACTATAAGACAATGTGCATTTTACAGCAATTCTTTTTTTTTTTTTTCCTTAATAGTAACTTTTTAATTCAGAATCTCAACAATGATAAAGTGGTTACTTTTTATTGCACAGATAGTGAGATAAAATAAGAAGTATAGTCAGGAAAGTGTCATGGTTCGACGACAGGACTTGATTTATTAGTGTCAGAAACATGTTTCTTTTTTTTCTGTCCCTAAAATATTAAGTTCAAGTTTAAAATGATTACTAATTTTATTGCAAAGATATGAAAAAGCAAATAATTTAAACTAGCACGTTTGCTTCACAGCAGCAATTTTATTATAGCAGTTAACAGCCTTTGTATGGAACAGTATAATTTTATCATTATCCCATGATATGATTTATATTTGTCAAATGAGTAGTACTGAAATGTTTCCCTGATGGTTTGTATAAGAAAAGAAAAGAAACTTTCCTTGTCAGGTTTACTCTTAATGTCAGATTTTTTTTTTATAGATATCTAAGCTTCCTCTACTAAAATGCTAGAGGACTGTAGCACTGCAGTGTGTAATGTTTTCTTGCTCAACGGCACCTAGTGACTACCTGATGAGTTAAATACAGAGACTACAGCTTAATTGTCAGGTGATGAAATCACTACCTTGTGCCATGCTGCAGTTCTTTACAATGAAAGGTGAGAAAATTGCTCTGGACAGTGTGGTCTGTCTCCCTTTGTCTTTGTGTTTGGTTACATGTATGGCTACACCTGCAAATATGTTTTACTATGACCAGATCTGTATAACATTTGAACACCAGCCATTAAAAAGTCATTTTTTTTTTAGAGAGAAACTTTAAGCATAATTTTGTAATAAGCATTGAAATGTAATTCTTGTCTGCATTACTATGTATAACCTGCACGCTGGCATAAAGAAGGGGTGACAGCAGAAAAAAAGTGGCTCTGATCTGCTCTGGGGCATTTTACTGAGAATGTCCCCTTACAAAGGAGGCACAGTGTAAATCAATACAAATGATATTTTGATCCATCACTTTTTGGGATTTGTAATCTCTTAGAGATTAGATGATCTCTCCATGCACAGAAAGTCAGACGGTTTGTATGAAGATGTATCTGCTATGTCCTTTACAGGTCTTAGTCACTGGATCTACACATCATCATTGAACCTGTGTTCGATTTCAGACTGATGGTGGTGGAGAAGCACTGTCTATCACATCATTATACAAACTAAAGAAATGTCTTCTGAAAAAAATTATTATTTTTGCGGTATAGTGTGTGCCAAGGCATAATCAAGCTTTTTACCTCATCATAAAGATATGACTCTGTTTCAGATTGTTGTTCTGCTTCAAGCAGAGAATTTGGTTTGTCAGGGTAAAATGGAAGTGCATGAATTGATGCACCCATCATGCATAGTTTTCACTGTAGAAGCCTCTGGAGGCAGTAATATGATCTGGGGTTGCGAGTTATTACATTTATGCATTTTTCCATGACACAGGCATATTTCAGGACACAAACTGTGAAAGAGTGGTTCTGGGAGCATGAGTCGTTTTCACACATGAGCAGGCGGCCAGAGTCCTGACCATTAGTCACAAAGTGTAAGGGGTGTGCAAATGAAGACTTCACAGTGGAGTTAAACTTTGTCAATACAAGATTTCTGCAAAAATTTATTTAATTTCCAGATAGAAATAAATGTCCACTGCCTATTAGTAGATAATAATTAAAAATGAAGATTCACTAACAAATGTGAATCATTTTAATGGTTAAGGAAAAAAAATTCTGTGCAGGTCTTCAGAGCAAAAACATTAATCCCTCACTTTAAGACAACTTTAAAATAGGCTTCAGGAAGTTCTTTGATTGGGGAGTATTTTTAAAATGTGTTTTTTTTTTTTTTTTTTTTTAAATATGATATTAAAATATGATTGTCTCCAAGGCAACAGTGTGCAAAAGAACTATGTGGATTATTATTGTACGCAGCATACAGTATAAGATTTGGGTGTAAAACGCTTGAAACTAATTTTCTTTAATAGCTTCCTCTCAGTTTAAAGTACAGTCATGTTCTATTGTGTTTTTATCAATCAAAAAAGTAACAATTTGGCGACCCTAACTAATTTCTATAAAACAACTTTTGTTATTATAAACAAATAACGTCAGGTGCCAACAGTAACCACAAAGTACATATTTTAATATTACTTTTTCCAAAAAGTTAACCAACACTTAGAAACCAGGTAGCAAAAATAAGTACACTCTACTTTCACAATCATTACATGATTAATGAGCAGCAAGGTGTTACTAATGAAATGTATAAATGTTATACTATAAAAGTGTTCTTTTGTATAAATTAATTAATACAATAGCGTGTACAAGATATAAAGTATATAAGAAAAATATATTCTCCATATCAACTATCTTTTTTGAAAAATGGAGTTCTTCGTCATGTGGCCTTTCCACCATCAGTATGTGTTAACCCAACACTTAGCCAGTTGGGGGCACTAAAGAGGCCAAACTAAAGATTGCAATGCACAGGATTATTGGAATGTGCCACTTTTGGGTGCTGATCTGGGCCTGGATCGAGTCCTCCTCTTTGGACAGAATCACACTGAAAAATCCAAAGAGCACTTGTACTTTGCTATAAGTGTCCTCTTCAGCAAACACGGCCAGTGTGCTGTCCTTCAGGGAGCAGTCTTTGTTTCCCATTAGGTTTTGGATCTGTAAGATAGCACAGACAACACAACCAATAAATTAAGCGCGCCATATTTAGTACCCTGTTTATCCTGGTCAGTATCGACATGGTTCTGAAGCCGTTTATTACAGAGCAACACACATTAATACAGTATCTAGTATAAATTTGGCATAGTCAAACCACTTACATATTTCTGGGAGTTAACCAGAGGGAGGGAGAATAGAGGAAATTCCATATAACCATAATTATTCAACAAAAATGTATTGTTAGGTAAGCTTCTTTAAGCATCTACCATATATCGCTTTAATTCAATTATATTGTTATAAGTGCTTAGTCTGATAATGACTGTGAAGAAGAGCAGGGGCTCACCAGCAGGTGCAGTGCCTGTATGGTGAGAGGTTGGCAGCAGGATTCGAGCACAGTCAAGGCTGACTGGGACATCTCTACAGGAGAAACAGAGAGAGAAGAAATTCAGATAAACAATCATCTCATATCCAGTCCTGTCTAACTCTTAGCAGCACATTCATGATAACTATCTATTTCCTTGCTTACCCTCTAAGGCACTGACAAGGATGTGGGTGGCAGTGAGGACAGAGGGCTCTGGCTCTTGGTCTCTTTCCACTGGTGCATGGTCTCTTTCATTCTGATTGAGCAGCTCCAATGTAGTCTCTGCTGCTTTCTTCAAACAGGACAATTTGTCCAGTGTTGAGAGATCAGACTTGATACCACAGAGCGAATTGTTCAACTGACACAGTAAAAAAGAAACAAAGCATTTAGTAGAAACATGAGCAAAGGAGATATTATGTAATGAATTTGTTACATAGCATTTGGTTTAGCAAAATAAAAAAAAACATTGAGTTACGTGGTGAAACTTTTGTCTATTTTAGGAAGACGTGACTTAATAGATGAATAAAGGGTAATAAATCAAATCTGTGTAAGTGAATGAATTACTGAACAAGTCCATCAGTCATCATTTTAATGTCTGGACAATTATTTAGGCAACGTAAAGACCATTGTTAAAAAAAATCAGCACTGAGGCGTGTTTAAAGATCACTGATGGATTACTATTAATGCTACACTTGCTGAGCTAAGCTCTGCTGAAATATTTGCCCATGTGTAATAAAATAAATTCTTAAAGTACATATAAAAAACATTTATTTTTCACTGGTCATCACTGATTGCATAATGGAAACAAAGGCCAGTTCTTAAAAATGATCACTGCTTCCGTAAAAAGTAGGAGGTGTGTAATAATTAAACACATGCTGTACTTCCTTCTCCTTTATTAATTTATTTCCTCTCTTTAAAAATAAGCAATGTATGCAGGTTATTGTATGTAAACTACGATAAATGTCCTATTCTTACTCACTGCATGGTCCAGGCTAGTGATGGCCGTCTTGTCCTTCATGAGGAGAGTGATTTGCTGGAAGAGACCTGAGCGTGTGTTGGCAGGGAGTCCTGAAAGCACCTGGAACTGATCCTGCAGTTTATCCAACTCTGTGTGTGAGAGAGAGAAAATGGTGATGTACTCTGTGTGCATTATTTCAGTAAAATAAAAAATGTTATGAGTACTGGGGTAACTTGCAGGTTGTTAACTGTAAATCAAATTACCCAGAGTAAGAGAGATGTGGGTGAAAAAATGAAAGGTTGAGTACACTGTGAACAATATTTTGGAAAATGGAGAAAATAGGACAAGGAAGAAAGTGTTTGATAGGTTTCTAAGGGTGATGGGACTAGAAAAGAGATTTTAAACTGAAAGGAAGATAAGAGAGATCAAGACTAGCAAGTGGCTGTAATGCAATATGGTGGATGCCAACCGCCAATAAACTCCAAGAAGACATGAGGAAAACGAAATGAAAATGAATGCTTTGTTTTATTGCTTTTTTAAATTTGTAAATACTAACTTATAAATATTTGATAGCATTTTTTTTTTGGTAACAAAAAGTAAAATACGTGGCACACGTTAGCGGACATACACTTCACCAAGCACTTAATTGTTAACTTAATTTCTTAAAGGTCCTTGCCTTGTATTTATATATATATATATATATATATATATATAAATTTCTCGCTTTTTAATGAGTTTCAGCTTGACAGCTTTGTTCGACCCTGATCCTTTGTACTAATACTGGTATTAGATTTGGTGTTCTAGTGTCGTTTGAAACAGGATCTTTGATAGCCGTGGTGTTATCTGAATGGTGTAATCTCTAACTAAAATGCTTCAATTTGTACCCAATATAACCAGACAGCACAGAACTGCAGATTTTTTATGCAATCTGCAAGAAGAAATGACTGAATAGTTAAATAAAAAGTAATTAATAAAATCTGTGTGAACTTCCCAGGAGATCTTCACAGTGAGATATCTGTGTGGACATCTGTAAGATATCTGATGTAACTAGGGCATCTGCTGAATGCTGTACATGTAAATGGAATGTAAATGTAAGTGTCTGCTGCATGTCATGGCCAATCCTCCACTTCAGCTCGCACCTTCCTGTAGCTGTTGAAATGATGATTCAGGTGGAGTCCTGTTTAGCAGGGTTGAGTTTGTTTTGAGAAGGCCGTCAACCTCAACGCATCCGTAGGTGTCTGGCATCAGGCACAGCTCTAAGGACACAAGACAGCAGTAGTCAGAAAAGTCTCTGGTGACCTCTTTACATTTCCTAGTTAAACACCACTGGCACGGAGCTCTGTTAAAGGTCGGTTAAAGGAAATTATTCAAGCCAGGAGATATGTATGAATATAATGTACAAGGCACAATTTCACTTTACTCCATCAGTAAATGTAATCAGACTAGAATACCATAATTTCTGTAATAAAACTGGAATAGATTGTTTAGAGACTTGATATTTATTATAAAATCTATTGATTACACACCAAATATGCACTGCATACTGTATGTTCTCTAATTATTAGTGTGAGCAAAAAATATATTACCAAATTGACCCGTGTTCATAACGTTGAGCTCCATTAAACTGTAAGCCAGGGCTGTCTGAGCTGGGATTTCTAGATGGACATTACGGTCACAATGAATGCCGCCATCATTTACCGAAACCTGCGGAGAGAGAGGTAAGAGCTTTTGAAGAAGTCATGCCATTTACACTTTTAGCCATAACATTAACATTGATTATCATGGGCATCCAAGGCTCATTTATGCCTGTGGGTAGCAATGGCTAGCAAGTCTGGTCCAATCTCACAGAAAAGCCAATGCAGCACAACTTGCTGAAGAAGGTCAATGTTCTTAAACTGATCAAGTTCCAATAGTAAGCGCCAATCAAGCTGATTTGTAGAGGCTTCACACCCCTCAACACTCAATGGATCCAGAGCTGTGTTAATTTTGTGTTTTAGCCTTTTCAGTTAAAAGTTTTATATGTTTTCTATATTATATTTTTTATTATTATGTTCTTATTTCACATTCTTTCTTTGAATACTTTTTTTAAGGTCATGGGGGCGGTCTTAAAATAATAATAATAATAATATTTTTTATTTATATAGCGCCTTTCCAGAGTTCAAGCACACAAGCATTTCACTGCATATTATGACGGTGTAAGTGACAAATAAAATTTAAATTTTAGATTTTGAGGAGTCTCAAAGGAGTCCAGAGCTGCACAGCTGGCACAAATGGAACCTAAACTATACTGGGGTTAATGTTTGGTGTTGTAATGTTATTGCTGATCAATGATAGATATTTGAGGTTACTGACAAGATTACATTGAATAGTATTTCTAATTTATAGTTACATATTCTCTGAAACGCCTTTGGAGACGGCTTATGGTAGAGAAATGAACATTCAATGCACGAGCAACAGATCTGGTTGACATTCCTGCTGTCAGCATGCTTATTGCACGCTCCCTCAATGCTTGTGGCATCTGTGGCATTTTGCTGTGAGACAAAACTGCACATTCCAGGGTGGCCTTTTATTGTGGGCAGTATAAAGTACACCTGTGCACTACTCATGATGTCAGATCAGCATCTTGATGTGGCACACCTGTGAGGTGGGATGGATTATCTCAGCAAAGCAGAAGTGCTCACTATCACACATTTAGACTGATTTGTGAACAATGTTTGAGAGAAATGGTAATATTGTGTATCTGGAATGAATTTTAAATCTTTAAGTCCATCTCATGAAAAATCGGAGCAGAAACTAAGGTGTTGCGTTTATATTTTTGTTGAGTGTATATATATATATATATATATATATATATATATAAATTTTTTTTTTTTTTTCACCACCGCTCGCTCGATTTAACATACGTTAGCCAGCTGATATGCACGATTGATGTGACGTTCGTTAGTAGCCTGTCATCTGTTGTGTGGCTCTTTGCAGTGATAACGTTTTTTTTGGTCATTATGGCAAACAGGTGCACCACCCCTGGTCTATTTGAGAACTGTTTCTGACCATGTGCATTCCTTCATACCTACAAATTAATCATTTTCTAATAGCTACATTCACATGATAGCTTTTAGTGGCCTTTCGAGTCATTTAATGTGAAACCAAAAGGATGGTTGAAATTTGGCAACAAAAAAAAAAGGAAAATTCAGAACATGAAAATTCATCTGAAAAAAATTGCAGCAAGTGTCTGTTTCAATCATGGGAACATTCACTAGAATCACAAAGAAATGTTTTCAATGTCTTCTGAAATCAATGCCATGAAGTATTGCTCCTGTTTTGAGAGCATAGTGAGATCCTACCCAATGTTGTTCCAAAGAAAGTGATCAGTGAGTGTCTTTACATGCAGAGCTGTCTCTGTGACATGCATCATCTATAAACCATGGAAAATGATGAACTGAAAACAGACTGAAAGAGGTCTCTGTGGCTGTATGCTGACACATTTATGGTTATGAATGAGGATGCAAACTGTAAAATCCAATATGTCACTACAATTCACTGTTACCACTAACTGAATTAGTAACTGTTTTTTTTTTAAATAATTTTTTATTTGGTAATTTCTCTGCAGAAAACACTACTAATGTCTGTGTCAACATTTCCTTATTGTTATATTACTTGGTATTCCTATCATTAACTTTCCGAAGCTGTGGTTCAGTGTTTAAGATCCTCTTTTAAGATGGTTGCCTTAGATTGGATAGTAAAAATTACCTGCTATATCAGGGATGTTAATAGGCATAAATAAAGTCTTTCTAGTTAATAAATAAGAAAATACTAATTTATAGTGGGTTATTATAGTTTTCATTTACATTTATGTTAGCTTGCATGATAAAATGTTAATACATTGAAACATTGAAGTTTGCCTGTCCTACTCTGCATATAGTTGTAAACCACAGATAAAGGCAACCTGACAGTTGGGCTAAAAAGGAGTAGCAGTCACTTATGGTTTGAATATTTTAAAAAGTTATAGTCTTGAGTAACTGTGGCAAACTTTAGTTTCTATGCACTTATTAAGTATCTCAAAAACTTCCTCTCAGAATTTATATTATTATTATTATTATTCACGCACTTTGGTTTGAAATTGCTTTTTGTTACTGATTTTGATAGTCTAACCACCTAGCCTAATGTAGCATTTATCACTAGTATTCTCGAATGCAGATGTGCTGGTGTTTTGTATTACTGCAATTTCAACTGTTTGTGTGTTTGACAACTCATTCTGGATAATAACAATAATATTAATTATAATTATAATAATAATTATTATTATAAAAATAATTTGTCATAGACATTCTAACAGCTGCATAGTAACTATTGAATTCAAGACAAAAGAATTTTGCATCCTCAGATCCCAGGTTAACTCAAGATGGAACTGCCTTAATAATAACTAATGCATTAACATTTCAAATACTATAACGCTTTAAACACTGTAACCCAGTTGGTCTGACCTGAATCTGTGTGGGAACATTGAACCCAAGAAAGGCTGAGCAGCTGCCTCCCTCCTGAACTTCCTCGGTAACTGTGCAGGTCTGTGTGGTTATAATTCGCTCCTTTACCAGCGCAAACACGTCACGACGCCTCTTTATGACCTGCCTCAACAGGCAGTGCTGAAAATCCAGACATCTACACAGAACACATAATACACATTGTTTATCAAAGTGCATATTTGGTTTAAAACTAAAGAAAACTAATATGTTAATTGATATAATTCATATTCTCCTAATTTTACTTTCACAATCAAATGTTATTGGCTAATTAAAAACAACAACATGCAAAATATATATTATGTAACTGCTTACCTGCCTCTCAGGTCAGAACAATCGGCAACATTCACAATGGAAAGTATGCAAAAAACGAGATTTTAACTCCTCTTAAGTTGCTTAACTTTTGGATTTTGGATTCTGGAACTGCACAATATCCATGCATGATAGCAAGCAAAAAAAACCCTTTCTAATCAAAGCACTTCAACAAGCCATTTGAACTTTCCACCTGGTATGTCATTCCAGGCAAAAACTAAAACCAATTTTTCCTCAGCACCAATATATAACAAAGTTACAGACATTTTAACAGAGTATTTGAAACTGGAGTAAAACAGAGGGGGTTTTAGAGATGACAATGTATGACCTGAGAGGTATTTCAGCTGGAATATTAATAGACACATTTACGTTAACTTGTTAAAAATAAACATAATAATACCTTTAACTTGTGTTGTGCTTTACCATATCCTCTCTAATTTTAGCTTTCTGAACTTTTGTATTAGCATGACGAAGGGGCTTTTGAAAATGGTGTCAAATGCGATAAAAGTACCATAAATATTCAGGGTCCCCAAAAAAGTCTGGCTCAATCTGTATTTTCCTTACATTAAATCTAACCTGATCAAATCTAACAAGAAGACCCAACACCTTTTTTCTCTTTAAGGAGACCTTAAGTCAGTAGTCTAGCTGAATTTGCTCCGAATGGTTGCTTCATGAAAAAAGAAATCATCTCTGTATGTAACATCAGTTTTGATATCTTAAGAAATGTTCATATGTTAATGTTCACTACCAGTATGGTATTTAGTGTATACACAAGTGCCACAAAGTCATTTTTGCCCATGGATTCATACTTCGTGCCACCATTTATTTGACCTTCTGATTTTAAAAACATGCTAAAAAGCTGGTGAGAGTATTACGGAAGACTGGGCCCCAGTGCTGAAATTGCTATAAAATTTATCTTACTCTGCCATATTGATAGTTTAGCAGCATTTAAGATAAACAGAAAATGCAGGGAGGGTGATAAAGCTGCTGATGTAAATAGGCTGGGCTGTGGAGCAGTGTGATATTTGGGTGATAAAGGGAGGGTACATTTTAGAGTTGGGCCAGAGTTTCTAAATTAAGAGTACTGAGGAAGTCACCTAATGTCACAAATATAAAAATGTCACTTCCTAACCAATTTTTTGTTTTATAAGAAAGACATCTCTGTAGATGATTTGCCTACATTCACAAATTAAGGTTTTCTTCTAAAAATCTGAACTGAGCTCTTAAAAACACAACAACCTAAGCTGTTTTACCTGCAACTTTGTGCCATGTTATCTTCTTATGTAATAACTTAGGCTGATTTTACAATAACCAAATTGAATACAAACACTGTTTATTCCAAAGTTTTACAACACACACACAAAAAAATCAGCATGTCATTAAAGATTCCAGTCTTTCATACTTTTGACTTGGCTTGTAACCAAACATCTGCTAGTAAGCACTTTCACTTCCACATTTTTTAGAGAATGAATGTTTGAGCTCCAGAATGGTAGGATGCCGCTGCATTCACTTACCTATCTTTACAGTCATTTAGCAGTTTCTGAACATCTACTTCTTGCTTCTTAAGGCTCCCAAACGAAGAGGCCAGCTTGAATAAACCTCTTCCTTTGATTTTCACATTTCCAGGGCCAACCTCTGTTTGAGCTCCTCCAGTAACGTTGTTTTCCCTTGTCTGTTTATAATTCAAGAAGTATGCCTCAACTACCTCTGTGGAGAACACAGGAACGCGTCATCTCAAATGCATTGTACTCAGTTACCTCCCTATAAAACATTTCCATTATATAGTCTCCTCCATATTTGATCAAGTATTTAATGCCAGAATTTTTTTATTACAAATGATTAGCATATCATAATGTAAACTTTTTGGTTACATTTAATGTTGTGGAATGATCATTAAATGATGAATCAACCCACAATTTGGGCTAAAATGACGATATTAAATTTGCCCTGATAAACATTGCTGTCCAAGTCCCATGCAATGTAAAATCCTACCACCCCACCCCCACCTTGGACATGGTATGATTTATTTAACTTCCTCATGCCGTGGCCACTTAATGGTCATATGACTATATTTCAGAGAGAGAGTGTGCATGTGTACAGTATGTGTAGCTTGGCTTACCCGGGCCTGGAGAGTGAGATGAGCATTTTACAGACCAGAGACGCGGGTTTTATATATAAAACCCGCGTCTCTGGTCTGTAAAATGCTCATCTCACTCTCCAGGCCCGGGTAAGCCATGCATTTCTGAAACATGGTATCAACTTTTCCATGAACATGGGATATGCCTTCAGTCATGGGTGTTAAAGAAATAAGAAGATCAATGATTAAGGACATGCATGGTGGTTAATTTAAGTGGCAAATCCTTTGTCATTCTATTTATAATATTGATAATATTCTGTGAACCAAAGAAAAAAGAAATTACTCATTTCTGTCTCTCTCTCTCTCTCTCTCTCTAGTTGAACTAGTCAGAGATGAGTAGCACAAGCATAAGAACCCTCAGGTGATGTAAAAAATATTGTGGGCTGACTTTTTATTTTGCAGTTATGGCAAGTTCAAGTGGGCTGGAAATGAATAGGTTGAACGAGCTTTATACTGGCTTAACAAATAAACATGAACTAGTTCATTTTAATGTGTAAACCAAACTTTAAACTAACTCTTGTGAAGTGTGAATGTGAACAACACTGCAAATCACTGCACTTAATATTGAGTTAAACGCAAGATGTGAAGGCGCTGTACCTGGAGTAATAGGAGTGTCTCCGAGCAGCACATCGTTCAGGGTGAAGTCTGTGGTCATGTACTTCGGTCGTTGCCAGAACCAGCTTGGAGTCTGCTTGATGACCAGTGAGAGGACATTTAAATTATCCGATTCATTCAGCCTGAAGACTGGGATCAGGCTACCATCTGGGTCGATCTCAGCCACGAATTTCTTGGTAGCTTTTGCAAACATCTCTAACCACTAAAACAGGGAACATAATAAGAACAACAATAATTAATTCATCTTCTTTACAGCTTATCCCAGGGTTTAGGGCACCGGCGGGGTACACTCTGGGCAGGGTGCCAGACCATCACAGGGCACACAAACATGCACACCAATGAGCCTAATCTGCATGTCCTCCGACCGTTGAAGGAAACCCACCAAGCGCAGGGAGAACATGCAAATGCACACAGACCAAGGGCAGGACTCAAACCCACGACCCTGGAGGCGGCCAAAGTGCTAACCATTACGCCACCGTGATAATCAATCAATCATTCAATCATTCATTCATTCATTTATTCATCGGCTGGAGTCAGTGGAGAGCTGACTGTACTGCACATAAACACCTTAAAATACAGTGTTTTATATTATTATTATTATTATTATTATTATTATTATGTCAACATAATGGCGCTTTGCGATATGCCTAAATACAAGTGTAGGAGTTATTTCCAGCCAGTCTCGCGCTCTGATAACACCGGAAACAACAAAGCCGCACGCGACACAAAACAAGCTTTATTGAGCTCGCGCTCTTCAGTTTCGCGTTAAATATAATTACTGTATACACACACACACACACACACATATATATATATATATATATATATATATATATATAAAACAGGGATCACTGATGTCTTACCGTCTTTGCAAGGGGGTGTAGTAAAGAGAGTGGAAGACGGTCATCCGCGATACCTTCCTGCGAATCACTGTGGGTTTGGTTACTGGTACTACACTATCTTTTAACCCTCAGCTCCTCCCCCGCGCCTGAGAAACAGGGCACTCCACTGACTCAGAAAACGTTCTTCAATGTTTCCACTGATTGAAAGTGTTTGGCCAGGTAAGCGTAAAGCCTTTTTTCGTTTTTAAAAAAAAGGGGAAATACCTACTGTAGTTTTATAAAGCCACCGAATTACGCCATGGACTATTCTATACCGCTTGATTGTGTATACAGGTCACAGGGGAATCCCAGGAGAAGTAGAGCATGAGGCACAGCACACACAGGACAGCATGTTCATCGGAGAAAAGCCACCCACCAAAGGGAGAACATGCAAACTCCACGCACACAGACCCAAGGCAGGAATCAAACCCAGACCCTGTCGGTGCGGGGGATGCAGAAAGAGATTACAATATAAGAAGAGAAGTTCTGTAATTGCAATCACAACATGTTTGTAGCAGTTATGAATATATTTGATAAGTATAAACATATGGCTTAGGCAACAACAATGCAGTTTGGCTTTAAAAATGGGGATGAGTTGACCGAGCATGTTCTCTCAACTTCTATAATTGTGCAGTACAGTTGTGATGTGAGCTGAAGAGCTGTATTGAATTATTACACAACCAACATTACAGACTGTTCAAAATCAATTATATTTGTCAAAAAAAGATACCTTCCTCTCTGTTTACAAGCCCAAGTAAAGTGAGTTGTGTCTACTATGGCTTTAACATTGAAAAACATGTAACAATATTTTTTATATATTTTGAATTAAAATCAGTAAATGGTAAAGAACAAACAAAAATTCCAATTTTCCCCAACTTACAGTAGTGTTCATAGGTTGTTCAGGACGGAGACAGTTTGTTCGGGTTTGTAAAGAAGAGTTCTACATTGATATAATACAGTACTAATTAAATCAAGTGTTAACAATCGATAAAAAAAATGTTGAATGGGCTTGCAAATCCATGTTAACAATAATAAATATCTATCTATCTATCTATCTATCTATCTATCTATCTATCTGTCTATCTATTTAGTGATAATATAAATCTTCTGATCATTGCAGGTCGTGTTAGGCAAATACAGAATACAGTACAACCTCTAAAAACAACAACATATAATTGTTTTTCACTGTACAATTATTTATCTAATAAAAGTCAAGCCAAAATAAAACATGCACCAAAACTAAGTACCCCCCTGGTGCTGTAAATCATCATGCAGTGATTAATTGATCATCAGTAGTTGTGTAAATAATTTGGACTGTAATGTTCTACAGTCAGACCGATTATTTATAGTGAAAAGCATTCAAGACAGTTGCCAGTCTTTCCAGGAGTGAACATCCCAACACATTCACCCCTAGGTCAGGCCGTACATTGCTCAGAGAAATACAAAAAAACAAGTGCTACATCTCTGACACTATAGGCCTCACTGAGCATATTAAAGTCCATGACAGCAAAATTAGAAGAAGCTTTTTTGAAAAAGGTTGCCTGGAGAAAGCCTCTTCTGTCTAAAAAAATAACACAGAAGTACGACTGAGGTTTGCAATCTGAAGAAAGCACAAGGCTTCTGGAACCAATGTCTTATAAACAGATGAGACCAAAGTGAATTGTATGGCCTTAATGCCCAGCACCATGTTTAGCAAAAAATAAACAGCATTGCAGCAGAAAAAAACTCATACCCACTGTCAAGCACAGTGATGGATGACTTATGATTTGGGCTGCCGCATGACCTGGGCACTTTGCGGTCTTGGAGTCGATGATCATGAAGTCCTCTGTATACCAGTACTGTATTCTAGAGGCTTGGTCAAAATTGGGTCATATAACATGACAATTATTAAAAGCACATCAATGAAAATAATGGAAGTTTTAGAATGGTCTGGTCAAAATCCAGACCTGAATGCTGTGCCGGCACCTATAGAGAGCTGTGTATAAATGAATGCCCAAAAATGTCAATGAAATAAAACAATTTTCTAATGGAACAAAATTATCATCCATAATCATGTGAAAAACTGATGTAGTCCATAGAAAATAATATTTTTTAATAATTGCTGCGAAAGGTAGATTTAACAGTTATGAAATTACATGGAGGAGAGGTATGCATGTTTAATTTTTTTCTTTTTGGCATTATTTTTGTTAAACAAATAATAGCATAATGTTCATCTCAGGTTGAATTTACCTAATGCAAAGAACCACTTTGATCAGGTGACTTTTAATTTTTTTTTTTTTCACAAAAAACACATAGAATTAAGGTAGGTAGAATTGAGGAGGTACTAAAATCCTTTTTTTTTATAATGGCCTTTTTTATTTCTTAATGGCATTTATTTTATTTTGTTGTGTTCTGTCTTATAGTGAATTGTTAAATTTAACCAAGAACACTTTCTATTTTTTCCCCTTCTCTAAACATGCCACCTTACTGTATTATTTTAATGGCTAACAATATTATTCGGAAGCACCGCCATGGCACATATGTCTCTGGGGGACCCCCAGGGGAAAAAGCAACCAAGCTGAAATTTAGGGTGCTTTCATGCTTACTAGTCAGAGTATAACATGAAAATAAGAGTGAAATTGATACTGTTAATTTTTACCTTTGATGTGGATTGTTCTTTTTTCTACCCTCACATATATAAAGGAAACAAGAGCTGTTTTTTTTTGTTTTTTTAACACTTTTCCTACCTTTGTGGTAAGCCAAATACAACATAAGTGCATTTGTCACATATACAGTACTTTATATACGTTACAGCTTTAGCTCCAGCCCTGGTGGGCATGTGTTCAACACAGTTTGGTGATGTGTCCATTTAAACACAGCTAAATTAACTAATTTGTTAGTCACCAGGTTCTCTGTGTGTGTTTAGGTGTTGGTGATTTACAAAGTTTGCTCGACACTGGTGCCAAATGGAGTTGAAGACTCCTGCTCTATAGCAGAGTGAAAATTTTTAATGTAAAAATGGCAGATTTTTTTTGTAGAAAGCTGGGGTCAGATCGCAGGGTCAGCCATGACATGGTGCAGAGAGGGTTACAGTAAGTGCCTTGCTTAAGGGTCCAACAGTGGCAGCTTGATGGTACCAGGGGTTTGAACCCCGGGCCTACAGTAAGTATATGGAGGTATAAGTGATAATTCTTCAAAGCTTTCCGTGGGATACAGACTGCTTTCTCAGCAGTATACTGTATGTAGCATACGGTACATGTTTGCAGAAAGCATTTTTAAAAAATCAGACTACTCAATAAACTAATGGAAAACCTTTTTTTTTTTTTTTTTAAATAAAAGCAGGCAGTTTTCCCATTTGTAATTACCTTTACACACCTTTCACATTTAATATTTGCCAAAAATGAACACCAGAACAGAGACCAGATGTCACGATTCGGGTGTATTGGGCTGTTGGGACGCCGTGGGCTTACAAAGGGCAGGCATAGATGCAGAGGGTTCTTTTCAAAAATAAAGGAGTTTTTATTGACAAAACAAACTAATAACATGAAACTAAACAAACAAAACACTGGCTCTGGACAACATCACACTGAGGTATTTATAAACCAAATCACATGGGGATACAAGAAAACCCTTAACACTTCACATCTACCTAGAGTGGGGACAGAGACTCTCACAGTCAGGCTCTAATACCTGGGACATACACACACACTCGCTCTGTGTTGTGACACAGGCTCAGTTACAAACAGGCTCTAATACCTGGGACATACACGCTCCTATGAGCGGCACACACACACACACGACCCACGCTCCTATGAGCGGCGCACACACGACCCACGCTCCTATGAGCGGCGCACACACGACCCACGCTCCTATGAGCGGCGCACACACGACCCACGCTCCTATGAGCGGCGCACACACGACCCACGCTCCTATGAGCGGCGCACACACGACCCACGCTCCTATGAGCGGCGCACACACGACCCACGCTCCTATGAGCGGCGCACACACACACACACGCTCCTATGAGCGGCGCACACACACACACACACGCTCCTATGAGCGGCGCACACGACCCACACACACACGCTCCTATGAGCGGCGCACACGACCCACGACCCACGCTCCTATGAGCGGCACACACGACCCACGCTCCTATGAGCGGCACACACGACCCACGCTCCTATGAGCGGCACACACGACCCACGCTCCTATGAGCGGCACACACGACCCACGCTCCTATGAGCGGCACACACGACCCACGCTCCTATGAGCGGCACACACGACCCACGCTCCTATGAGCGGCACACACGACCCACGCTCCTATGAGCGGCACACACGACCCACGCTCCTATGAGCGGCACACACGACCCACGCTCCTATGAGCGGCACACACGACCCACGCTCCTATGAGCGGCACACACGACCCACGCTCCTATGAGCGGCACACACGACCCACGCTCCTATGAGCGGCACACACGACCCACGCTCCTATGAGCGGCACACACGACCCACGCTCCTATGAGCGGCACACACGACCCACGCTCCTATGAGCGGCACACACGACCCACGCTCCTATGAGCGGCACACACGACCCACGCTCCTATGAGCGGCACACACGACCCACGCTCCTATGAGCGGCACACACGACCCACGCTCCTATGAGCGGCACACACGACCCACGCTCCTATGAGCGGCACACACGACCCACGCTCCTATGAGCGGCACACACGACCCACGCTCCTATGAGCGGCACACACGACCCACGCTCCTATGAGCGGCACACACGACCCACGCTCCTATGAGCGGCACACACGACCCACGCTCCTATGAGCGGCACACACGACCCACGCTCCTATGAGCGGCACACACGACCCACGCTCCTATGAGCGGCACACACGACCCACGCTCCTATGAGCGGCACACACGACCCACGCTCCTATGAGCGGCACACACGACCCACGCTCCTATGAGCGGCACACACGACCCACACGACCCACGCTCCTATGAGCGGCACACACGACCCACGCTCCTATGAGCGGCACACACGACCCACGCTCCTATGAGCGGCACACACGACCCACGCTCCTATGAGCGGCACACACGACCCACGCTCCTATGAGCGGCACACACGACCCACGCTCCTATGAGCGGCACACACGACCCACGCTCCTATGAGCGGCACACACGACCCACGCTCCTATGAGCGGCACACACGACCCACGCTCCTATGAGCGGCACACACGACCCACGCTCCTATGAGCGGCACACACGACCCACGCTCCTATGAGCGGCACACACGACCCACGCTCCTATGAGCGGCACACACGACCCACGCTCCTATGAGCGGCACACACGACCCACGCTCCTATGAGCGGCACACACACGACCCACGCTCCTATGAGCGGCACACACACGACCCACGCTCCTATGAGCGGCACACACACGACCCACGCTCCTATGAGCGGCACACACACGACCCACGCTCCTATGAGCGGCACACACACGACCCACGCTCCTATGAGCGGCACACACACGACCCACGCTCCTATGAGCGGCACACACACGACCCACGCTCCTATGAGCGGCACACACACGACCCACGCTCCTATGAGCGGCACACACACGACCCACGCTCCTATGAGCGGCACACACACGACCCACGCTCCTATGAGCGGCACACACACGACCCACGCTCCTATGAGCGGCACACACACGACCCACGCTCCTATGAGCGGCACACACACGACCCACGCTCCTATGAGCGGCACACACACGACCCACGCTCCTATGAGCGGCACACACACGACCCACGCTCCTATGAGCGGCACACACACGACCCACGCTCCTATGAGCGGCACACACACGACCCACGCTCCTATGAGCGGCACACACGACCCACGCTCCTATGAGCGGCACACACACACACACGACCCACGCTCCTATGAGCGGCACACACACGACCCACGCTCCTATGAGCGGCACACACACGACCCACGCTCCTATGAGCGGCACACACACACACACGACCCACGCTCCTATGAGCGGCACACACACACACACGACCCACGCTCCTATGAGCGGCGCACACACACACGACACACGCTCCTATGAGCGGCACACACACACACACACGACCCACGCTCCTATGAGCGGCGCACACACACACGACACACGCTCCTATGAGCGGCACACACACACGACACACGCTCCTATGAGCGGCACACACACACGACACATGCTCCTATGAGCGGCACACACACACACACCACACACGCTCCTATGAGCGGCACACACACACACACCACACACGCTCCTATGAGCGGCACACACACACACACCACACACGCTCCTATGAGCGGCACACACACACGACACATGCTCCTATGAGCGGCACACACACACACGACACACGCTCCTATGAGCGGCACACACACACGACACACGCTCCTACCTACCTCAAAGAGCTTTACACACACATCCTCACACACCCGCGGACTCGTAGAGCAGACCCAGGCTTTAGAGCTTATATTAAACACTGGGAAAAGACACTAAATACATACAAACGACATAATCAGGAATGACTGCAAACCAAAGAACACTAGTCACACAATTAATAATCACAAATGACTGCAAAACCAAAAATACACATAATCACTTTTAACTTAAACATGCACTCAGAGCCAGTTCAACTCAAAAACTGAATTCAAACAAAATAAAACAAAAGCCCACTAGACATTATTAATGCTCGACCCAGTTTCCCAGAACTGACAGCTTTTTATAATGTCCCTAATGAGCCACCTCGGTTCAGGTGAACTTCGTCAACACCTGACCGAGGTGCCTTCTGGGAAACTGGGTCTTCTAACAAAACTACATACAAAAAAACAAACAGCCACAGTGCCCTCTAGGGGCAGTCCCTTACACCAGAACTATTCTTAATTACAAGATATCCTAATTACACATACGAAATAAAAATTCTAATCAATCTGATTTATAAGTACTGATACCACATTCCTATTGTATAGCCCATTAGGTTTTGATTCTTGATTTCTTTTCAAATCACAAATAGCACAGGGTACTTTTACACACACTAGGGGAGTTTTGGTACATAAGGATTAAGTATGAAAAGCGTTGTTGAATTGTAAGCCGACAAATATGAAGTTTTAAATACAGTACAGTATGGAATCTGAGCCTGAATGTCCATATACAGTACAACTGTGCAATTTGTAATTTCTTTTACAGCACAGGTCGAGCAGTTATACTGGCCAATGATGTTTTTTTTTTCCTGGTTTCCGTTTCACATATTTTTTGTGATGCTCATGCATGACAGAGAAAAACAAAAGAGTGACTGTTTTTGAGCTGCCTGAGAATGACAGAGAATGACCGATAATGCAGGTAGTGATCTGTGATATTCATCAGGAATAGAAGAACATAAAGGGGGTTATGATATGTAGAAGGGTTGCAGGTCTTAAAACTGCAATAACAAAAGAGCTCAGTGGTGCCAAAACCACAAGCATGATGTTTCTTGTCAGGACTAGCAGATAGCAACCTTAAAACATCTCAACCATAAGCTTATTGCAGCAACAAACCCATGTCCTTACACTCCTCAGCAGGAATTCTGCTATGAATGAAACCTGACACCATAGCACAGGACAATAGACAGATGAAGACTAAATAATAAGGCCAATGTTTTATAGATAATGTCATATACATTGTCCAAATACCTGCTTTTTTAACATCAGTTAAAAATAGCATCTAAACGACACTACAGGATAAAACGACAAGCATTGATTTACTTTTAGGATGGAGCATTATAATGTAATAAAATAATAATAAAAATGTGAGTCACAGGTATGATTGGTTTATTGAATAAGAGTGGAATCTTCGTTTTCCAGGAAGAACTTGATGAACACAGATTACAAAAAACGCTGAAACATTCAGCTAAACATCCAAATGCAGTGTGGTGACTATTTAGTATTTGAAACAAAGCTATATGATTATTTCTCAGATGCTAGCAACATTGTGATACATGTTTGTAATTTTATTTTTTACATAATTAAAGGCAATAATAAAGATGTTATGGAATATGTATGACCATTAGGCATAAGACAGATGTGGAATTCATACGCCGATATGTTCCTCATATTATAAACAAGAGTACCATTTCTTTAAGGAGGTAGACAATGTTACTTTGATCAGACGACGGCATATTTCAGAGGTGCATGCGCAAGGTCTTTTGTTTTAGGCAGGTCTCAGGCATTTCACTGTCTGCAATATCACTCTTCACCACAAGAGTACAGTATGAAACAGTGTATGTGTCAGTATTTTTGTGCTACAAGTTGCACACTGCTGTAGTAGAGATCATTTCTAGACATTCAAGGTAGATGCCTGCTTAAACACACTGTCAAATATATTAGAAGCATATTAAGGCATTAAAATAGAACATGACATAATGAAGAGTGCTTGAATATGGGGAAAACAGTGTTGCAGTACCAGTAAAGTTCTTCATCTGTTTATCAGTTCGTTTTTTTCAGGCAAAAATATTGCCTTCGTCATCTCTGGGGTCAGTTTCCACTCTCCACTGTGAGCTAAGCTTTCCTTTCATACACAGAAAGTCAGAGCAGGCAGTAGTGAGGAGGCAGGCCTGTGAGATAGCACTATCCAGCTGTCGATCACCACAGCACTGGAAAATCCAGATTACTGAAGCCTGGTTCTTTCCTCAGGTCCCAGTAAGTGTTGTTGCTGACCCACGTGTCATCTTTTGACTTCCTGTAAGAATCAAGCCAACACAAGAATGGATTAAGCTATGGCTTTGTATAAACATTTAATTTAATGGGTTTGTGTGTCAGTCATAAATATGATCTCCTTGATGTTTATTGTTATGTATTTTACTCAAGATGTAATTGAATTTTAATCTCCTGAAATAATAAAGCAAGGTTTTAAGAGTCATCAAACTCAGCCCTACAGAATACAAAGAGAACCATGACTCTATTCATCCCTCCATCCATTATATATAGTGTTTATCCTGTGTAGGGTTATGGGGCGTGCAGACTGTCCCAGGGAACTAAAGTGCACAAGGAGGTTTACAGTT
The DNA here is from genome assembly GCF_024256425.1 of Clarias gariepinus. NCBI lineage: Eukaryota > Metazoa > Chordata > Actinopteri > Siluriformes > Clariidae > Clarias > Clarias gariepinus. Next base: position 16,460,792 of record NC_071103.1, on the reverse strand, counting down.
TGGATGGGGTGCCATCCATTCACAGTGCTCAAGCACACACACTCACACATCCAATTATACACTATGACCTATTTGGGAATGACAATTGGCCTACATTGCATGTCTCTGGACTGTGTGGGAAAACTGGAGTATCTTGAGAAAACCCACCAAGCAAAATATAAAAACTTTTATCATACCACTTTTGTCATGATGAAACAGTTCACAGCAGGTATTAAAGATCGAACAAACTGCCAAAAAGATTTATTTACTACTAGGGATTAAATAACGCACTGCAGTTGAGCCACTAGAGGGTGTCTGGGACACTCAGCTAGACTTTTCAACCACTTGTACACAGTAAATTGTATACAGTACATTTAGAAGTTTAATGCATGAACACAAATCATGTTTGCACTTGCTTTGCACTAACCTACATTAGTTGTATTGTAACCCTAACAATGCCTAGTGTAATGACTACATAGCTGCCTTATTAGTTACACTGTAGTTACTGTTTAAGTCATAGTTGACTCTGAACCAGATAAAATGTGAAAGTGATTACTAAGCAGGACGTCTGAGATGGATAGACACTGCATTGAGAAAAATTGGAAACCGTTATGGAGTGGTTCTTACTGGAAGAACCGTGGGTGATGTTCCATGTTGTTCTCCTCTAGGACTCTGCGCCTATCTCTCTGTAGCTGTTCGATTCTCTGCTTCTGTGTTTCTGCAGCCTCAATGTTCCCTTCCTCCAGTAACCTACACACAGATGAAATGTTAGAAACCATGGCATTGTCCTTTTGTCCTTGCATAGAATAAGGCTTAATGCAGCATATCATCTTTTGGTAGCCTGGAGGTATGAATGGATGCAATCTGGTGTCTCTCTCACTGTCGCACACACACACACACACACACACACACATACACACACACACACACACACACACACACACAGAGATTAAGAACTAACACATTATTAAAAACCTGGAAGGATACTGCTGAACTGTCAACTTCGCAGAAGAAATGTGGTTGAAAAAAAATAAATCATGAATGACCCTAATCGGAGTTAACTTGTTGGTGAAGCTGCATCTTTAAAAATCAGCAGAAATCACAACTACATCTAATAGCAAAAGTAATCCAGAACTCACAGAATTGGGTTTAAACAGCTGTTTTGCCATAAGAAAACCACTTGTTTTTGAGACGTATTATGTACAGCGACACTGTACACGCCTCTGGAGACAGTGTTATGATCTGGGGTTACTTCAAGTAGATCTAGCCTCAGTGGCAATAAAATGAAATCACCTAATAGCCTGAATGTACTGAATAACCAGGTTATTACATCTATGGATTTTTCCCCCCTGATGATACATGCAATAATTTCTGCTTTGAGACAATGACCATTGTTAAAAGCGCTATATAAATAAAATTGAATCGTTATATAAATATTCCAGGACTCAAACTGCTGAAAAGTGCTTCTAGGGGCATGCACACATGAACTCGCCACCACATCAAAACTGAATCAAAACTGCAGACTCTAATCAAAACTGAATGCAGTCAAATGCGTCTTAGCTACACGATCATTATTATAAAAGTGATGAGAAGGATAGATGACTGAATGATTGGAGATAATTGGACATGAATATCACTTTTTCAGTTTTTTTTTGAGTCAACAAAATATTGGAACCTTGGAAATAACCAAATGTATACTTATCTCTGCCGAAATTCAATTTCATTGATCATATATCAATATCATTGTCATTTTCAGCAATGTATCATTATCTCCTCTACAATTCCAGTAATTTATGACAGAACCTTATCATAGGAGGCCATTACTGCTGGGGAAACTGCTTTAGTCAACAGATAGTAAATGTCCTTTTTCTTAGCTATACCATTCTCAAAATATCCATCGAATGAAGTTTATTTTAGCCCCAATTTGCCCACTTTTGCTTTGCTGATCATGTGACAAACAGAAGTGATGTAATTGGCTTTTTAGATATATTCATTATTGCAAAACTTGTATGTTCAAAGCTTCAAAAGTGAGCATATGTAGTTCTTTTCAATTCAAGGTCCTGTTATAGCAACAAAAGCCTTCATATACAATAATATATTTATCAGACTGTTGCACACCAATTTATAAGATATCAAAATATATGAAAATATATTTTGTAAGGGGTTTCTCCCAGTCAGTTGCATTCTTAAAATAAAATGGAATTTAAAAAAATGCATTAATTAATTACACATATACAGACTCAGATTACATGCATAAGTGCTTAATGTTATGAAGATTTACCTCTGATCAAGACGGAATCTTGTGTCTGTGGGTGGCAGTAAATGTTTGGTCTGTGGATCCAGTTCATTCAGCTCAATGGCAAATTCTGTGAAACCGTAGTACTCCTCGGAGTCACGAGGCATTGGCTCTACACAAACGACATTAAGGTCATTAAACTCACCATCAAAGGCATAATTAAATATAGGGGTCATAAAAAGAATTTACATTTATGCTGTAAATCATATGTTATTGGTCAGTGTGCATGAATCCAATGGTAAAAGTATTAATTAATCACAATGCTTGATTTTAATGCATGAGAAATGGCAGGGGTGCTGTAAAGCAGGTAAGTGCAGTAAGGATAAATCCAAAGGCCCCGAAGTGCCTGGAGCCCCTAAAAATGCTATGGCAGGTAAAGCATGGGGGTCTAGTATATCAGACTTTCAAGAGATCTAGATTCTCTAGCAATGTCCCTGTCTACTGGACTACAACTTGGTTACAGGATTCCGCAGGAGGGCCTGAGTGGGGGTGAATGATATTCTATTTTTAGAATATTTAAGTGAGGATTCCATGATATACTAAGAAAGTGGGAACTCTCAGCCTCATTTTGACCCCAGAATTTTCTTGCTAAAATAAAAAATTATTTTGCCAGCAGAGTGGTTTATTTATGAAAGAATTGCATTGGACAGTGTTCATTAAAGTGCTATAAAACATTTTTTCAGGATTAAAACTTTACCATAAATAAAGTTTCCATAAGTAAAATTTTATACATTTCACCTACTGCACTCTATAAGCCATAGCGCAAAACTAATCAGTGCGACTTGATAGGATGGGCCACATAGATATGTAAATCTTACTGGCAAGCCAGATGCATTTAGCCTTTGGTAGGCTTCCATAGTATATTCCATTAGGCCAATTTCCACGCAGCTTATGTATCACCTTCCCTTTATGGTCCATGACTGTCCCCTCCACAACATTCAAACCGGAGCTCCAGTAGTTTGACTGCAATGCATTAAAACAAAAATAAATTAAATTAACTTAAAAATAAAATTAAATCATCATCATCATCATCATCATCATCAACACTGTCTCTGTCTAACCAGTTCAAGATGAATACACTGTCTGCATGGTCCTACAATGGGGCAAAAAACTATTTAGTCAGCCACCACATGTGCAAGTTTTCCCGCTTCTCCACCAAAAAAGATGAAAGAGGCCTGTAAGTTTCATCATAGGTATACCTCAACTATGAGAGACAAAATCGAGGAAATTACATTGTAGGATTTTTTGAAAATTTATTTATAAATTATGGTTGAAAATAAGTATTTGGTCACCTACAAACAAATAAGATTTCTGGCTAGAAAATCCAGAAATAGTTGAGATATATCTATAATAAAAATTTCAGGCCTCTCTCATCTTTTTAAGTGGGAGAACTTGCACAATTGGTGACTGACTAAATACTTCTATGCCCCACTTTAATTTATACAATTCATAGTAAGATCGCTACATGAGTCTAAAGACAGATTACAGGCAGTATGTGTCCTTGAATTTCAGCAGATGGCACCACTGAGACATCAGTGGGGAAACAATAAAAATAAACCTTCATTCATCACTTCTTTCTCTCTCCACTCACTTTATGTCTCTTAACCTGTACTTATCTCAATCTCTCTCTGTTAGAGTAACCTTTAACTTTAGAAATACAGTGCCTTTGGAAACGTGCCGGTGTCAATTTCTTTTTCCAAAATTCAGTCCCATTCCTGTGCTAAAGGATCTCTCAGTCTCTGGGTGGCCTCTCTGCGTTAATATGTCAATTAGTGTCTCTCAGAATTTGAAAAGCAAATCGCGGCATGCTGTTGCTTCTTCATAAACCACAGTAGCAAGCGTGATGGAATATTTACCTAAACAATATCAGACGTAGTAATACAGTGGTGTGAAAAACTATTTGCCCCCTTCCTGATTCCTTATTCTTTTGCATGTTTGTCACACAAAATGTTTCTGATCATCAAACACATTTAACTATTAGTCAAAGATAACACAAGTAAACACAAAATGCAGTTTTTAAATGATGGTTTTTATTATTTAGGGAGAAAAAAAAGCCAAACCTACATGGCCCTGTGTGAAAAAGTAATTGCCCCCTGAACCTAATAACTGGTTGGGCCACCCTTAGCAGCAATAACTGCAATCAAGCGTTTGCGATAACTTGCAACGAGTCTTTTACAGCGCTCTGGAGGAATTTTGGCCCACTCATCTTTGCAGAATTGTTGTAATTCAGCTTTATTTGAGGGTTTTCTAGCATGAACCGCCTTTTTAAGGTCATGCCACAACATCTCAATAGGATTCAGGTCAGGACTTTGACTAGGCCACTCCAAAGTCTTCATTTTGTTTTTCTTCAGCCATTCAGAGGTGGATTTGCTGGTGTGTTTTGGGTCATTGTCCTGCTGCAGCACCCAAGATCGCTTCAGCTTGAGTTGACGAACAGATGGCCGGACATTCTCCTTCAGGATTTTTTGGTAGACAGTAGAATTCATGGTTCCATCTTTCACAGCAAGCCTTCCAGGTCCTGAAGCAGCAAAACAACCCCAGACCATCACACTATCACCACCATATTTTACTGTTGGTATGATGTTCTTTTTCTGAAATGCTGCGTTACTTTTACGCCAGATGTAACGGAACACGCATTGTCCAAACTTCCAAAAAGTTCAACTTTTGTCTCATCGGTCCACAAGGTATTTTCCCAAAAGTCTTGGCAATCATTGAGATGTTTTTTTAGCAAAATTAAGACGAGCCTTAATGTTCTTTTTGCTTAAAAGTGGTTTGCGCCTTGTAAATCTGCCATGCAGGCCGTTTTTGCCCAGTCTCTTTCTTATGGTGGAGTCGTGAACACTGACCTTAATTGAGGCAAGTGAGGCCTGCAGTTCTTTAGATGTTGTCCTGGGGTCTTTTGTGGCCTCTCGGATGAGTTGTCTCTGCGCTCTTAGGGTAATTTTGGTCGGCCGGCCACTCCTGGGAAGGTTCACCACTGTTCCATGTTTTTGCCATTTGTGGATAATGGCTCTCACTGTGGTTCGCTGGAGTCCCAAAGCTTTAGAAATGGCTTTATAACCTTTACCAGACTGATAGATCTCAATTACTTTTGTTCTCATTTGTTCCTGAATTTCTTTGGATCTTGGCATTATGTCTAGCTTTTGAGGTGCTTTTGGTCTACTTCTCTGTGTCAGGCAGCTCCTATTTGAGTGATTTCTTAATTGAAACAGGTGTGGCAGTAATCAGGCCTGGAGGTGACTACAGAAATTGAACTCAGGTGTGATAAACCACAGTTAAGTTATTTTTAAACAAGGGGGGCAATCACTTTTTCACACAGGGCCATGTAGATTTGGAGTTTTTTTTCTCCCTTAATAACGTAAACCTTCATTTAAAAACTGCATTTTGTGTTCAATTATGTTATCTTTGACTAATAGTTAACGTTTTTTGATGAGCAGAAACATTTAAGTGTGACAAACATGCGAAAGAATAAGAAATCAGGAAGGGGGCAAATAGTTTTTCACACCACTGTATATCATACAACATCTTCTGATAATCAGAAGCAGCTGCTATAAATCAGGTGTACAGGATGTTTATATATGCCTAAGGTTTAGCTAGATTTATTACATATATCGTTCTTTAATATTACACAGCGCAGTGAATGAGATCGAGGTTACACAGCCCGAGGATTTCATTGTAGCACTCTGTCATCATGTGGGGAAATGTACATGTAGCTCACCTTGAGGAAGGTGACTTTACACTGACACATTTCGCTGCTGGAGTTCTTTATGCAGATTTCTCCATAATGTTCAATCCAGCGCTCACCACTCAGAATGTTGTGAATGCATGATGTCACTTTGTTCCATTCATAGTGGTCTCCCAAGCTAGGAAAGAAAATGGGTAGTTACAATAACACTTTAGGTCATGACTGATTACCTAAAACATTTACAGTATTGGCAGGTGTTTGCAAAAGCTCTACACTATTAACTGTAGACCTAAAGAAGGCGAGGCCACAACTGTACCATGAAATGTTCGATTTATATTTGTTTTTATTAACCAAAAATAAGGCTTTCAATAAATGTTTATATTTCATACACTACCCGAGATCCACATACAATCTCCCACCTTCTTTCAGGAGTTTTTTTTTATTACATTTTAAAGCACTCTTCCTAAAAGGCCAAATCCCAAATGGCTTCCTATTCCATATAGTGCAAGTGCTTAATACATCATTGTCTTCCAGAACCTGCTTAGTGCATTCTGTGCCCAACAGCACATTATTTAGTTTTAGGCAACTTAAATCTTTAATACAGTAAATCTTTAATACAGATCAATTCATAAAGAACTTTGTATTTTCATTTTAAAGGAACTTGAATATAAATAAAAACATGTCAATGATGTACGCTGTAAATGTTGTACGCTGTAAATGTTGTTGTTGGTCCTTCTGCTTTTCTGCACAACTTGGCACAGGTTTTATGCTGGATACCCCTCCTCACTACCCGAGACACTTGATGCCATAATACAGTGTGCAGTAAATAAAGTACATTAATTTGATGCCCTTTCCTGTATTAATCAACAGAAGTTGCATTCATTAAAAAAAATCTAGCAAACAAAAGATTCCTTAAACTAGGAGAGTCTTGTCTTACACACAAACGGCTGGCATGAATACATGTTTTAATTTCTAACCAAGCAAAAGCCACAATTAGTTGTTTTAAGACCTAGACGAGCTCATTAAAGCGATGTACTGTAATCAGGTGTGGTTGTAGTGGTTAGCATGAAAAGCTGCAGCCAAGCCGCCTGTTTGTGAATTCGGCTTCACATAAAAGCTGTTAAATGTTTAAATGTGGATATTCTGCCTCTGGTTCCTTATCAGCCTATGTAATGTCTGGGGAAACCCCTTCAAATTATGAAGCTCTGCCACTATTCAGTATATGCAGTTCTGAAAACTATGTTTTTCTGAGTGTGTTTTGTGTAAATCTTAAACAGAAGTAAGTTCAATAATTCTGCAGGTTGACTTTGGCACAGGTCACTGAATTGATTAGTTTATCTCCATTTACTGTAACTGAAGCATGACATTCACAGTTGGAAGAAATCACACTAAGCCATGTGTAACATTTAACCTAGACTAGACTTGTTCAACTAGGTGCATAAACAAGCTTCAGCTAGTCCAGAATGCAGCAGGGAGAGTCCTCACTAGAACCAGAAGATACGAGCACATCACACCTATCTTATCTTCACTTCATTGACTCCCTGTGAAATTTCGCATTAATTTTAAAATACTACTCTTGACATATAAAGCATTAAATGGTCTTGCGCCGCAGTATCTGAGCGAACTGCTAGTGTCTTACGATCATGCAGGCTGCTTATCAGTACCGCGTATTATGAAAACTATAGCTGGGGGCAGAGCTTTTCCTTACAAAGCCCCAAAATTATGGAATAGTCTTCCAATTAGTGTTCGGGACTTAGACACAGTCTCAGTGTTTAGGTCCAGGATAAAAACCTATTTATTTAATCAAGCATTTTTTAAAATAGATTTGCCTTAGGTAAAGGAGCAGATCTGGGGTACTCATGGACGTAGAGTATTATGGTGAACTGGTATGTTTAGATGCTGTCTTCCTCACTCTCATTGATCACTCAGGTTTGTTGACGGTAAGGTGATTGGTTGCTTTACATCTCAGGGAACCCTCATGTCTGTGTTTCCTTCTGGCTCTCCCTTTTAGTTATGCTGCCATAGTCAGTCCTGCCGGAGTCTCTGCTTGCACTTTACAGTAAATATACATTTACATTATACATTATATGACTGTGACCAGACCCAACTGTTATCTCTTCTGCTCTTTCTCTTCCCTCTCTCCCCCTCCCTCTCTCTCTCCCTCTCTGTTGAGCTACACATGTGGTTCCTGAGCTGCCAGTGAACCAGACTCCCTCTGCCCTCCGGACCTGTCTGACCCATCCTGGTGCCCCGCTTCTGGTTGGAGATCTCGTCACATGGATGCCCCGTGTGTGTGGATGGTTCTCTCTACCTAGAAGATGGTTCTGGCCTCAACTGGTGTTGGCAGCTGTTTCTCTGAGGACTTGACTGTTCAATAGTTCAGGACTGGAACTTTATACAAGTCTACCTGAGTTTTCAATAACTAACTGGACTCCATATTAACATCAATTTCCATCAACTGTTATGCTAAACTGCCTGCCAACTAACACACAGTATGAATGCAGATCAATTCCTGCTCTCTGTTTCACCCAGATGAGGATGGGTTCCCTGTTGAGTCTGGTTCTTCTCAAGGTTTCTTTCTATTACCATCTCAGGGAGTTTTTCCTTGCCACTGTCGCCCTCGGCTTGCTCACTAGGAACCATCTGACCATTTTGATTCATACACATTCAAGTTCCATCCAAACTTAAATAATTATTTTTATTGTGTAAAGCTGCTTTGGGACAATGCCAATTGTTAAAAGCGCTATACAAATAAAATTGAATTAAATTGAATAGACAATCCCCCTCCATAGCACTAGAGGGCGCCCTTTCATGAATTTTGAATGAATTTCATAGTTACTGCCTATGAATATAGCAAATCTTTTTTCAAGGTTTTCCAACATATAAAGCATATATAAGACCTTGGGTGTGGTGCAAAACCTGAGTTTTTTTTTTTTTTTTTAGATTTTATGTGATTTTGTTTATGACCGTGTTTTGCCCGACCTAAACTTCAGACTTGTTCACATTCTGTCTACATTTAATTTTGACCGGGATTGACCTGCCCTTGTTTTTTTATTTTGTTTGTTAAATAAACCTCCAGCATATGGATCTGTACATAACAGTATTTATAGTTTCAATAAGGAGAGGCATGTTTATGTACAAATAAGGAATTGTGTAGAGTGGTGCAAAAACAATCCAACTGAAAGAAAACTGCATGGTATAGGACATATGTAAAAATCAGTCTTAATGCGTATTGGTGTGACAGAAACATAGTCTCAGTATCGCAGCACTTACCCAGGGAGCACGACATGAGTGGTGCCAATCGGGACAATCTCCATGGACTTCCCCCAGAACTTGTTCTTCCACCTCACATCTGAATGCAACACACAAAAAACCTCAAGGTCACTTTGAGAGTCATCTGCCTACAGAGCCTCAGAGCCCATTTGCACTACAAACATATCTACCTGTGTCTGTTATTTTACCTTGCCAGAAGATGAAGTTTTTCGATTCAGCATGGCATGCAGATATAGGAGGATGATGGCTAACCTACAGTAAATCAAAGAATAACAAACAAATGACAGAACCCAGAGTGTCATAATTGTAAATATATACATAAACAAACCTAGCGTGTAACCTGCATTAACATAATCATACCTGCTCTGCTATGAAGCGGAATCCTTTATCTGGTCGGTCACACTCGTACGTCTCCCCCAGCACTGGGTTGAAAGGTTTCCCTCCTGCTCTGTAGTAAGTGGAGGCATAGCCCGAGACAGCAAATGCTGCAATGTACACCTACGCATTCACACAACACAATTAGACACTGATCTCTATCCATCCAGGTTTATACAGTACAACACTTGTGCGAATATACGAATACAAGGGGGAATCAAAAATTATCCATAATAATTTATTTTAATTAACTTTTAGAAAAAACAAACACATAAATTTTCTACATAATCTTCTTGCTTTTCAATTCACTTTCTGCCAACAAGCTTCCAAACTGACTCATAAAAATGTTTTAGGCTGAGCTGCGAACCACGAATGCACCGCTGTCTTCACTTCTTCATCAGAAGTAAATCTTCATACTCTTAGGGCTTCAGGTAATCAAACAGGTGAAAGTCAAATAAAGCAAGATCAAAACTATAGGGAGGATGCTTTAAGACCTCAAAACAAAGTTTTTGCAGAATGTCGGCAGTTTAGGCAGTAGTGTGTGGACGTGCATTGTCATGCAAGGTCACAACGCCCTTGGGTAGTAGTCATCTGTGTTTAATCTGAAGTTTAGGCTTCATCTCTTCAATAAACATCTCGCTGTAATGAGCACTGTTAATTAACCTTTTTTTCCTGATAATGTTCCAATACTGGCCCTTGAGAATCTCAGAAAACTGTAAGCATCAATTTTCTAGCTAGTGGTTGACTTTTGAACTTTTTTTGGTCAATGTTTACATTATATACTTAGTTACTCACCAGTAACCATTCTCTTAAAATGTTAACCTTCCTTAGAGTATTGGTTCAAAATTAGTTTGGAGATATTACTGCACACAAAGTATTTAAAGAATAACGGCACCAGGTACACCCTCAAACCACATATAACGAATCACTGCATGCTGCTCTTATTTTGTGAAAATCACAAGTGGGCCATCCATTTTTGTGACACCGTAGTACAAATGAACTGATGCAACACGTTTACACCTGCACAGCAGTGACTGTGGTGTTTTAATATAACTGGAGTGTGGGTACGTTTTGACTCACCCTCATACATTACCTACCAACCAGCACCATTACTCAAGTTCAAAAGCAGTTGGAACAAGAAGAATTCAAAGCCAGTCTGCCTAGATAGGGAGACACTGCCGCCACCATTACTGTACATGTCCAACTTGTTACTATTTTGTATGTCCTTTAAAATATACTTCCAGTACCAGTTCAACAATGACCATTCTACATAAATCCTACAAAGATTTAACTAGTTGATATGCTGATACTATGCTAATAAAAATAATTCCTTTAACACCTAATGGCCAAAAAATTTCAGCCCGAGATGAAAATTTTAACAGTGACAAACTGGACTTGGCACCTGGCTCATGTGTGCATTCTCAAAGTTCCTGAAGTTTGGACATTTGAGAAAGTGAAGCATAGTTACCCAAGATATATAAATGTCATCACTAAAGCATTGATGCTTCTTAAAGCTGGAGACAATACTGATCAAGCCATTAAAGTCCACCGCTGCCTCTCCCTCTCCTCTATAATGAGTACTGGAAATACTCTTTCACACAGAGTGCCTGAGTGTGGCCACTTTGAAAGCTCCTCTAATGGATGATATGGTGGAAGTGAGCTAGTTCACTCAGATCCACTCAGCCAACACTGAGCAGTGACTGGAAAGCTTTGTGCAGCTTTTAATGAAAGCCACTAACCCGACTAAGGCAATTAACTCTCCATTACACTGTTCTGAACACTTTTTCCTGGGACTCTTGCTCTAACGGTCACGTTTTGTTCTGACAAAACAATTTCTTTATTACTTACAATCATTAATGGGAAAAAGCTTTGCATTTAAGTCAATCAATGTACACAATGCATTACATAAGCCTTCTATAGTCTGATGGTTTTACAGTGGAGAAGCCACACACTAAAAGCCTCACAGTGAATACTCCAGGAAGCATAGCAAGCTCCACTTCCATTATCTGTCTGTATGTCTGTAGATCTGTGCTGGACAAAGAGGCGCTGGACAAAGCTCACTTTAGCCACTTTCCTCACAAAATAGATCACTTCATTATAGTAATGACACAGTCATGGGCAAGAGACATCAGATGTCAGAGATGAGCTCAGATTAGACTGGCCTTTAAAAGGCACAGCTTCAGTAATGGTAAACATGATCAGCTAACTGTAACTGACACTGTAAATCAGACACATGACTCAACAGAGGCAAGATAATGTAGATGACTGGACGTATCTGTGTGACAGAATATACAATGTATTATTTTAAATAAGAAGTTCAGTCCCTCCTGGAAAGCTGTGCAAATAGACGCACTGACTGTATATACCTCTTTTACAGCTTTATGATTTCAATTAAAAAATTTTATATAAGCCAGTAAAATTGATAGATTATTGTTTTAAAAACCAATGTATTATTAATGTCATAGACATGCTATTATTTATTAATCATGTCATACACAGGTATACCAATCAGCCATAACACTAAAACAGTTAACAATTAACAATTAAACAGCCTATTTTGGAGGTTTCCCTTGTAGGCTCTGACCTCTTGAAGCATGAGTCAACAACTCATCTGAAGGTGTGCCATGGTGCTGTAACCTGCAAGGAAGGGCCTCCACGGATTAAATTGTTTGTCCAGCACAACCCATGAATGCTCGATCGGATTGAGATCTGGGGAAATTGGAGGCTAGATCAAAACCTTGAGCTCTTTGCCTGCTAAGCCCCATAAAAATCAATTTGTAGTGAAAGGTTCTTATACCTTTTTATCAGGGCCAGCATTAACTTTTTTCAGCAATTTCAGTGCAAACTTGGCTTTTCTACGGGATCAAACCAGGGGACTGGAATAAATGAGCCTTGGGTGCCCATGTGTCACCAGTTTACTGTTATTTAATTAATAATCAATGTTGCTCAATTCATCTGGCGGTGGTTTTAAAGTTATGGCTGATGAGTGTACATGTAAAGTATGTGTATGTGTACGGTATGTCCTGACAGATACCATGCGTTCAAACGGGTCCTGTGTATTTGCAGCTTGATCAAGCAGCTCACTGTACTCCAGTTCCTCACATAGCCTCTGCAGGGTATTAAGCGGCTCGTTCAGCTGCACCGGCATAGCCACCTTAGACAGGTCCTTTCCTATGTTGTTCCTCAGAATGTTCCACAGACTGATGTTGCTGGTGTTTGGGCTTGGAGAGGGGAGCACAGAACGGCGGGCAACACAGTCTAAGAAAAGGGCATATACAGTACATTGGATAAGGGAGATTATTCTTGACAATCAGAATGTTAAATGAAGGGGCTTTATTTGGTGCATCAATTTTTACTTCAACTGAAATAAACAAGAGGAAATTAAATGAAGTGAAATGCCTGAGCCACCTGGATCAGTTCTCTCATTCTGGACCTCGTTGCTGAAGTTGTCCATGGAGATATTATCGCTGACATCACTGATGTACGAGTCATCTTCTGATGGCTAAAGAGAAAAAGAGAGAGAGAAGACAGGCAGAGTTAGAGAGAGAGAGAGAGCTTTATCGCAGAAGTTCTGCTGTCTTGTCCGATTAACACCTCCTGCTCACAGCAGGTAACTCACATGCCTGGGGAGCACTGATCCCTCTGCTCCTATTTTTTTCTCACTCAAAAGTCTCACTCAAGTGTGCGAAGCATGTTCGTATGATTGAATTTGAGAGTAGGCGTGGAGGAGAGAAAGAGAGAGAGACTGACTCTCAAGGGATGGGAACAAATTTTCACTCTGCTCTTTGGAGAGGTATTTTTAGAAGCAAGCAATTAGCTTCATTTTCACATTACTTCTGCTACTGGAGTTCTGCTTGGACATGTCTGCCTGAAGCAAAAAAAAACAAAAAAAACGATAGAGAATCAACATGCAGATGCCTTGAACCTGAAATATCTAAGATTGGTTTATACAACATCATCCAGCATACTGTTGACTGGTAGCATCAAACACCAGTCAACTGCGAACTAGAAACTATCCTACTCCCAGGATATGAGTCACACATCCGCAGCAGTGAAAGTGGGCATAGCTCGCACCATAGTAACATTCATAGAAATAGTCCCACACAAGTTATATAAAATAAAATGGCGTTACAGTATGTTTGGTCACAGAGGTCCTCACCTCGTTCTCAGAGGAGCTTGCTGAAAGCAAAACTTCTTGAGCGTCAAAGAACTCGGACAGGGACTCTGTAATGGAAGCTCGGCTCTCGTTGGACGCCTGGTGGACGAGGTGGCGGGAGCAGTCTAAGGAGTCCTGCTTCTGAAAGGGCAAGTCATAGCATAGTAGAAATGCAGCTATATCGCTCTGAGATATCTACTTATAAGCATTTAACCAGATCAAACAGGAATCTTAAAGACATTAGAAATCTAAGTAAATTTATTCACCAAATACAACTTACTCCTATACTTGTTAATAGAAGAAACATGGCCAAACCTAATTAGCAAAGATGCTAGAAGCAATCATGGTTTGTGAATCTAAAAAAGAAAGCTATAGGCTCGTACTGCAAGCCATGCTAATTAGTGCAGAAAGAAGGCGTTGATTCAGAAAGCACACTGCTGACAGAGTAAACCACAGGAAATACCAAGGGTGATATGTTTTGCAAGTGTGGGAGTTTGACTGTGTATGTGTTGTCAAGGAACTTTCTTAACTAGCGCCAACTTCAAACGAGTCAATGAATGAATATCCAGTCTTACGTATGCTTAGACTATGGTACAATATTTTCAACTGTAAAAATATTAATTTTTTTTATCATGTACTGTAATAAGAAAACAGAACAAACGTATCCTACCTTTTTTCTCTATACTCATCTGAATATTGTATTTATAGTCCTGTGCAAAGTCTTTTTTTCCGTCTCTCTTTTCTTTTCTTCATATTTTATTTCCAAAGATCCAGACTGTATTGTACTTTAAATAAAGCCTTGAAGTATTGTTCTCCAGGCTTCCTGGAGGACCTTTTTGGCTCTCATTTTTGGCAAGTTTTTGAACTATTTTTTTAGTTCAGTCCCTGTACCTGACCAGTTTTACAGTAAAATTCTTTGTTTGTTTGTTAAGCCACACAGTGACCTATGAATCATTCAAGCCTAAAAACATCTAATTTAAGGCCTGAATCAGTAAGAAACAAGTGTTGATGATGAATAATCAGGTGAGTGATTAGTACACTAGTGATGCTGAATGCGTTTCTGAGTGGTTGGAACAAACGAGAGGAGAAAAGAGATTGCTGTTAAGGTTGTTACATAAACAACCCATTTGCACAGTAAAGTATTTCTTCCTGTTTCTTTAATTTAGTCTACATCATTTAATTAAATTGAATATAAAGAAATGAGGGGTGGTTTAAAACAACACTGTATACACTGATCAGCCTTAACATTATGACCACCTGCCTAATATTGAGTGGGTCCCCCCCACTTTTGGTATGTCCTGACAATTGCAGTGTGGGAACATCCCACAAGAGCTGCATGTTTGGAGTTGCTCTGACCCAGTTGTCTATCCATTACAATTTGGCCCTTCTCACAGTAGCTACTGTAAATTCTTAATCTCTCGTTACAATGGTGGAAGTGGGCGGGATATATTAGGCAGCAGGCCTAATAAAACTAACTTTTTTCCTAAAGTTGATTAATTGGAAGCAGAAAAAAATGAGCAAACTTAAGGATATGAGTGACTTCGACATGGGCCAAGTTTTGATTGCTAGAAGATAAGCTCAAAACGGCAACTCTTGAGGGAAATTTCTGGTCTGGAGTGATTAGGACATACCAAAATTCACGGAAGGAAAAGCAGTGAACAAACTGGCCCATGTTGTCGGATCCAGTAGAATACACAATACACTATACAATATCACTGTTTCGTGGCAAAAGGGAGGACCTACTCAATACTAGATAGGTGGTCATAATGTTACGGCTGATCGGTTTATGTACTGAATATATACAGTAGCATTTAAAAGTATTGAGACAATAGTGAAATGTAATGTTTTAATGACATTCTTAATTTTTTTTTATTTACAATAGTATGATGTCTTTTTTTTGTAATTTGTCAAAACCTGCTGGATCGATCAAAAAAACGTCCGCGGTATTCTAGCGTCACTTGCTCAGACCATTTATCAGATTGCTTCCTGAAGTTCATGTACAGAAATGTGCCCTATTTAAAACAACGTAAAAATTCCTTGAATCTACCCGTATGCTATTTTAACATGGTGTGATTATCATGTTGTTTGAAAATTATTTCCTGTCACACTGTGCAAAACAAATTTCTATCAAATTCTAGGACAGCGTGTGATAATGTGCTTCATGCCAGATTAAACAATGAAGATGCTCTGAGGATAGACTTGTGAATGAATATGTTGTACTTACATCAGTCACTGTGATTGGGGATTATAGTGTGAAATAGTGTTGCATAAACAGAGGCGTTTTTTATGTGAGCTTGGGGTAATACTGAAATTTTTCTGTGGAATTTCATGTTTGGTTTTCATTTCTCCTTTGCCACTTGCATATTATCTCGGAGCTTCATATCATATTGTGTATCTTGAACTGTAGTAGCACTCCCCTTTTAAAAAACAAAACAAAACAAAACAGATAATGGCAGAACTACAGTATGAGGTCGCCTTCCTCTGGTCACACTGGCACTAAATCAATCATGATGAAGCTCACGGGTGAAGATTTATTTATTTATTTATTATCTGTGACAGCAAAATCTGGCTGAAAATCACACCATGTCAAGCCCAGCTTTAATCTATAAATATCATACGCCTACACAGAGAACTATTTTGGATTTTTTTGTTTTTCCCCTACATAGTTCTAAATAATTTTTCCTGATGATTCACAGAAATGGTCGGAGTTTCTAAGCACATGTTTAGTCGTTGCTAACAACAGCTGGAAGTAGCAGAAGGACTGAGTCAACCCTTCTTTGTGTTTCATCTATAAAAACGGATCAACCCATGCCAATGGCTTTTCCTGGAATCAAGGAAGGATGCTGAAGACTGTGCGGTTGGTACAGTATGAATGTATTCCTCACCCACCTGCAGCGAGCCAGCGCTGAAGTTTTTAAGGACGGTGGGATCTGAGATATGCGACTCTATGTGTATCTTGCAGAGGCGCTCTCTCAAATCAGAGTTCTGTGCTAAAGCCTGCAAAAGCAAAGAGCAACCAGCACAAGCATGAGCGTGCACGCACGCACACACATACACACGCACACACAGCAAAGTGTTCCCAAAAGATTCTCCACTCTCCTGAAACAGAACCCATTTACTGTATAACCATCTCTTGTTGAATGTGTTTTTATTAAAACATGGTATTAAAAAAAGATGATTCTGCTTATTGCCAAGACTCAAAGTGCCATCAGTAAAATTCTCAAACTGAAAAGTAGTAATTTTCTACAGTCTAGCTTAGGTGTCCACCTCTTGATGTCCTATTAAAGAACGTATAAAAGTTTTACCTCAGAGTATGAGTACAAAATAGCAGAGTGTAGTTGTAGTGGTGCATTCAAGTCATGTCAGAATGATAGTAATTAAGAGTTTAAAAGCATTCAAAAAGGCACCTTTGCCAAACTCATAATTAGCAGTTGGGATTGCTGAACTTTCTCAAAACTCTGACTTGGAGGTGTGTGAAGTGACACTAAAAACCACTGAGAAACAGGAACAGTGGCTTGAAACAGCATAATGCAAGGTTTTAAGTATCCCAAGCTATTATTTGTGATCACTGTAATTCTGACAGGACTGGATGAACTACAGTAAAGAAACAGCTGGAAATGATTGTCCTGGAATGCGACAAAAAAAAGGCATTGTTTGGTGTTATTCCTCACTTCCTCACTAATGTTTGAGGATTTTTGGTCTATACTTTAGAGTAGGTTTAGGAAAAGGATGTATTTTTCAACAAGCAGTCAGTCACTAAGCAACCATGCCATTTAAATGTGGGTCACATTTTTTTTTTGTGTCATTTAGCCTTTTTCTTTATCCTGGCATGCTGCACTAGCGTAGGGGTTTAGTAATAATATGGGCAAAGTTCCTTGTTCGTTTCCTTCCGCTCTGCTATGTTTTTCCTCCTTTTATCTTGCTTAAAACTGTATGTGACAGGGGAAACAAGATCTGTGCTTTCAAACACAATCTCTGACCTTTTGAAAAACTATCAAGCTCACCCTTCCAGTTAGAAGGGACTGTGGAGTCAAAACTGTACTTTTTGTTTTTTCTTCAGGCACCTACAGTATATTGCGTGTTACTAGAATACAGTAAGACTGTCATAAATTACTCTTAGTGCATGACAGTCCATAACACGATCCGTGCTGATCAGGCCTAGAACAAGGTTGTAAAAAATGTAAAATGTGAAAAAATACAATGGTCCCAATTGGCCTCCACTGTCCATAGTTGGACTACAGAGGTACCTACTACAGATGGATGGATGGAATGTATGATTATTATATTGATAATGTATATGTGACAAATAAAAGCTTCTTCTTCTTCTTCATTATCCTGACTATAATCAATCGTTACAATGATTAAATGTTCAAATATTACAATAGTCCCAAATTCTAATCCTAACATCTGTAATAAAACATGTCGGGTAGACAAAGATTAACATCACAGAAAATTTAATGTTAATTTGTCCATTTGAGGTTGTCTGCTTAAAAATTTTGGCAACTCCGATTCTAGGTCAACAAGCTCAGCAATCCAATTCATATAATATTTGAGTACCAAATGATTTAAAATCAGCCATTACATTGCATCACAGTGAAATCAACCCAAATTCTACTTTGCAATTGTTAATTAAGCAGGACAGCTCATATAATTTAAAGCATCCAGCTTGTGAAGGCAATATGCAGGTAGCAGGGTGTTAAAAAGCACATGCAGAGTAGACAATGTAAAAAGGAAAAAGAAAACAAGAAAGATATTGTATGTGTGTGTAACCAGCTTACAGATGCTAGAGCACTTTTCAGTCCCAGGAGCTGTGCAGAAGGAGCTGTGCATGTCTCCTGCTCCATCATCTGCCTCAGTTTCTCTTTCTCTAACTTCAAGGAGCCTAGCGCCGACTTCAGGTTTGTGTGCACTGGAATCATAAACACATTCAAAAATCTTTATTCCTGACAGAATGCGTAAAATCTGCCAAGTGTCAATAGTCTCATCTCTTGTGTGAGTCATCTATAAAACTGTGGCTTGGTTTTGCACACTTGTCATAAAAACCCATGAGACCAGTACAGCTCCACTTCAGGTTTTCTGGAGCAAAATAAATAAATATATACAGTACATAAAACATGCAAAATATAAAAATGCATTCAACCTTACTGAGCATCGAGGCTTTACGACTCATCTTAAAATATCTTAAAATTTAAATATCAGATGATATATATGTTTTTAAATCAACAAAGTTACTTGAGTCAGGAACTCAGATTTAAGTGGGAGGCTAAGACCTAAAGCCTAAGGTTGTGCGCAGCTTGGATTAAAACACAAGCACAAAATACACTCCACTACCCATAGCACCCAAAGGATCCACTGGCAGGGTCCTTGTGCCAGACAACACAACACACTCCTAGAGACCCTGAGGGGCCAGAACTGCCCCGGTGGCACAAGGTGGACCCAGAACCTACTGTGGGTGGTTTTAATGTTATGGCTGATCAGTGTGTAAACCTAACTCAGTGAATAAAAATGCTGCAACCTTAATCTCAGTACATCTCAGACAATGTAATTTTAGAGAACTGCATTACAATAATCCTTAACCATACAAAGATTTGCTTTTGAGCATAGGAATAATATAATCACAACAATCCAAGAACAAATTTGGTACAATAATTAATTGTGCCACATGATGCAAATGAAGTGGCTAAATGAAGTAGTCCTGCAACACTGTTCATATTATATAGAGCAAAAAACTGATCCTTATATCAGTTAAAGAATAGAAATATTGTAATTAGGTTCAGAAATTATGAATCTCTAGATAAAATAATTAATTCAGCAGCATGACATGCTCCACGCTTTTAAGTCTGTACTGTACCTACATACAGTTACACTAATGAGAGAATTAACTTGCAGCCTGCATTTACACAAAAATCCATTTATAATGCAAGTATGGAACATGTTAAGGGTTTTCAACTTAGAGTCTTCTAATATTAGACACTGTATAATAACAAAGCGACACAAAAATATCTATGCAAATGCATTTCCTCCTAAAACAGTTGTTCTCTCAGAAGCCAGACGGAAGGAGAAACCTCTTAAAAGTGTGAGCACAGCACTACTCATAACAGAGCGTTTAACACTTAGAGTCACATGCGGGTGGAGGAAACCCCGGATTTATAAGGCAGAAAACCACTACGCCCCTAATTGAATGCCAGGCCCCTAAATACAAATTTTTGCATAGATGATTCAATTTAGAAAAACTGCTGTATATTGGCAAGATGCTTCTGTAATACAGAGATATTATGAATCTCTGCAGAACTCACAGCTGTTGGCCACACGGCAAAAATCTTCTTGCAGTTTGGACACGTCTAAGGGCAAGTCAAGGGGCTCTGGATAGTTTTTCTCGATGACCAGATCAGCAGAAGAGAGGTTGGGATTGGAGGCATGGAGACGTACAGAACCTGAGGAGATACAGCTGGGGACCTGCAAGAGGATGAGAGAGGAAATGGCAGCACAAGTCACACAGTTATTCAAGTTTGTCAGAAACAAGAATGTTGAGTAGTCACGACTGCAGTGGGCTCTGTGAGTCACCATGGGTGTATGATCATTCACAGGTATACAAGCTACTTTAAAATGTTTTACTGCAGCTAAGAGTCTCCATACTGTCCTCGAATTCCTCTGTAAATGTCAATCAGTCCCAAAAAAACACAATCCTTGTGTTCATCACAAGTCCCGGTTTGCCTTGAACACCCCACAGGAACTAAAATCAGCCCCAGTTACTCAAGTAAAAAAAAAAAACAGGGAAAAAAAGTGACACATTGCTAAAAGAGTTGCTGAAAAGGTTCATGTGATGATATGATTTGGAAGTAGAATATTTTAGGTACTGAAATTAAAAGCCCATATGACACAATTATGGCTCCAGATGAACAAAGTATAATGAACTGTATAATCATTACCATACAAATAGCTGAAAGTCTGCTTCGTTTTAGCTTTTAAAAACACTTTTAACAGTAGGAGTCAGTCCATTTGCGAACCTCTTGTGATTTTTAAGGCTTTTATGTCTTCTTCAGAAAGCATGACAAAAGCATATTCAGTGTTATTTCATTTACGGGTATTGCCATTGCTGAAAACTATGCAATATGTGGGAACTGTTCTCATATTCGTAATATTCTTTGACTAAATGGCTTTTTAAAAATAAAATTCTCACACAGATAAATATATTCATGCTAGTGCTGAAGAAATCAGCATGAAATTTGCATACCTCTATTCTAATTAATATGTGATAATCAAATAAATTATTTTTATTTCATAAAATACTGTTCTATTAATAAATAATACGGTATTAACTATTTAACATGAAATTCACACCATGAAATGTAATAATGAAATAAATTATTTGGATTCTATTTGCATATACTCTGTTATACAGCACCAAATATCCTTATTATTAATTTATCCTAATTTTTATTTACATTTTCATGATTTAAAGAAAAATGTTCATGTTTTACAGGCAACAATGTTTTACATTTAAAAGAAAAGCACATACAAGCTGCTGAAGTCATACAACAGGTTAATAAGAATTACGCAGAACTACAATAAAGCTTAAAAATAAAAACATTAGGAAATACACCGTCTGGTCCAAAAAAGAAGGTACAGTTATGATCTGTTGCTTCAGTTGGCCAGGTCTAGATTCAGCAACTTTATGAGGCAATAAAATGAAGTCAGCTGATGACCGTAGCTAAATCACTTTCACGCATCAACTGGCCATTTCACAGCACACCTAAATCAAAGCTAAAACAAGTTCGACTTTTTTTTTTGGCCCGGCAGTGTACAACATGATTTATTTTTGTCTATCATTAAGCTGCACACGTCTGGTTTTTGACAGACATTTAAATCATTAAACATGAAAGCTATCTTGACGGATACAACCCATCAACCATCCTGAATAGAATCATCAATCATCTCAGGTCTAATATGGCTGTATTTTCCCTATTAATATGTGATTTTACTGGCAATATTACAATGTGTTATCAGAGCGGCCAACTGCCAACTTCTCACAGAAACAGCAGAAATATGACACAAACCAACAAATTAGCACCAGAATCTTTAAACAAACAAATATATCAAAATAAACAGTGAAGTTCTCCTTCAATCATACATGGCGGGAGATAAGAAGGCATAATACCTGCAGGGTTGTTTTATTGTCTTTGCTGTAATGTTTGGAACGCCACTTCCTGGGATGTCTCTTTTCTTTTTTAGGGCTGTCATATGCAAATGCCTGCAAGTAGAGAAATTAAAAAACAAGTAAAATGATAATCCAAAAGCAGTGTCTGTTCAGATGGATGGATTTCACAAAATCACAACAGCAACAACTAATGTGGAAATGGACTTGTGCACATCCGGTTTTATTGGCAAACAATTTGGATGTGGAGTCAGGCATTATCTTACCATTATTACTAATGCAAGGTTATAAAAAAGAGGAAATGCATTTACTGTCAGGCCTCTGGTCTGGGTTTTCAGGCTGCAAATTGACACTCCTTTCCTGGTCTGCTCTGGCATTTTTACCACTTGATACTTTTGGTATGTAATAATAATAATTTATTAAATTGCTGATTGACTACTGTTTGAGTGATGTGGTCTTGCTAAGATAAAGTATTCTCACTCACTTTCCTGCTTGCATCTCTGAATAACTTTTAATTTTAATAAATTTAATATTTAAATACCTTAAATAAATAATGGTTTTTTTAATATTTTACTTTAAAAATATAAATACACCTTTATATTTGCCTACTGGAACCTTTGTAGCAACAGAAAGCTTCAAAGTAATTATCTAATGAATAACTTCTACTTGGGTAGATAATGTCTATATTTCACCTTTTACCACGGGTATTTAATTAGATATTATGGACTTTTACGTGGGCAAAATATAACTAAAACATACTTTTGCCTATAATTACTTACAATGTTTTCCTCCATCTCTCACAGTGGGACTGACAAAACCTATTTTGACTATTATGACTATTTCCTCTCACACTGCGTTCGTTAACTGTGAACTTCCTGAAGACACTTCCTTTCCTGATAAGACTGATTTGCACATAAAATAGGTTCTGTGTAATGAAAAGCAGACTCCATTCTGTTGTAGAATGAAAAATTGAATAAGACCTGCAGTGCATTGATAGCAGGCGCAGAATAGGTGCGGTGTAGAACCTCCATACTCCTCAGCAGGTGATTCAGGTCTAGCAACTGGGCCTCACACTCAGTAAGCTCTGTGGTAAAAGAGAGAGAGATAGAGAGAGAGAGAGAGAGAGAAAGAGAGAATGCGGAGTGTAACAGAGAAAGAGTGAGAGGAAGGAGAAAAACAGAAAGAGAGTGGGAGATGGGTAGGTCCATAAAATCATGAACAAAAGAAGCATATGAGGAGACATGGCACTACTGTAAGAGTGAGTTATAGTAAGATGTGCATACATACAATACACACAGTACACATACACACCTTTAGAACATCTGTCCATGTCGTCAGAGCACTGGAGCCAGGCGGCCACCTTAGCTTGACTGGTGAAGGTGAAGGGCGAGTGTAGAGAAGCCTGCTTGGCAAGAGAAGCACGCTGAGTTGAAAACAAAAACAAAAAGCATTAATGTTGCTGTATCCCAAAATATACAGCTCTGTACAAATGTTTTGAGCCATCCCTCATTTTATATTCAATTCATATTAAATTATTAAGATTCAATGAAAGAAATAGAGGCAAATGTTTTCTTGAGACAGGCTGTAAAGTGCCTTTAAAAGTTGTTTATTTTTCACCCTTAGCAGCAACCTCATTTCCCCTCTTTTGTGGAAAATACAGTGTCGTATACTTTTTATACTTACAAGGGGGTGCTTATGTACTGTATGGCGCCACCAAGTACTGTATGTTGTTAAGCGTGGGATCCCCAATGCAGGACTTATAAGGGATCTTTAGGACGTGGGGTGTTTATTTTGGCCAAGGATGATTGGCTCGTGTGAGCACCACGCAGCGCAAGGTAAGGGCGCTTACAGTATACACCGCTCTAATTAACTCTCTTCTGTTCAGAAAAGGGTGTGTGTTACTATAATGCCACCTTACTTCTGATTGTTTTCCCGTGTTTTTAGGTCTCTCTTTTTAGGTCTCTCTTTTTATTTTCACTTTTCTCTTTTCCTTATCTATTCACTTTTCTTTATCTTTTTAACTTTTCTTTATCTTTTTACTTTTCTTTATCTTTTCCCCTACACCAGAGCAACCTTTATGTTCGCACATAGTGTGCTGGTTTCTGGGGGTTTAAATAACCTGCCGGACAGGTGTAGTCTTGTCTCCTCTGATTGCATTGGTGGGGTTGCCTAGCAACCACGGCCGTCCTATAAATCTGCCTACTGTAGTTGTCCGCAGATTTGCCCTTTGCGCGGGTGGCCGTGTTATAATTTTGACTAAACAAAAAATAAAAAAATATGTCACATAGGCAACGAAAGAGCACAGATGGATATGATCACATTTTTTTACAGTCAGTTTTTTTTGTTTGTTTTGATGACCAATAATAATAATAACAACAATAATAATGTAAGCATTTGATTATTCCCTTATTTAGTAGCTGAAAAAAAATTTTACATTTTAAAATTACTAAACTGTCAGTTATGCCTGAAATATCTAAAAACCTAAATGCACAGTTTAATGTCTGAGCCATCATCCGACTCATCAACACACACCAGCAGCATCCATATGAGCAGTTAATTTTTAATAAACTATTGACCACAGATCAGTGTTGCTTGAGGTTTAAGGGTTAAATAATAAAATTAAAAAAATTGTCTATAAGCTATGCGCTATTTTCAATTAATGCAAAAATTTAATTGTTGGCAGATGCTGTAGTGTAAGAGAAATAAATCAATCTTGGATAGAGAAACTTACTTTATATAATGAATCTCTGTGTTTCTTAGTGAATCTCAGACCACATTACACCACCCTGTCTGATTCTTTTCCTACAGTACATACAGTAACCAGCATGTCCTGTCCTGTGTTAAACCTCACGTATTCTTCACGAGGCACAGATGTGTCCTTCAAACTCACAGCAGGATAAACCAGTGATGGATTTACATACACTAAAAAATGAGCTCTGAGAACTGAATAATAATTGAGATACAAACCGTGCTTGAGAATTACCTTTCTGGCAGCTTGGCTCTCATTGAAGTTGGGAGATGAGGTGGCAGCGAAGTGAGGGCTGAAGAGCGGTTTCTCAGGGGGCAGCATGGCAATCTCATTCTGCCTGTACAGTCGGTGGTGACGCAACTTACAGACCCATTCATCAAAGAGCTCCTGAGACTTGATCTGTCATAGCACAGAGATTATAAAATTAACAACTCCACACATTTTCCAGATCTGTACCTCTAGAGAATTTATGGGTGTCTCCTATCTAAGCACATTTAGATTTTTTAAATTAGCTTTATATTTTACAGTGTGGCCCAATATTCTGGATCAATGGACATTTCTTCTTACATGAAGTATGATATTTTGTTTTTAGCTCAGACTCAAGATGGCCTTGATACTAACAATAAAGTATCTATTCTAACTCTATTATAACGCTCTATTATAATCTATTATAACACTCTTGTGTATATAAGACAGAATTCCTCACACAGAGATCATGCTGCTTTTTTAAATTTTACAGCATTTGCTCATTTGCCAGATGGATCCAGACTCAATATAAAGCATGTATTTACACAAGGTCACAAATGCTTTGCTATTTTCAACTAAACCATCAAAACTCTTCAGATCACTGCCCAATTTTACATTCACAAAATTACCATTATACATGGTCTTTTTGTCTTACATTAAAAGTTCTCTCTCTTGTATTGCCAGGTTACAAAGGTTTAAAAATGGCAGGACATAAAGAATAAACATTTCTGCTTGTTGTGGGTTTATGAACACCATATAAGAATACACCCTTATAAAAAAGATGTAATTTTCTACTGGGGAATCTCTCACTTATTCACTCATTTTCTATACCGCTTATCCTGTATAGGGTCTGAGGAGATCTGGAGCCTATCCCAGGGAACTCGGGGCACTAGGTGGTGTACACCCTGGACAGTCCATTGCAGGACACACTAGCACACACACACACACACGCATGCAGACTTTGGAAACACCAATTTGCCTAATCCGTCTGGCTTTGGACTATGGGAGGAAACCCAGCAAATACTGGTAGAACATGTGAACTCTACACACACAGACCCGAAGGTGGTACTCAAACCCTTGACTTTAGAAAATGAGGCTACAGTGCTACCTTTTCGGGGGCTATTACATGAGTCTTCAACATGCTGTCTTTTTGGCTTCATGTTTCAGAAGGAATTTCAGGGGCATCACTTTCCCTCATATGCTTGCTTGCTGACAATTTCTGAATATCTCAGTCTTCACATGCTATTTCTGAGTTTAAATCTGTTCATTTGATTTCTTACTGATGTTTACCTTTAGATGATAGATGTTATCCTCTGCATCCAGATCAATACACTTGGACTTCTTCTTTATGGCCATGACAGAAAGACCCACGTCAATGCAACCATGAAGCTTGCCTTTCTCGATCTTTAAACGCAGCAGGATTATATGGTTAACCATCAATCTACACAACAGTCTGGCAGAAAAAAACAAAACCTCCGCTGTGTGAGTAAACAGTCTGTGTACACAGATTTGAGGTATTCTTTAACCTATTGTACATCCGCTGGTTCTGCTGTGTATGGTGTATGGTCAATTACCACAGACACCAATTTGAACAGGTTTTACTTTCCTTTACTGAAAAAAGTCTTTTATTTGAAACTCTCTTGTAATGAAGGCCCTAGGGATCCCGCTGACTTGTCCTCAATAAACATTACAAATACACTACTATGTAATGGAAAATTAACCGATTTAAAGCTTTATTTGCAAACAACACTGACAGAAAAAATCATAGAAGAAAAAAAATAATGTTATTCTTGAACATTTATTGATCCATCCAAAAGCTGCCCTTAGGGTTTAATTAAAAAAGTTTTGAGTAAATTGTTGTTTTGTGCCACTGTCATTACAGAGAAAAAGTATCCTGGTAACCACTGACATGCTACAGTTTTAATAGACAGACTTTAGATTTCTTCAAATCACTAGCCTGGCACTCCAGCAGAGTAAATGGAACGACTGAGATAGAATCACCCTGCAGTTAAAAGCTGAAAAAAAAATATGTTTAAGCTCTGTCAGTAACAAGATGAAGGCAGAGGAGGAGGAGGAGGAGGAGGAGGAAGCCCACCTGCTGCACACAATAGAAAGCAACGGAATGACAGGGAATGTGTGTGAGCAATTAGTGATTATGCATATGTATAGTGACACATGAATGATAGACATTCTTTATACTAACATCTGCTGAGCACTTGGCATACTTCAGGATTCCCTTATCCAAGAAGAAGTATCTCTGTAAGCAGAAAGAGAGATTTTACAAAATATAGCTTGTGTTATATTATTTAATGCTCATATTTTCATTTCTGCTTCTAACATGGTTTTTGAATACTTGGCTAAGGGTGCGAACATTTTTAAATAAATGTCTTTAAAATTTTCATTAATTGATTACCTAGCAACAGTGAGAAAAAAAATCTCCACATTCATTCTTGACACTGCCTACAAGGCTGAGCTAATTATAATTACTCAGAAGAGCTATTCCACATCGGGATATTGAGTATAACCAAAGATTTCCAATTCTAAAACTATCACCTGCCATCCCTCCACACATATACAATCAGACAAAGCGAGCACATGGGATATTATATTCTGTGCTGCAAGGCTTGTCTAATGCTGTTCATTATATACGTTCTGTTTCTACAGTATGTACTTAATCAACTAATGCATCACATATCCATTGCTGGAGGCATCCGGTAAGCACACACATAAAACAGCATTTGTGGATACAGTAAACACAGTGATGACGTTGTGTGCACAAGGCACTCATTCATCAAGTGGCGCAATCAGTTAAAACCCACTGTGCCAAGAGCTGTTGAGGACAAGTGAGTGAAAGTGACCGCTATGTGGAACCGTAGGGAATTTTGCATGCATACACACGCACACACACACACACACACACACACACTGACCTTGTGCCAGCCTTTCATGGGCCATTTTCTTCTCTTCAGCATGAAGCCCTCCTGTCTCTCAGGTGGCTGAACATTCCCTAGACCACCACGCAGCCCCTCCACAATCTCCCAGCTGTCCTGTAAACAAACAAAGCACATGATTATATGCAGAAACATGCACAGAAATCAGCCTTGATTAATCTTACAGTAGGTGAATGTGGTTCATAGTAGATAAAGGTTAAAAAAAACATTCTGCTTTTTGCTATTTTTCTATTTTTATATTGGCCAGAGCTTAAACAAGCCAATGGTTCCCCTAATATGACCTCATATAAAGGTATCTCTTCCCCTGCTTTGTTTCTTAGCTCTGTTCTCTGGTTGGACAATAGCTCATTTACATAGACAATGTAACACTGTATTTGGAGGAAACAAAAGAGTTTAATGTACAACAACGGCACTCAAGGAAATTTTAAATGTAGCATTTACATATAGGCAGATGCTCTTATCCAGAGCGACTAACATTTTTATCTCATTATACATCGCAGCAGTTAAAGGTTAAGGGCCTTGCTCAAGGGCCCAACAATGGCAACTTGATGGTTTTGAACCTGGGATCTTCTGAACCATAGTCCAATGCCTTTACCAACAAACTACCCCTGAGCCTTAAAGATAATTAAAAAACACTTTTAAAGAGTTCTGAGAACTGTGTTAATTTGTTAAAGAAATAACACAATATAGGACCTTTGAAATCCAACAAAAAAAATTCTTGGACGTCCCACAATTAAAAGACTATACATTTATTGTGATCCTTTATGCTAAAATATTTAGTAATTAATCCACACATTTAAGTGATGCCAAAATCTAAGCAGATATACAGTATATATTCATTTCATTTGTGTGAAACATTGAATTCATTTGTGTATACAGTATATATTCATTTCATTTGTATATTCATTTCATTTGAGTCATAATAAGAGCTTGCCACAAGGTATGTATAATTATGTAAAATTACTAATTACTAATAAAGGACTTTCTGTTGAACAGTCTTGTGTTGTTTCACGTAGGTATTTTGGGCCAAGTACTTTCCAAAGATTTTTCAGTTCATGTGTATTTTTGGAAATTCTTACATGACCTGTTTCACACCATGCCACAGCATCTTAGAAGCACTGATGTCAGGGCTTTGTTTCTCTATTTTAAAATGTATTGTGTTTTATATCTAGTCATGTAACTCTGCAGTTGAGGTACTCCTGTGGGTTGGATAGCAGTTGTGTTGCATCACTCTGATCACTGACAAATGTCATGACATTCTGCTGTAGACTTTCCCAATACAAATTTTCCCCCCGGGTTTGGGGATTTCAGGTTGTTTAAATTATGAGCAGCAGCACGGAACTGTAGGGTACTCCTACTGCCATGCTCGGATCAGTTGTGGTTTGCCTGATCCGCCTGACTTCTTTACCTGAAGTCTCATGGTGTTTGCTCTCCCTGGGTCTCAGGTTCTCAGTTTCTTCCTACCTCCTAGAACTGGGTGAACTGTCTATGCTAAATCCCCCGGACATGTAAAACCAAGTGTGAACGGTCATTTGTGATGGACTGGCCTCTTATCCAAAGTAGGAATACACAGTAAATTTAATAATGTTAATGTTTCTTTTGTCACTAGTAGTTGTGATTCTGTGAGCCAACCATTTATAAGGATTATGGGACAATGAAGGAAATTACAAATTTGCACGTATCGCCCAGGCTGCTCGGTAATAACTGCTTTGATGTTCATAAATAATTTTTTTCCAAAGCACCTCAATGGAAAAAAAGTTGGCTCGGTGGTAGACTGATCGTCTACCATGTGGAAGGCTTGGTGAAAGTTCCAGCCAGTGGTGCTAGTCCCAAGCCTGGATTAAAATGGGCTGGTTGCATCATAAAGGGCATCCGGTGCAAAAAATAAATGTGTTGATCTGATGATCCACTGTGAAGTTCACTGATGGGAGAAGCCTTAATGGAAAAAATTTGAGTGAACACCAAATAGAATTGCATTTGCATCGGATCTTGGGAATCGGCTTTCAACTATTCAAGTAAGTCGATTCCTCTGTGCTCAGCAGTGATGGCCATTATCTAACTGGATGAGATTACTATCTTCATTTCTGTGATAAGACTCTGTGATCACAGCCTGCATAGGAGAATGGTGTCAATGAACTGATCGGTGGAACATGCTTCTGCTTAGGAGTAATGAGCTGAATGTAGCTCAAGCAACAGCTGAGAGATAGTCTCATATTTAAGACAGCCTAGCCTGCTTTTTCTAAGCTTAATCAAGCATCACAGACATACACCCACTTCCACATACAGCAACATCGATTCAAATAGAATACATTAAAAATTGATGTTATCAAATTCTACCATGCTGTAAAGCATAGGTCAAACTCCCCGGACCTGTAAGTCAATCTCTTTCTAAATACATCTACACATATCCTATCAGTTTAATAGTTCATTTTTAATTAGTTTAGTTCAATACACAGTTGATATGAATATTAATTGTTATTCTGTCTTAGATTCATTCAATGGTTGATTTGATATATTATATATTTCCTCCACACTACCATCTGGATGTCAGGGGCAGTGGTTGAGAGCGGCTTAAGAGGGGTAAGTACGTAAGTGGTTGACATGTTATCTGATGCCAGGTGCTTTTACTGTCCATTACATGGTAAGAGGTGGTGCTTCAGCCTCCACACAAAAAATCCATACATATGTGTTTGGCACAAACAGGTTCTAGGCTGTTCTAGACATTTTCTCCTTCTGCACCACACCAATGCTGTTTTCAAGAAATAACTGTCAACCCACGAGCTGCCTGCCTTCACCTGGTCTATCAAACACAGCTGACCACACACATTCAGGTTAGGATTTATCTAAAAAAGGAAATAAACCTTGATAATGCTGTAGCTTCTTAAGTAACTGGCAAGATGTAAAATCAAAGTTAGTCTTTTGCATTCTAACAACATAGCAAACTTAACAAGCCTGTCATTAACCACATTTGATTGCGTTTATCAATCTAATTATCAATGCAGTTTAATTCCCTGAACAGTATCACAACCTGAATCATGGTGCTAAAAAATTAGCTAACTGAATATTTAAAACTAATTATTATTTATTATTTTAAATACAGTTTGTGTACTGTAGGTCATATGTCATAGCAAAAATGATCATTTATCTTTATCACTTACCAAAACCCAGTGCAGGACACAAGCATACACACACACACACCCATGAACACTATACAGGCAATTTGGAAACACCAATTATCCTACACGACATGTGTTTGGACTGTGGGAGGAACATACATACAGTAGCCACATAACCAAGAGGCTATAAGAATAAATCATGAAGGTGGCGGACAGTCCTGTAAATTTCCTCTTAAAAACGTTCCTCTTTATGTCTTTACTTATACCACTTTAGGATATCAGCTAAGTAACTGGGCTGAGGTTGAATCTCAAATAGTATAAAATGGAACACTCGTATAGAATGCCTTCTTCCACACACCAAGGGATTTTGGATTCTAGTGTTAGAAGTGTTAAAAGTTAGTTAGCTTTGCCTAGTGTTAGAAGTTAGTTAGCTTTGTAGCTCACGTTAGCTGTGAACAAAGAGGTGAGGTGTGTCATGAACATGTCAGTGTCCTAACAGAAGCTAGAGGTCATATTAACTAGCACTCATAAAGGATGACACAGAGACAATTGAAATCAACTTAGAAGCAAAAGAAAGAGTGTTGTTTAAGATGACATAACACTATCTCAGTTAGTTTTCCTCTGGAAAGTGCTACAGTGACTAAGTTCTTGAATGTGGGTTTGGACCAGGCAGCTGCTCTCCTCTCTTTCCAGTACTGTGGAGTGCCACTTAATCTTTTTGTGCTACACAGTACCGGACCGCACCAGCCTACTTTGTAAACAACTGTAACTTGCCACTAGTTTGTTAAATACATAAAAATAACATTCATTCAGGTACAGTGACTGATTAATATAGGTGAGTCCAGAGCCTTTTGGAAATACCATTTGGAAATACACCCTGGGATAAGTCACCAGTAAACCCATTCACATAATTTAGGAATGCCATTTCACCAAGCGGAATGTTCTTCAGAGGCAGGAGAAAATGTAGAGGCATCCATGCAGGCAAAAAGATTACATGCACAGAAACTCCCGAGACGGTAAACTTAGTTTAGTCTCTAACTGTGAGCTGTGAGCCGCTTTGGCACATATTAAAAAAAAAAATATCACTGTGTAGTGACTTCAGGAAAACTGTATAAATTTGTCACCTTATAAGACTTTCCTGAAGGTACATCACAGTATTTTCAATTTACTGATACATTCACTGTTCTAAATCAGATGTTTCTCTAGTCATGGTACAGTATCACTCCCCGTGCCCCAAGACTAACATTAGTAATTACATCACTTTCTTTTCTGTCTATGGTCACATCAAATTCTGTGCCAAAGTGTGGTGTTTGTTATACACAGTACATTCTGTCCTTGCAGTGCATACTTTCAACAAAGGGACTAAAGGTTGTGGCTGTGCGATAAGTTTAATGTTATCATTTCCATTTAGTTTCACCTGTACAAACTGGTCCTTAGGAAAATTTTTATAATCTATGAAATACCAGGCAGGTACGTTTTCTTCCCATTGGTACTTACACAAATGGAAAATACAAAAGTATTGTAGTAAATAAAACTGATGCTATGGTCACATCATCGTTGTAGAGTAAAGTTTTTATCTTTTTGTATAATCGCTGATACTCACCTGTCGGCTGTCGTGTTTGGAGGAGGTGCTGCTGTTGCTACGGGATGGAGAGGAGATCTTTTGGGACATAGTGGAGCTCTTCTCTTCAGAGCTCATCCCCCACAATTGCACAAAATGTGGGAGAAGAAGGAAGAAGAGGGAAGGTAAGGAAGTAAAGGAGACTCAGCTTTGGACATCCATGTAGCTATGCTTTCTGCAAAAGTCTGGCTTGGTTCAGGTGTAGCCCTTTAAAGAGAGAGAGAGAGAGAGAGAGAGAGAGAGAGAGAGAGATATGATGAATGAATCAGTGCTCACTATTACTGTTCATTTCATTACCATATTCAGAATTAGCACTTAGGTTGTAAAAGCATAGCGAAAGCCTGGAGTAACCGTAAGGACCTTTTTCAAAATCAATTTCATTCATGAGGTATTACCATCACTGGCCATATACTCTTCTCTTTAGAGCTAAAAATTAAAATGTGTGTGTTTGTGTGTGCCTTCGTATATGTATATGAAATGTGCAGAAAGTCAAGCCACAATTGCTTTCGGTTTAGATTTTGTATAACCTCTTGACACTTGTTTCA
This sequence comes from Clarias gariepinus, assembly GCF_024256425.1. Taxonomy (NCBI): domain Eukaryota; kingdom Metazoa; phylum Chordata; class Actinopteri; order Siluriformes; family Clariidae; genus Clarias; species Clarias gariepinus. The sequence continues at coordinate 16,427,645 of NC_071103.1, read as the reverse complement.
TCCCTGTAACATCATTTACTCCCACTCATGCATTCTCAAAATCTCTCTCTCTCTTTCTCTCTTATCTACCCTCTTAGCTCTTTTCTTTCTTTAGAGCTCTCAACCTTGTTCACGCACCCTCTCTGTATCTCAGCACCTCAAGGTAAATTAGATTAAGAGCTGACCCACAGGGCACTGCCACTTAACGTCCTCGACAGGTGAAAGCAACACACACACACATACTGTATACTGTATAAACAACAGAGCAGAGCAGAACACGACACGTCCACCATTACTGCCACTGACATTAACAAAAATTTATTCATCAGATCTAAATATCAAGATTTTAATGCATAAAAACTACTTCACAGAATCAGCATGAGTCTAGCAATTAGTGATGCTAATCCCATTACAAACATTTGCTCATTATTATATCTCACTGTGACACATTTCTGCACAATGCACCGTTTTTTTTTTTTTTTTCAGTTTTATTCCATGGAAACCTTAATACAAAAGCTGAGCAGGGAAATGCTTTGAGTATTATCTAAAAAATGTAGCACATTTTTTTTTACAAGTAACAAAATACCTGTTGACGGTTAACATTATAAACTGACTTTATTTATATGACATTAATTAATAGCAGTCTCAAAATGACAGCCTTGCTCAACTTACATATGCAGTGCAAATAATATACTGCACTGAGTCTACATTACATATACCAAAGAACCCATAACATATACATCAATTATAGCCACTTCAGTGCCACTAGACCCGCACACACTCATTTTTAAATAATTCCCAGATATCTGACTTACTGATAATTTTCAAAAATTGAGCTACTATGATTCATACTCCCCTTATACGGTCTTCACTAGAAAGTCTCATCGTCTATACTGCTTAATCCTGGATTCAGGGTCTTACAGTACGAGGCAGGGTACACCCTGGACAGGGTGCTAATCCATTGCAGGGCACACACATACACACATACAGTAATACGGGCAATTTGGGAACGGCAATTAGCTTAATCTGCATGTCTTTGAAAAACAGAGTACCCCGAGGAAATCCACCAAGAATGGGGAAAATCTGGCCAGCAATCGGACTCGGACCCTGAAGGTGCAAGGCTAACCACTAAGCCACTGTGATGCTCTTATGTCCATAGTGTTTGATAAAAAGAAATATTACTATTTATAAAACTTTATAAAATTAGCTATCAATCATTCAGTCAAATCGGTTTTATTAGAGTGGGAGTTCTTAATAAGAGGTATAAGTGGCTGCTTAAGGCCTTGCACACTCCAGAACACCCCTACAAATAGTTTTTCCGATAAATGTTATAAAAAAAAAGCGAGTAAAAAATCTAAAATGTTACCAAATCTACATTACATACTAAGTACATTCTTTAATATGTAAAGACTAGATATAATTCCTGTAAGAACTGTGAGATAGGGGCATGTGGATGCATCACTTTTCCTGGGCAAACACACATAATTGCCAACACAGTTCTTTCCATCCCTACCCGTGTGCTCCCATAGAGTGTGTGTGTCTGAGTGATGTGGAGTGGCTTAGCCCCGCTGCAGCACCAATCCCCACAGCGCGGTACACTCACACACAGAGAAAATACAACCTGATAACTTGCATTAACTTAAAAGCCAACCACAGTCCAGTGTGTCTGATTTTGTGAACCGTAGTTGTGAGAGGTTTGGTTCTTAGGGCACTTTCAATTTCGGCATAATTGATTTGTACCGTGCCCAGAAATGATTGCTCCCCTTCTTCTCCACACTCCCCCAAAGACTAGCATTCACATTTTCATTTTTCTCAGTACTTGGGAACGCTTGTGTATTTTCACCATCAGAAACCATCACATAGAGAAGAAGTCAACCTTTGTGCTTTACCTAATATTACTGATATTTCGGGAAGAATGTCAAGAACAACGCTCTCACGTGCCTTCCTACTTTACCAGCTATGGCTGTATACTGTAGATCCAAGGATGAGATCGGCTACGAGGACACAAATCCATATCTGATTCAATCAGTGCTCAAGTATGCATATGGTTCTCAAGAACACTTTTTCAAGCAGATTCTGGCGCAGTTCTTACTGATCAAAATGAACCAAAAACATTCCTGACACAATGTGATAAAATGCCCTTAGAATGTTTGAGAAAGGAAGATTTTCTGGTTTGTGTGTGTCTTTTAAAGGAAGACAGTTAAGGATGGCTCCAAAACTGACTCAATCCTCAAAGACCCCCCATGTTAAAATGTCCAAATCTACAACAAAAAGCATGGTGCAAAAACGATTTGGTCTTCATAGCTACTGTATTCTGGATTTACTGGATACTGGATTTCATATTCATTACATCTGTACAGGAGTGAATGTGTTACATCAATAAGCAGGTGAACACCCCGAGAAAAAGTACTATCCACCCTGTTTCACATGCTGTACATGAGATGCCCATGATTGGTTGGTGTCACTGTGATTGACGGGGAGAGCAAGATTGCCTCAATTGGTCAGGATTCAAACTTGTAACAGCGAGAATGACTTCCAATGAGTCCAATGTATGTTTATCTTTTTTTGGTTTTTAGCTAGAACACAGAAAGAAAATAAGTGTGCGATGTAATACATGTCAGGGTTGGGTGGAAATATGTAACCTAACCTCAAAACTGTCACAGATTCCCCTTCATATGATGGTTCCCATGGCAACAAGCACCACGTGCTCGTATGTGTGCATTACTATTATTGCAGTAGTGGCTAGCAGTGTCGTCTTGCACCTTCAGGCCCAGGGTTTGATTCCAGTGTCGGATATTTGTGCATTTTTCACTGCACTTGGTGGGTTTCCTCCGGGTTCTCAGATTTCCCCCCACAGTCTAAACACATGTAGATTAGGCTAATTGGCGTTCCCAAATTTTTCCAAAGAGTGCATGAAATTGTATGTGAGGTCCTACCACAGTACAAAATGGGAATAGATACAATGGTCACTACTGGCCTCCATAGTCCCTGACTGGACTACAGAGGTTCCTAGATGGATGGATGGATTGCTCCATTTGATTATTGGTGTGTTTCTTGATTGTGTGTACCTGCATTGTATTAGTAGTTTATCAGATTGTTCATTTACTCAATAAGCTTGGCAAAGTCAAAGCACTTTTTTACCTGTTACTGTAAATCCTAGCCTTTGTTTGTGCCTGTTCATGTAGCACTTACTGGTTTTCACCCATGCATTTATTTCTATAATTCAGATTATAAATTACAAATCAAAAAAGCATCAAGGTTCATCTAAAAAAAAGGTAAAACTCCAGCTGAAAATTGCTGACTTCATTTGTAGGCTGTCACAGCCACTCACTGATTACGCCGCCTGACACATAGAGGGAGAGGACAAGTATAAATGGGTTTGCCGAGGTTCAGGTGTGCAGCATCAGCTGTTATGTTTCTGGTGTGTTCACACATCTGGACGGAGACCAACCCCTTTGCAACACTTGCCCTCGAAATGTAGAGTTTGCTAGTTTGGCTGGCTATAGTTATAGAAACAGTGGATATGATCCATTTTCTCTGGATGTATTTTTACTGATGATGTTCTAATTTGTACAGATGTGTAAAAAAGCTGTACAGTGCAGAAACTATACAATACAGATATCAGACACTAAGCATGATGCAACTACTTGCAGTGACACCTGCAAGCATTGACATAGTGAAATGTTTCAATTAAATACAGGAAAGAGTAAATATGATAGAATGAAGGTGGAGGCTGAAAGGTTATATATCAATAGGCAACAGCCGATGACTACAGGGAATGAAGATATAATTATTGGAATACATGTAATGTATTCAGAGGAAATATGGCAAGAAGACAGAAGGGTATTACAAACTTTAAAAATAGAAATCACAAACCACTAAATCTTGCCATCACTGAGACCTTGTAATACCTTAATATCTACAGTATGTTCTCAGTTTTTTGGTGTCCTATATAATATCGTAACCAGCCAACTCTATGTTTCAGCAACAGGGATCACTCAGACAGTCAGTTAGCGAGGGGCTTTCTGCCCTTTCAAAATCCCTTATAAGGTCAACGCATGATTGGTTATATTTATAGATGTTTCTAGGGATGACAGAGACTCTGGATGGCCTCTATAAAACAGATTCCCCTCAGGGCTTATTTTGAATATGTTTCATATGCGGCTTATTAACACATTAAACACCAGCCACAGTGTTCTGTGATTAGCATCTGATGATTATGCATGCAGTCATCCAGGTGGACATTCTTCTCTGAGGTTCATTTGCTTCTCCAGAGCATGCCGGCAGGTTGCCTTCATGCAACGAGATGAGCTTTGGTTGGCAGCATGGAGGCGTTTTTTTTTTTTTCTTCAATTCCTATCGAAGCATGTGCAGACCTGTGGCTTTCTAAACCGCACGCTGAGCAATGTTGGACTCGGCTAATTACAGCGCGGGCATGATGCCTCTTTAAGTAGCAGCAATGACTGAGCTCTTCCGCTAAACTCTTTCCAGGCTGTGCGTAAACGACACTTGCCACTTCTTAACTCCCCACCTCATCAGAGCGCCTCTTTAGAAGCCGGCAGAGAGCAGCTGCCTCTTTGTGTTTGGCCAATCATTTATTCATTCACTTTCCACACACACACACACATACACACACACACACACACACACATACACACAGTGTGACGCAAAATCCTTACACACCCATCCAAATCCATTTATTGCAGGTAGGGCTTTTGTATAAGACATAAAATTAGCATTGAATTGACCACAATCATGGTAAATTCTACCGGACAGGGTCATACTAAAATCCACGGTCCTTTGGCAGATGAAGTTACATTTCAGTTGAGAAACTGTGAAATCAATTAGACTATGTGCGAAATGACTGAGGTGGAAATATTGCAGAGATTATGTGTAAAGCTTAACAGATCTCACAGCCGGTGAGAATAAAAGATTAATACAGGCTTAAGGCAAATCTGACTCATCGTCAGGACCTCCAGTACAGGCCATTAATTATACACACTGACATGACAACAGAGCAATACTCATTCTTTCCTTCTGCTGTTCACATCATCAGTTTCTATTTGTAGTAAAACACCTTGACAAAAACAAGCACAAATAAAACTAAAAGTTAAATCAAAAGGAAATATTTTCCCCCCAGCATAAAAAAAAGAAAGAAAAAAACAGCACCAATTAAAAAGTAGACAGTATGTCAGGCCTATAATTTGATGTGGTATAGCTGAAAGAAAGGACGGGGATGACACACGTCCTATTAAAGGTTAAACACAGATGGAGTGGAGGGCAGAACGTGTCACTGAAGCAACTCCACGGGTCGCGGCTCTCATCTTTTCTCCATCAGTGGCGACCTGATTCCCTCACATCCCTCCCACGCAACAGGGACAGCGGTGTAATTACAAACTCAGCTAAAGGTGACAGCTCTGTTTGCGTCCGTCGCTCCGTAATTCCACCTCTCCTTCCGTCGCAGGCAGCAGGTAGAGCTTGTGTTTTCTCTAAAGGGAAGCACCATGAGAACCGTTCTAAAAATAACCGGCACAAAGCTGTGACTAAACAGCAGCAGGAGCAGCAGAGGGATGAACGCAGGAGGAGCTCGTATAATGTTCCGGGAGATTAGAGCAAAGTCAAAGAGGCGCTGTTATAACAAGATGCCCAATTAGTGGTTTAAAAACAAATTGTACTTTTAATGGCCAACATCATTTTTTAGATTGTTTTTAGAATTTTTTTTTTAATGTTTAATACAATTAAGTTGTTTTTATCATGTCTTCATCTTTTATTTAAATGTTTTAAATGGTTGTGCATGTGCAGTAATGGTGTTCCAAAACGAGGCTGATTCATTCAGCCCACGCTTACTTACAATGATGACTGTATTATTTTGATTGTTTTGATGCTTTTATTTACATGTGAAGAGTTTAAGCGCTAACGCGATCAACATTATTTTTGGACAAAGTTGTCTATAACAAAACATTTTATAACCTTAATTTAGTTTTAAACGTCCATGTTTTAAGCAAACCACAATATGAACTGCCCACATTTTTGACATGACAACTGCTTCGCTTCTTTCTGTCTGGCTGCTGTGAGTGAACAAAATGTGTTCAGTGGGTTTTGGGAGAATATTGAAGCCAAGAAAAAGAATATTTACTCTCTATTTTACTACACTCCAGCAGTAATAAATGACAGATACCACATGATGTGTTCTGTGAATCAACATATCACTTTTTCCTGCTAGCAATAGAACGGGTTTTACTGCATTTGGGGACATTATATAAATTTGGGGTATTATATATATATAAAAAAGAAATAATGTTATAACAAATATAAGATACACAAGAGTACAAGAGAAATAACATACACATAAAAATGTACAAGAGAAATAAGGTACATAGACTGTGTGGGAAGTTGCTCGGTTTGCATTCTGTCCATTCCACCTCATTAAATTATAATCTAAATGGTCCCCATTGAAAAATGTGGTTTCATCGGTTGATAAATGAATGGACATTACATAATACATACCTCTACTATGATAGGAAGATGTCTATCATGATCATGCTATAAACTAAGGTTTTGTATTGTTTATGATTCTTGTGATTTTCAATAATCTTAGTCATTAAAAAGTGTTTATGTGCAACTGACTTAATACAAAATCACAAATAAAGCATGTGTTACTATATACAGTATTTTGAATTGTATACATAAATGACCATAAACCCATCTGCAAGCTGATTTATCTGGGAACTGTTGAAGATGAAGTTATAGCTTTTTCAAAAAAATCATACATCATCATACAAAATTCGCATATAAAAATATATAATATTTATTACTGAGAGACAGCATGCACAAAAAAAATGTTATCAGTTTGCAATAATTCTTGCTTTTTTAAAAAAAATTCCCCCCAAACTGCAGAAATCTCATTTTGCTGTCGAACAGTTCACATTAAGAGCTTTCCTACTCTGTATGTACCAGGAAAAAAAAACATTACCAAAATATTTGCATGTGTGGAGCCAGCTTGACATAACAAAAGTACTTTTATTACCCACTAGTCAAATTTACTGTCACTGCATCAAACATAGTTACACTTAAAGCTGAAGTGAAAATTATTTACCCTGCCAGATTTTAATTTAGTCATGCCCAATTCCCAGCACTCCCCATGCTGCTACTTCCAGTCAGGGAGGGATGAAGACTATCAAGCTTTTCTCCGATCCACCTGACGCCAACCAACCGCACCTTTTCGAACTGCTCACTCACACACTGTTGGGAGTGGCATAATAGCGTCATCCCTCCCGCTTGCGTGAGCACACCTCCCATCCCTCAGAGACTGACTTTATCAATAACGTAAAAAAAAAAAAAAAAAGCTAAAAACCAGTCTACACTACCAGACATCATTGACAATCAAATGAAGGTTCAACAGCTAATTTGCAAAAAAGTGAGTAATATCATTCATTGTAACAAATAAAATTGAAATGTTTGCCAGTACAAATTTACTTGCTATCACAATTGTTTGCAAGATGTTTGCAGAGAAATTATGCTTTCCAATGAATTCTGTGTAATCCTCCATGATTCAGTAAAAACACTTTCCATAAGGCCAACAGACACAAGAGCACTATTATTGACGAATAATCATATTACACCGCATTCCTTAAAACTACATAAGAGTGACTAAGACTTTTGTAACAGATGGACCAGATGGATGAATATTTTCATTTTTATATTTAGAAAGTGCAACTGTTGGAACACACACTCCTTAAAGAAATTTACATCAGGTCTATCATGTCTATTATGACATTTGATCAGGCTATTAACTGTCATACTGTATATCATTAAAAATAAATTATTCATGATTGTCTTTTCTGTTGTTTTTGTGCTTCATTTAGAATATAGGCAGAAGAAGAGTGTAATACATACAGTCATATATTATTAACACTGTACATATAAGCACATTTACTTCTACAGTAAGTAAACTGCCTTTGGCTAAGTCTGTATAAATGTGTGTCTAAAAAATCAAAGGGGCATGCCAAAAATAAGTTAAATATGTAAAACCTGCTAATAAAATTCACAAACTGGTTTGTTGACAGCAAAAAAAATATGCCACCAAACCTTTGCAAAGAAATTCAGTTCTAATGCACTGACATCTATAACACTAAATATAATACAATTATTGCCCTTTGTAACGAGACAAGGTTAAGAACAGTTAATAGAATAAGGATTGAAGAACATGAAGAAATGAATTATGCATTAGTGTTGTGTTTGGTGAATAACCAGGTCAGGGTCAGATGATAAAAATAGCTTTCCAAAAATTTGTAAACAAACAAAATAATAAAAAAAAAGAAAAATGAAATGCCGCGCATAAAAACTGCAAGACACGGTATGTCACCAGTGAAACCTGACAATGTGTGTGTGTGTGTGCGCGCGCATGTGTGTGTGTGAGATTACCGTTTCACTGAGTTAAAGTGCAAACCCTAGATACCTTATAGTGGCTAGATTGGCTGTACCCAGCCTGTTGCAGTCTGTACCACAAGAGTTACTCGTGTGAGTTAAACGTTCGGAATTTTTGGACACCAGAAGTTATTTTTGCTTTTTATGCATCCTCTTTTAACAGTAACATTTGTTACTTACTGTCAGTTAAATATTATTTTAGCTTAAGGATGCTCAGCCCAGAACTATATAAACTTTATTTAAAAGGGATTCTGCACTATTACAGATACCGAGTATGTTTGACCAAAAATAACTCAGAAGGCCGGATTTGACAGGAAAAGATTATTTAACTTCCTCTATTAGTGCCTGAAAAAAGCCTAGTCCTGGTAAGTGTACTTTGAAACATTTAAATGCTTTTATTACAATCCTAAAAAAATGCTGATCCTTTAATTAATAGTTATTAATAAACTATAGTTTAGGAGCATTAGCATCTGACAAAAGTGGGTTGGGTACGGCCATGTGATCTAGTTTGAGAAAACCCAGCTAAAGACATTACATTGTGTGTAAAAACCTAAATGCATTATCTATATGAGTTTATGATAAAAACAATAATTCCTGAAAAAATGACTTTAACTGGGTTTTCATAGACTCAGTCAAATATAAGATATCTTTTCTCCAAAAAGTCAATAATTACTATGAAACTTTTGTATACTGGGAACTGTACTTTGTTACAGTCCAGACAAACAGTGTTTCACTTTACTCTTATTTATTCTGATCTACATCTACAGTGTACAGTACTAATCAGAACATCAATATGTCGTGCCATCCTGTAACTGAATTAAAGGTGCTGAATACAGAACCCAGCCGTGGAAACTGTTCTGTAGCTCTCTCTTTCTTAAACACACTGGATAATCAGCGGGATAAGACAGGCCACATGACTGCTAATATCTCAGTGCAAAATCCCCTGCACTAAGGAGCATCTGGATAAGCAGGAGCCTGTTAGCGTATCAGTTGCGATAGTGAGCTAATAGTCTGTGGCTGAACGGCACAAAGTGTTAACCGAGCGAAATGAATGGCATGTAGTTACAGAACTGACTGCCACAGTGTGTTTTCTACTGAGATTAAAGATTTAATTTCTTTATTTGTTTAAGCAAATGGCATGTGGCTCTCAAATCTCTCTATGCCATGGGCACAGTGTTGCAGGTTAGAGACCTCACTGATTTCACTCTAGGTGTATATTAATACAGCAGGTAGCAATATGCCTGTAATTGGAGTCACCAATAAACAAAAACAAAAGAATTTAAGAAAATCAAAAGTTGGGAGGAGATATCAACAGTCACCCTTTTCCCTGACTTCTAATTTTCTTAGCTATTTACTATGGCTGCGTTGTTCAGAGGATGAGATCAATATGTGTTATATGCATATAGAAATATCAGAGGAGACGGTGACCTCGTGCTCTGAACAGAAGATCAACTTCTGTGTTTAAGTTGGGTTCATATTCGATTCAACCCATGCCTCAGTACATTCTACCAAACCCAAGACCACCTTTTTAAATAGACTTAAAAAAGGTACAATGACATGCACAGTACAGAGTGTTACACCATAACCTGCTAACGTTGTGTCAAAAAGCCACCAGTGCTGATGTAGTAACAGGTTAGTTAGCAGGAGCTTCTCCAGAGTGTTGCCCCTCTGTTTCTCAATCAGAGTCCTTCTCATTTTTACTGTCAGTGGAAGTTCATTGGGTAAAAACAAAATTCTAAAAGTTATCCTAAGCTTTAAATTTCTCAAATAGGTGGTAGTGGATTACGGCTTTCAGTGGAAGCTGTCTGAGTCGTTGAATTGTTATTATTTTTTTGCCTTACTTTTAGAAACAGAAGGACCTGAAAAGTGCTTACTGGAAAAACCTACTGGTACCACTGGAAAAACCTTCTAGCATTATATCATAGCACATGAAATTATGCTTCATTATGCAAATGTACTGTATGTTACACAACAGAGGCTTTCCAAGAAAAGCAAGTGAGGTGTAGAGGATTGGGGTATTTCCATTTGTAGAATTAGGATTTTGTGGTGTGGGTGAATGTATAGGTGCTTCTCTTTCTCGTTTTTTTATGACCTTTAGGTATGTGAAAGCAAATATAAATGGCAAACAATTTATTTCAACACAGCAAAAAAAAAAAAAACTGAAAAAACAAGTTTTAGGTGAATTGTGTAGGACAGAGTCACACTCTCGGCTGAACACGGTTGACTTTTCCATTAATAACAACTGAGAAGAAAGACAGAGGCAATTCATTGCGCTGGAAAAAAATGCACAGAATCTGCTGGCTATTGCTTCCCTCTAACACCCGGGGGGTGACTCATAGCTTTTTACTCTTTTAATGACAACTTCCCCAATTGTAGCGGAGGAGCAACTGTGTTTACTGAGATGACAGTGTTTAAGATGAGACTGTGCTGCTTCAGAAGGGAAGGACATGGTGGATGACCAGGGCTTATATTATGTTTTCTAAACCAGAGTTTTCTTAAAATGATTTGACAGTAAGCTGACAGGCTTGACCACACTAGCAATGGATACTAATTTCAACAGATAAATGGCATATCCATGCTTTCTAAGAAAAATAAAAAAAATATTTTACAAATCAGTCATGGATGAAAAAAATAATTAAATAAGGTGTTAAACACAATTGCTGTTCAAACTCAAAATTCAAATTAGTGTTGTCACTATACCAACATACTTCTCTCTGACACCGTCATGAATAGAGCATAGAGAATTTAGAGCCAGAAGCACTAGACTTTTGTTATTTCTAAAATAAAAGACAGATTTATTTTTCTAAATCACACTATGTCTTTGTAAGAAAAATGGATTATAATTTAGTGCAAAATGTAGTGCAAAAAAAGTTTTGTTACTAAAACAGAAAAAAAAGCAATAAATACGCATTTTTGTTACCACACCTTGCTGTAGTTGTTATGACCTACTCCTGGGTTTTATGAAGCACAGTATGATTACTTGTGTAATCACTCATTTAAAAGTATGCATCATTAATAATTAACCAATCATCAATAACCAATCAATTAATAACATTTTTGACATTAAAAGTAAATAGATTCGGTATCCATATTATACCCTAACACTGCAATATGTTAGATATTCTATAAAATAGACAACTTTAATTGTAAAAAGTTGTCCATGCCATGCACTTTTTTAACTCTCCCTAACTGACTCCATTACTATAAAGCACTGGTGACCTGCAATCCTATGAGATTAGATTTAGGACATTTTAAAAGGAGAAAATGTAAAATGTATTCAGTTGTACTTGGACCACTCCAGCGTAAGAAAATACCGTGAAACCTATTTTGCATGTCGAGCCAAATTTTTTTATAAATTTTACATTGATAAACGAACGAGGTCTTAACATACAGTACGAGTAGTACGCATGCGCTTTGTCTGCCAAGCGTCACGTGATCACAACTGAGCCAATGTGGGTTTGTGGGTAATCGTCTTCCATTTCATGTCCAAGTCTAGTGACTGTTATTTCGTAACTGTACTGCAACAATGACCCTTTTTGTCCCCATCTGTCAGAGAGCTGTGATTCCGTTGTTGTGGGACAAATCATCAGAGTTTTTATTATTTCTTATGAAGAAATTCACTTTAATATATGAGTGCTTTGGATTACGCTTTAAATTACAAGCATTCTTCTGGAACACATTATGCTCGCAAGTTGGTCAATAATGTATATATATGACTCATACCACCCAATACAATATTAGCATGATACCTAGTTGCCAATTCAATCAGTATTGCAATATATATATATATATATATATATATAAGATTATATAAATATCCCAGTTCCATAGTACTTTTTTTTTAGTTTGTTTTTTTTTTTTTTACAATTTTAAACAAACTTAGCAAATATTTTTTTGTACCACACAGGATGCTCTGCTGCCTGCCAATGTGTGAATAGTTTATCACCTGTAGGATAATAGAGGAAAGGCAACATTAATTTTTTCTGGCAAATTTAAAAATAAGTTATAATACATAAAAAATCTAATTAGATTAGACAAATCTAATTAGTTTAGGGGGATACTTAAATTTTCACGATACATCACTGAGTTGATTTTCCTCCGTCTCTAATAAATATGTTTAAATGAAAATGTTACAGTATGTTTAATAGTTAAATATTATAGGTTCATATGTTAAAATAAATGCAATATGATCTTTTTAATCAAATCATACTAGTAAGGATACAGGAACTGGTGAGTAATGAAGGATGAAGAGAAAGAATGGCCTTGTGGATGTTTAACCCTAGGGCTTACAGTAGATGGATGACAACCACTCAGATCATCACAAAAGATTTTTTTTATATATATTGGAAACATTTTCTGGCAGTTTGTCATGGCTTGACTGCCTAAGGGGCAAGACCTCGATGTGATTGTTCTCAAAATAATTTTTCAACAAATGTTTTTTCCAACTAAAAAAGTGCAGTCCTTTGGGGAAATGATACTATTACCACTCGCCTTTAATAAGTTCATAATAGCATATTTCTGTAAGGACTTCTATAAAGCTTAGTCAGTGTGGTTGTTCTCTGAATATTTGCTTGTGCAATCAAAATGAGCCACACTCAGTTTGTAACAATTTGTAACTAATTACAAATAAGCACTCTATAAACGCACAATTTATACTGATTAGTTCGAACAATCAGCAATTACATTTCTGGTGAGTGTACTGTCAAATCATTATTCTGAATTCACTCTCGCTGTGATGAATGCTGCTTTTGTGTGCTTCTGTTTGTTGTGCTGTGTGCATTTGTTTAGGACTCTGTCTTGTCTCCACCTATGACCTATCAATTATTTGATATATATATATAACTTGTCCCCCCTTATGTGTGCACAAGTCAGTTTTTGATTACTTTTTTATACTTTTGTGTTTTTTTTTTCTTTTATCATGAAATGTTATCAGGCATTTCTGTAACATCAAGCTTTAGCCCTGTTTTTACACTTAACCTGTACTCTGTGTTTCTTCTTGCCAAAACCAATAAATGTTCAAAAATGGTGTTAATTGCTTTTTGTTGTCAAACTGTTCATATGATTTGCAGACACATGGTGGAATACCACAGACCTAACATGGATACTCCCTTGCCTTAGGGAGAGAACACCAACGATAAAATATGCATGACTGCCTAGGGTTACTGTGTAACAAAGAGAACATCTCCTGACAGTCACCTGATTGGTTACGAGAGAGAGAGAGAGAGAGAGAGAGAGAGAGAGACCCCGACCATTGGCACTATTTATTTCTTAATACAACTTCTTCATGGCCAAGCAATTAAAAAATGCTCTTTAAATGAGCTTTTAAAAAACTGCAACTAAATCCCTCCACTGAGAAACACCACTTTAAGAAAGGCTAATCCACACAAATGCACAAAGCAACCAACTCCCTACCTGCTTCAGGATGTCTTTATCATCCGTCTGCTATGATTTGCTGGAGACGCCCTAAAAGAAACAGTTTCAAACGATATGGAACTTAGTCACGGGCTTCCCGAGTATGACTCACTACAGTACAGCACTACAGGAAATGCTAGAGGGAGAATCTGTAATGGGTCAGCAAACAAATAACTGCATAGTACTTGTACTATAGCAACCTCTGAAAGTTATATCTCATTAACTGAATGAAATCTACCAGCATTCTATGACAAATTTTTATCATCACCAATATAGTCACAGATTTGACTCTGAAATAATCCTGAAATATATTTAAAAAAATCAAGAGATTACATTCTGACATAATACTGAAATATGATACAGATAAAACAGCCTTGTAAATGGCTTCCGTTAACTTTGTTTGAAACATGAGGCTCAAGCTGACAGCCAACAGTCCAGCACTAACCCACTCACTCTCAGTGAACATGATATCACATGAGGATGATTCTGTGGTGTATCTGGATTCATTTAAATGATTAACAAAATGAATCTCAGTGGTGTAACAGACTGTAGTTGTTCCACAATCAATAGCATTCGTATTCAACAAAAGAAAAGTATTCACTTGCTTGCCTTCACATGCACATGAACTTGAGTAACTTCCAATTCTTAAATCCATAGGGTTTTATATGATGCTGGCTCACACTTTGTACTCTTCAACTCTTCTGGAAAGGCTTTCCACAAGGTTTATGGGAATTATTTATTAGGTCAGGACACGACAGGAGGTCAGACCAGTCAAGTTCTTCCACATCATCCGTGTCTTTGTGGAGCTTGCTTTGTGCACTGGTGCGCAGTCATGTTAGAACTGGTGTGGGTTTTCAGGAGTTGGGCTCGGTCCCTTACTTCCAGCAAAAGAAACTCTTAATTCTTCAGCATACTAAGATATTTTGGACAATTTCATGCTCCCAACTTTTGTTTGTAGATGGCCCTTTCCTGTTCCAGCATGAGTGCGAACAATTGCACAAAGCAAGAGCAGAGATTGCAAGCCAAGTCTTCTCGTCCAACATTACAACATTATTACAATTATTATATTAATGTGATAATGACCTCATATTGTCCTGTATCCTTGTGTCCTTGTGTGGATAGACGCTGACCTATAAACATTAGAGAAATGGAGCACATGTTCTGCCATACATATACGTATACTCCAGCCGGAGGGCACTGTCACGAGGCTTGGCCACTTTGTTCTCTCCAAGTGAAGAGAAATAATAATTGTGTAATCAGGTTGTAATTAGCACACATGTACGACTATGTGAGGGCACAATGCATTACCATGGGCATTAAATGCATTTCTAGACTACAGCAAAGTTACACATTAAAGAGTGTATGAAGGCAGCGACATAGTATTATCCAAAGAGGCATGTTGCATTTTTGCAACATATTTGCTTCGAATTTAATCATGTAGCACTTTTAATATCCATAAGACACTGAAAGGCTAATAAACATGATTATGAAAAAAGCGCACGTGCGTGAGAGGGAAACAGAGAGAGAGAGAGAGAGAGAGAGAGAGAGAGGGAAAGAATCACTGTTACACACAATCCCACTATATATTTGGTATCTATTTTTCCGTTTCTTTTCTTCTCTTGTTCTTTTGTATCAAGAACGCTTCTTCTTTGACTGCACTTTCCCCTTCATCATCATCATCACTATTATTATTAATAGCTGTAGTAGTAGTAGTAATAATGCTGCAGTTATTATAATTTTTATTAATTTTCAGTCTACTTATTGTTTGACCGCAGAGTTAAATCTGTGTATATATTTTTTTATCTATTTATTTCTGTTTATTTTGTGACTTGATTCTGAGCTTCGGCGATACGATTGTGTGCAGAAGCCGTCATACATTACACATGATATTGCGTGTGTTTTGTTGAATTCTCTCTTAATCAAGTGTGTTATCCCCTGAATATTCTCATGAATATAAATAGTGATGCACTGTTTTGTGTATGATAAAACTCAATGCAGATATTATTATATTATACTTTACTCTTAGAATATACAGAACCTAAGCAATGCAGGGTAAGATGTATGGTTAGTGTTGGTAATGCCATGGTGAGCGCAGGTTAGGGCGTCGTTTGCGTGTATTTTACTTCAAACTTTTTTAGAAAGGGGGTGGCTATGCCAGGTATATTTTAGGAATAAAAATTATATGGTAAATTTATCATCAGACTTTATTATGAAATTAACCAAAATGATCAAACCACAGACATTTTAGATCAAAAACATTTCTATTGTATATTGTATTCTATTGGATTTTAACATGTAATATATCTTGCAATCATGTTAAATCATCACAATTTTTTTTCCTTAAAATATCACATTGTTAATTTCGTCAGTACTTCCATCTACATTTAAAACAAATATTTTCAACTGCCAATCAGGTAAGAAGGCGATAAAAAACGATAACCACTTCTTGCTCCAGTTTTCCTTCCGCCACTAAGGGCGCTATTAAACATGTCAGAATTTACACCGAGCCCAAATAAGGTGCCGTTTACAGAGCTCTCCAGAGGTCATAATAAATTTGCATTGGTGTAGATTCAGGAGCAAATTCGGCTCAGTGGAATAGGTGTTTAAGACAGTAGCTATAATAATGAAGTTGCATAGAGTAAATGTGTTTAAAGTACACCTCTGAAGTTGACACCTTGATGAATAAATGGTTTGAACATCTCACTTTGAGGTTTCTACACTTAAAGTGATAAATATGGAGATTTTGATCAGGCAAATTTTCTTAAATCAGTCTTATTTAGTGAGAATTGATACAAGTCTAAATTTAATATAGCGTAAATGTAAAACATACATGTGGTTCCAGTCTTACCGAGACACTATTTAGGAAAACACAAGATCACACATACTAGATTTATTGGACATGGTAATTCATACTGTATCTGTCCACTGGGTCCTGCAGATTTAGGCCACCAATGATGCATGTACTGTAAAAGTCAAACTAGAACCACCACTCACACTATGCTCCTCTCACACAAGCTAATGCTAATAACAAGTTATCTGAAAAAATTAGATTTCTGTCTGTCTGTCGGTTTTTATAACTCTACAGCAAAGGAAGTGATAGATAAAACATCACAAAAAAATATCATGTGCAGCACAATTGTAGCATTAGCCAGTATCATTTCCTCATTATTGATTAATATCAGGGCACTAGTTTCACTTCCTCAACAGTGATTTATATCTCATTCCTAATATGTAATCATGTTCAAAATTTAGTACCCCTTCTTTTAATTCTGTGTGTTTCTGTAAAAACATAATGAAAATCATCTGACGGTAGCAAGATTTAGCATTACATAAATACAAACTCTGACAAACATTGGTTTTTCACTGTGCCATTATTTATTTAACAAAAATGCAAAAAAATATAAATAAAAATGTATATACTAAGTAATATATACAGTACTAAGAAATACTAAGTAGCCCCCATAATTTAAATAGCTTGAAGATCCACCTTTATTGTCAACAACTTAAAGAAATGTTTCCTGTATGATTTTATCAGTCTTTCACATCATTGTAAAGGAATTTTAGACCTTTTTTCTTCACAACATTACTTCGGGTGGTTGAGCTTACTGCATAAACAGCTCTCTGAAGTTTTCCGCATTTCAATTGGGTTGAGGTCTGGACTTTGGTAAGGCCATTCCAAAAACCTTTATTTATGTTTTTTCAGCAGTACAGATATAGATTGACTGGTTTCCTTCGGATCATTATCTGGTTGCATGACCCAATTTCGACCGAGCTTTAGGTGTCAGACAGATGGCATCACATTTGCCTCTAGAATACTCTGGTATACAGAGGGGTTCATAGTTGACCTGACTGCAAAGTGCCAAAGTCCTAGGGCTGCAAAACAAGCCCTATTTTTCATACCTTTACCACCATGCTTGAAAGTGGGTATAAGGTGTTTCTGTTAAAAGGCTGTTTAGCATGTTTCTCCCAAACATGGCGTTGGACAGATGGGTAAGGCCAAACAACTCCACTTTGGTCCTATCTGTTCATAGGTCATTGTTCCAGAAGCCTTGTGCTTTGTTCAGATGCAGTTTTGTGAACCTCTATAATACTTCCATGTTCTTTTTAGACAGAAGAGGCAAACCTTCCAAGCAAAACATACTTGTTCAGTCTTCTACTTATTGTCCTGTAATGGACTTCAACATTTATGTTGGGAAATCTACTCCAGGAAAAATTTAGTGTTTTGAACTCCAAATTGTTTGGTTTTTATAACCCTTTCCAGATCGGTATACAAATGCTTCTCTAAGACTATTGCCTATGTCTTTCCCTCTCGGCACTGTGTTAACACACACCTGAATGCTCCAGACCAGCCAACTGCTAACACTTCTTTTATAGAGTCTGTTATGGGTCTGCACACCTGCTGCTGATCAATTAATCAGGGGGTGATCATTAGCAGCACATGGCTGCAACTTACTTAGACCCACTACAATCAGATGATTTTTAATTTATTACACAAACACACGTAGAATTAAAGAGGGGGTACTAACTTTTTTAAATGAGTTCATAAAAAATGAATAAAAATCCCTTTAAACTTCAAGTTGCATTTAGTCACACATGATTTCAAAAACAGTCAGATCCATACACGCTTTAATGAGTACATGGCCCACATCTGTAAGCCTCTCCATCTCAAAGCAGAGATTGAAACAACCTGTCAGTTACATGAACTGATCAGTGTTGCCAAGTTAATGCTGAAAAACTGGCACCTTATAAAAAAAAATACGAATACTGTTTCTATCTCCATGTTATGCACTGACCAGGATAAAAGCAGTCTGACCATTAAAGAGGACGCTAAAGTAATAATGCTACATTACAAGCCTGTAGTTATCGGCAGTGCTTCAGGCCAAATGGGCTCGCCGAGAGACCAAACAGATGGGCTCCAATTCTGGCAAGATACCAAGAAGCCTGCACTAGTGCGTTTGCCGGTGCAAGATTTAGCTCAGAGATCGAGAGCATCTTAAATGTGGTCTGAAAGCCCAGTTTTACATACACGCTAAGACTAAACTTGGCTTAGTCTTCTCTAAAGTAGGGTGGACAAACTTTTATGATGAAGAATGGGGTCTACCTGAATACCAAATGTCCTAAATGGATCTTTAAATCATTAAAGTACTATAGCAAACAAAGCAAATTATGCAATCTATCTATCTATCTATCTATCTGTCTATCTATCTACAGTATCTATCTATTTATCTACTGTATCTATCTATCTATCCATCGATCAATCGATCTAACTATTACTGGCAGATTTTAAACTTTTAAACACCTTGGAACTACAAGAGGCAAAAGACAGGTTAGTGGAACACTCTCTAACACAAATTTCTGCTTGATGTACTCCTTAGACTGTGCTTACAATACTGCATTATCCCTGTACCCATGCGTATCTCCATCATTGTGTCACCTCATTTTAAAATCTTCCATGATAACATTTTGGCTCAGTCTACCAAGGATTTAAATGTTTTGAGACAAAACTTTCAAATTCTGAATTCAGTTAATTAATTCTGCTTTTTATTAAAACTTAATATGACTGTGAGTTTGCTCTACATAACTGCATATTCGAATAATCATATAATTATTCATTATTCATTCATTTATTAATCTTTTATACCACTTATTCTGTGTAGCAGGGAACTGTAGCTTATTCTCGTGCCCTGAGAATAGAAGTATAGAAGTGGGGTACTGTAAACACCGAATAATAATTAAACTAAAATCAGATCGATAAAATGACAGACAAAAAAGACAACCCACTTCTAGTAGTAGTAGAACAGCTTTTGCCTGGGTTCGGGCTGTCCACTTCTACTTATTTATTTTATTTAGTTAGTTTTCCTACAGACAGTAGGATAAATACCTAAAGAAAATTAAAGAGAGAATTATAAAACTCATGCCCATGTCTCCAAAGCAGTGAGTATTCTCAGGTATTTAAAAGCTGAGGTTATTTTTTTCTACAAGCAAACTTTATCTCCCATGCTGTGCATCCTGTGCATTAACCACATCCTCCTTGTTCTGTTTTACGTCTTTATGGGATTCATGATGTCTCACAAACACCACTTCATTAAAGTTCTCCAATTTGACAGTTGTATCTAAACACACTCACTGATTAGAGCAGCAAAGGCAACACCACCATCCTAGTAGACCCACAGTGCCATGTCTCAGTCATGTGAAGTCAGCTTCACCAGCCGCATCCTCCTGACATGAGAAGATACGTCCACCTGTACCAAAATATAGAAGAACACCAGAAACAAAGTTTAGAACTAATAAAGAACTATATCTGGATGGCCACAGTGCTGCGAAGAAAAAAAAGGGCTGCAAGTAGGAAACAGCTGTACACGGCTGTGTGGCTGTGTCTGAGCAGAAACACAAGCCACAAGTAAGAGCATAAAGGTAAGATTTCGGTTGTAACGTTCTCACAAAGGCCATGCTACATTCATCAAGCACTAACGCACTAAAAGCCTGTATAATAACTTATATATATATATAATAACTGTATAATTAATATTACACACATCTATGTATCATAATCCTAAATGTATATTTGCCAAAATAAGAATGATGATGGCTGTGAATGATGGTACATGGAAACTAGACACTTGCTACATACATAAGACAGAGCTAGCCAAGTATAGTATCACAGGTTTTGTGGTTTTTGTTTGCAGAGGAGTGGCTGCTAACCATCATTTGCTTTCTATGCAAATAGAAACTTTTGGGAGGGGTAACGTAGCAAGGCCAGCATTCATCAGATGTGTTTATTAAGGATTGCAATGAAGTCTCACAACTTCATCCAACAGATATACCCAGGCAAAATTTTATTTGCATCGGCAGTGCTGACTGCTTTCATAAACATCCTCCCCACACACAATAACACTGTCTCCACACAGCCGTCACAAAAAGCCACACTTCTCTACCAATTCTCAAAACAAAAACACTTACGTACTCCAATCTGGTCCTTTTTTTTTTCAACTTAAAATTGAGAAGGTCATGTTATATAAAATTTTTCTTTGCTTACAAAAGTCAAGATAAGTAGCTTACATAATTGAATGGCAACAACTGTATCATTTCAAAGCCTAACCATTAAAAATCAGGTTGTTGCTTTATAATAAGACATGATTACTGCATGTATGTTTCCTTTTAATGCTTCACGTTTCCATTTTTGAGTTTTATTTTTAGTCATCACTCTCACCCCCTCATTCTCTAGACCTTGTACAGGGTCGCGGGAGGCCTGGAGGCCTGGACTCTGAGCACAAGGCAGGGTACACCCTCGGCACGATGGCAATCCATTGTAGGGCACACAAACACACATTAACTCTTAAAATACATGCAATTTTTAAATGCCAAATAGCATTTATTAGAACAATGAAACAGAAATAAAAAATTAATTTACTAATGGGTATTTCAGTTGCAGCATTAACAGGCACATATGGGACCTTTAAACTAAGTATATGAATTAACTGTACATTCCTATTTATTTGGCCTTACACTTTGCAAGTTTGATTAGGCTTAAACAAGTGTGTAGTCCTGAACACAAAGCTGGTACAATGAGCCACCTAACATTAAAAATTAACAGATGTCCAAAGTAACAGAAATCCAAACCTTTAAATAATACTTTATAATTTGGTAGGATGTCCATGTGATTTAATATTCATTCCTTTACTTCTGACACTACTGTACATATACTGTACAGTACCAACATTCATCTCCTGTGAGTTCCTTAAACCCTAGTCACACAAATAAAGACTTTCAAGACTTTTCACATTGTGAGATTCCTGACAAAATGTAAGACGTATCCAAAAATCTCAACAACAAAAAACAACACAAATCTATCACATCATTTTCTTTCTGGAGTTGCAATTTGTGCAAACAGGAAAGAATAGGGATTTGAAAACAAAATAGCTCACAATTCTGATCGGTGTTATTTTGCTGATTAATGATCAACACTTATTTGAAGCTCTTCCACATTTTGACTGGCTATTAATTTGTGCTCTTCAGAAGTAGACAAATAGTACCCTCATGGGATGCGCAGATTTCGTGTCTAGACTATTTTTTCTTTATTTGTTGTTTCCCAGGAGACAAGGAAAAGAAAGAAAAAAATCCTCACGTTGACAATTAGAATCAAATCTTTCCATTTGGTATGCATGTTTATGTGTAATGTGCTTCATGTTGCACAGAAATACACACATAACCAGTTGCCACCGTCATCCTCGGCTTGCTTATAAGGGACAATCTGATCATTTAGATTCATACATATTTCATCACACATTTCATACTCATTTCCCTAATTTATTTTTTTAGACTCCATAGAACTGCTTTGCGAAAATGACCACTGTTCAAAAAAATTCAATAGAATAAAATGGATTTGAATTGAATAAAATTTAATTAAATTCAACTGAAATCAATACAAACAGGTAGTTTGTGAAAGAGACTTTAGTTTTAGAATTCTGACATTAAACAAATTTTTTGAGGGGTCATAAGTGACTCTCTCACTTAAGTCCTTACAGGAGATTAAAGTCAGAATTCTAAGAATGAAGTCAGAATTTTTTTAAAAAAGTAGAAATTTAGAGGATAAATAAGTTAAGAATAACAAATTATAAATCAATTATAAATATATTTATCAGTGGTCCTAACCCTTCTTTGTTTTTATGGTAATACCTAGTCTTAATACACCAAAAAGTTTTTGAATGTATCATTTGTAAAATAGGAATAATGGCAAGTCAAATACAGCTAAAATCATGCGATAACAGTACAATGGATATTTAATAGTGATTTACTTACCAGCATTAAAACTAGAGTAAAAATAAATGGCCTTGTAATTCAAGTTAAATGCAGGAGGCTAAAAACAGAGCTGTACAGTACATAAATAGAAAGAAGGCAGTATCTCTTCTTAATGGTGTGATCTTTTTGAGGACAGCACACAGGCATTAAGCAGACACAAGCTGAGCCTAACATCTGCAACACATTTATCTGGAGGTGGATGATAAGGCTGTTGT
This sequence comes from Clarias gariepinus, assembly GCF_024256425.1. Taxonomy (NCBI): domain Eukaryota; kingdom Metazoa; phylum Chordata; class Actinopteri; order Siluriformes; family Clariidae; genus Clarias; species Clarias gariepinus. The sequence continues at coordinate 16,404,813 of NC_071103.1, read as the reverse complement.
TTTCAAAGGGCAGATGCTTCAATGTCACAGTCACAGCTAGCATTAAGGGGCAGCAAAGCTGAACAGAATATGATGTCATATCTTATACATGAAAAGTTTTGTCATATCTCATACATGAAAAGTTGTTACACCTACTGTAAAAGCAGAAAGGTAATAAATACTAGAAAGCTAAAATTTCTGGAGAAATTTTAAGTGTGCCTATGCAACGGCCGGGTCACAGCTAATGTACGTGGACACCATCCAGTGCGTGGTCGAGCCCTCAGATGCATCACAGTCAGGGCAGTGATGTCACAGCAGACGCCGGCCTCAATGTTAAGTCCATGGGACCGCCCGATGGCCCCCCACCAAAAGTCATAGCACAACATTCCAGAGCGAGCCGCACGGAACGGTGTAAAATACGTGTGGGTCGTCTCGAAAGTGCGTGACGAGAAACGCTGCAAAGTTTTAGGGATATAATAAATGGATTGCGCAATGATTTCTAGGGGAGAGGAGTTCTGTAAAGCGTCCAACCTTACCAACAAATACTTCCTTATACAAAATGGCTACTCACCGTCCTGTCATTTTTCTGCTCGATAAAGGTATTTTACAGTATATTCAAAGTGAGAGGAACAAGTTGAGGAATAGCACACTATGAAAAGTGTTTTTGTGGACTTGGCTGGCAGACAGAAACAACACCCACTATACAGTAGGTGAATGAGCTCAACGATTCATTGAGTTCAGCTTGTTACTTCAACCCAACCCTACGTACTTCGAGCCACATGTTCACACCAGCACAGAGGAATTCAGAGAAAGGAGCTCTAGTGATAATAAAGTCACATTCCCTGTGTTGGTTATCTAGCAACACCTACATGAGTGCTTCATTCTAGGACAATGCTGAACAAAGGATTTGTTAACGCACATGCTGTTACTGCCAAAAAAGAAATTCCTTTTGTGCGAAATTCCTTTGAAGAACGACACATTACCCATTTTTGGTAAGTTTAATGTTGCGGATTGTCCATGAAACCATATAGTCCCTGCTTTTTTAATTATGGCAACTATCAACAATCATTCCCTTTTAATCTCTATATACAGTATGGACAGAGAGAGCAACACCTTGACACCTTGAGTGCTTTACACTCACTAACTCACTTACTCATCGTCTGTGTATTCAGGGCACGAGGCAGGATACACCCTAGACAGGGTGCCAATCCATCGCAGGGCACGCACAAACACACACTGATACACTATGGGCAATTTGGGAATGCCAATTAGGCTAATCTGCAGGTCTTTAGACTGTGGGAATAACCCCACCAAGCATGGGGAGAACATGCAAACTCCTTGCACACAGAGACGGTTTAACAAATATTTTTTGACGCCGAGCATCACATGATCACAACTGAGGCAATGGTTCTTCTCTCTCTCAAGATGTGGAATTGTAAATAATCGTCTCCCATGCTCGGTCTCAGTGCGCGTGTATCACTTGTGTGCAGGTAATTGTTTTATTTTTACTTTATTAATTATTTTTATATGAATATTTTCGGGTTGTGGAATGAATCGTCTGAGTTTCCATTATTTCTTATAGGGGAAATTCGCTTTGATATACGAGTGTTTTTATATACAAGCATGCTTCCGAAACAAATTATGCTCGTAATCCAAGGCTCTACTGTAGCAGCAATCTAGGGCTTTTTCCCCTTGAGGAGGGTGTGGCTATACTTCAACGCGATATATTACTGTGTATAGACAGAATGTGTGCAAAAAACATAAACAATAGTGAGACACCACTTGGCTTACTCCAAGAAAAGGAAAGCAGACTGGGAAAACTAAACTGTCAATGAATAGACAGATCAATATATGTTTATTCTTCCAGCGGTGAAGTTTAACACCAGTTTGTCTCATATGGTACAAAATTGTGGTAATAATAAAAAGCAGTAACGTGAAACCATGAGTCAAAACACCAGTTTGAGCAGTCCGAGGTTAGGGACTGTAAAATGCTTGAATTGAGGCTATCAAAGTTTAAATTGTCCACATGTTTAAAATAGTTACTGAAAATTAACAATAAATATTACTGAAATGCCTTTTAAAATGTGCTTATTATTTATAGACTTATAATTGATTGTATGTATACAGTAGAGATAGATAGATAGATAGATAGATAGATAGATAGATAGATAGATAGATAGATAGATCTGAAAACTAACACAAACATTAAATTTGGACCTCATCTCAAAGAAAATCTTATTGACCTTTTTATTGTTTAATTCAGTACCCCTAGGACAATACTAAAAAGGGATTTGCTCACACAAATGTGGTGTTATTTCCAAAAAAGAATTTGCCTTTGTGCCGATTTCTTCCTTTTGCAGTGAAGATCGTCAAATCACACAATTTACCCAATTATGAGTATGTGTAATGTTATGAAATGTCCATGAAACCATATAGTTCCTGTATTTTTAATTATAGCGACGATAAATAGTCATTTCCCTTTTCTCTGTTTTGAAGCCAACAAAAGGTATGCAAATTTTCATGTTACAGAGAAACCAGAAAGTGAAAGGTCCTCCCCTATTAGAAAGCATCAAGTTACTAATACTTAAATGGTATTACAGGTAGATAATCTTTAGCATTACACTTGCTAAATTATGACTTTAACACTGACTTGTGTTATGACTTTTATTATAAGTCAGGTCAAGTACTGTATCTGTTTAGCCTAAAACATTAAACAAATAAATGTATCATTATAATTTAACACTAAAACCTTAATATTGTGTAAATGCAGAAAAACTAAAAATATTACATATACAAAAGAAGTAGTAAACAACCTCATCAGTAATTATGGCTTTAATTTATATAAATATATAAATGAAAAAAAAAAATATATATATATATATATATATCTGTATCTGTGAGTGCACGAAGAAAAGGTGTATCTTTGAGTGACCACTTTGCATTATTTGATGCGTAGTTCTTTAGCCTAGAACTATGTCATGTATCTATGTACCTTTGTAGCAGAGCTATAAAACACAATGTGTGCAACTATTGGTGTACAATTATTCTTTAATACTATTCCAAGACTTTTGGTACAGTTCAAGATAAATAACATAAGGTACACATGTATTTTTTTGGACAATTTTGGAAACAAAATTTTTTAAACATGGATCCATGTTATTTCATATAATTTACTTTAGCGTATATATTACGTATAGCCTTAAATAATGACACATACATGGATTTGCAGATGTTAACATGTACAGTATTCTTGTATAAACAACATAGTTTAACTGGCAAAACCTCTGTTTTTGTGGACTGGCAGACAGAGACAACACCCACTATAGGTGATCACTGAATTCAGCTTGTTACTTCAGCCCAACCCTACATACTTCAAGACACATGTTCACACCAGCACAGAGGAATTCAGAGAAAGGAGCTCTAGTGATAATAAAACACAAGTCACATTCCCAGTGTTGGTTATCTAGCAACACCTTCATAAGTGCTTTATTCTAGGACAATGCTAAAAAAAGGATTTGTTAACACACAAAAAATGCTAAACAAAGGATTGGTTAGGACCAAAAAAAAATTCCTTTTGTGCGGAATTCCTTAGAAGAATTACACGTTACATTTTTTTAATTATGGCAACTATCAACAAGCATTTCCCTTTACTCTCTATACTGTATATAGACAGAGACAGAGAGAGAGAGTCAGAGTCATAAAATCATAGTTGGTCTGAGTATTGGCCACATGCAACTTCAGACAAATAACAATATATAACTTTTCTTCACTGTGCCATTATTTATTTCACATAAATAAATAAATAAATAAATAAATAAAAACATATGGGCAATACTAAGTATCCCCTTAGTTTTATTCCGCAGGATTTTAGAGAGCAAGCTGCAGCCAGGTGCTGCTAATCATCAGCTTGATTAATTATTATCACCAGGTGTACAAACCGCTGTAGAAGCAAAGTTTTTGCCAATTTGCAGGACTGGAGCATTCAGGTGTGATGGGATAACGTTCTTATAAGAGAGATCTGAACGATCAATAGTAATTTCCCTTTTCTCTGTTTTGAAGCCAACAAAAATGATGCAAATTTTCATGTTACAGAGAAACCAGAAAAGGAAAGGTCCTCCCCTATCAGGAAGCATCAAGTTCAACGTTCTACAGTGAAAAAAAATTATTCACAACATGACAATGATGTCACTCTGTTTCAGACGGGTCAAATTATTGTCCTGTAAAAGAAAACAACAAAGGGGATTGTTGAAGCTGCTAAAACTGGGTTAATAACTAAAAAACAAATTGTTAAAATTTGTAAGGATAGTGGTAATCGACATCTTCGAAAACGAAATATAGTCGGAAAAACATGAATGGAATGAGCGTGATGGGATAACACTTAAATGCTTAGTAAAATCATATAATTAAAAAACAACAGTAGAACTCATGGCTATGTTTAGTAGTAAAAGAAAGCACATTTCCAAGAGCACAATGTGAAGGGATTGGGACTAAACAGCTGTTTACTCTAATCTAAAGGCTTCAATTTGCTAGGTAACATATGGACTGTAGAAGAGTGGAAAAAGGTCATGTGGTCTGATCCAGACCCAAAGTCCAGATTAACCCAAGTTCAAGAATGGTGGGTAAAGAGAGGTTGATGTGCCAAAAAAATTAGGTGAGCATCAATTGATTTTTTTTTTTCCCTGGGCCCAAATTGTGAAAGAGTGGTTCAGGAAGAATGAGATATCATTCTCACACATGGATTTTCCCCAACTGAGTCCAGACCTTAACCCCATTGAAAATCTTTGGCTGGAGAACACTTTAATTCCACAGTCTGACTCCCCCAACAATGTAAGATCTAGAACAGAAATTAAGGCAACTCTGAACGGAAATAAATGTTTTTTACATTGCATAAGTTTATCAAAAACAATGTCAGAGACATAATCAAAGCAAAAGGAAAAAAAAGGCGGTCAAGTTAATACGCTATGTAGATAAACTAATGATTCATAATATTTCTATTTATTTATTTGACAGAAGATTGTCCAGCTTTTTATGTAACACCTACAACATTTATATTAAATCAACTCTCAAGCTTTGCAACTGGAATTTAAAAAATATTCATAATTTATGTAACGTGGATGGCTAGTATGATTATTAGCATTACATCAGTGATCACCTCCCCTGGAATCCACCCATCTATATGGACCTGGAACTAAACAGATGTTTCATTAATGCAATAAATCTCATAATATAATAAGGCACTTTTTTCCTAATGCTTTCATTACTGTGCCTTGCTGCTTTGTGGCTTGACTGTCTCGCTCTCCTACAAACGCACACTGTGGGGGAAAAAAAGATCTTCCTTACAACTCCTACACTAAAATGGTATGAGTGAGATAACAGGCAACATGTCTAATTAAAAACACAAAATAAATACGTTTGCATAACAATAGTTTAATTGTTCTGTTGATTGACACCTTAGCTCCCCATAATGATAGTGAAGGTATTTCAGTGAGCCTTAAACAGGCTTTTTCTCTTGGCATGCAACTCTACTGCACATGGATTTCACAGTCTGCTACCATGGTGACAGGGAAATATTAAAGAACTTGCGTTAGTACCCGGCATTGATGGTTACAGAGTTTTTAGAAATAGTTAAAAGCTTAAGCTGATTAGCTTTAATGTAATCAGTGATATTTTTTCAGGTTGAAGTCTATGTACATGTCTTCCTGTCTCTCTGTACGACAGAACTCTCTTCCTGATTATTATCAGCCTAACCTATTAATACAAAGAAATACAATTTTGTAAAGTTGAGTATCCTATGCGTAGTTTATTTCTTATGTCTTCAGCCAAATACACTCCCTGTTCAGTAATCGGAGAGTGAATCACAGATGAGAAATCGAAAAAGTAGATGGAAAGCAGACTATAATTCATCTTCAAAGGACTCCAGCGTGTTAAAATTTACTTATACCACTTCAGCACTGTTATTTCAGTGATGAAAATATTAGTATATCCGTAAAAATATTCAGGTTAGCTTTTCTAATTAACATCTATTGCGTTGCATTGAGCAACTAGCTTATTAGTTGCTTATTTTAAAGTAGATTATTAAATCCAGCACATAACTGTTCATAACATAACTTTTACTCAACATTTTATTTTCCCTTATGGTACAGTTTACACTTTAGACAGATATCTCAGTACAGTACTGCACAAATGATTGATAAAAGTCTGTCGATTTAAGACGCACCCACAGTTTGACGCAAAACTTGCAGTTCATAATCTGGCACATAACTGCTCATAACTTCCCTTCTGCTAAAAATTTTGATTTCACTTATGGTGCAAGGTTCAGTTTTCATAGTGTAACATCCTGTTTTTGGAGTAAGCCATGATGAGTCGCACTGTGTTCAGGAGTGCCAGCTATTAGATGCCTTACAGTTGTTTCTGTCTTCCGCATACTCTGTGTATACAAAGTAAACTATCACGGTGATTGAATCAGTTAAGTGACGCATATAACCAGGCCCACCCTGGCAAAGGTGTTGAACTGATTGCCTCTGCTGAGTGACACCTATAGCCACGCGAACCTTATGACGAAAGCATTGAATGAGTAAAAACTACGCTAGTTGCTGTGACATATGTGACATATGTGACATAATCTGGACAGACATAGAGATGGACAAATTTTTTTTTCCAAAACTGGTTCTTGGGTCCTCCAATTTATGAAACCAATGAGTTTTAACCAATGCACAGTCAAAACCTTTCTTTTATTTACGGTATACAGATATTTTCCTGGAGATACATTATACTATAATACATTCAAAGACTACTGGATTACTACTGAACCTTTATTCTTTCATGAGTTATTTACAAGTTTCTGACCACTTATAAAGCAGTTATTAGCAGTTTACATACTAATGACACGTGAGGAACGGATAGAAATTGTGTGTTGATGTCTGGTAAACGCAGTAACCGGGTCATTGCAGCAGATTTCAATGCAAGACACCCTACGAGACCACCCATCTCTCATGCTACAGTTAGCAAACTGCTTATAACTGCTTTATAAGTGGTCAGAAACTTGTAAATAACTTATGAAAGAATAAAGTTATGTTAAAACCAAGCACACTTTTGTTTTTCTTGTGAACTTCCCAATAAGTTTGATGTGTCACATGACCCTCTTCCTTTAAAAAAAAAAAAGTTTGATCCCAAATGGCCGACTTCAAAATGGCCACCATGGTCACCACCCATCTTGAAAAGTCCCTCCCCCCCGCCACATATACTAATGTGCCACAAACAGGAAGTTAATATCACCAACCATTCCCGAATTTATAAAGGTGTATCCATATAAATGGCCCACCCTGGATATGTGTGTATGTGTGTGCATAAGAATGGTCATTACACTCTTTAAATATTTTATGTTTAATGACTTTGATCTATCCAAATATATCTAAGCTTGATCAAAGATCAGCATTTGCATTGTATGAAAATAATATACAACTTAAACTAAAAATAACTAGATTTACCTGACTCCTTCATAAAGCTAAGTAATCACTCCAGAGAAAGCACACCTTCCACACTGCTGGAATTAAGAAAATAAATACTATATAATGTATAAAATTATTTTAAACTTGAAATGATAATGAACACCATGCTTTTTTATGGACACAATAATATAATTGCCTACAACTGCACAGTGCTTAGAGCCCATATACTGTATAACAAAAGATGTTAAACATTTAGTCAAGGATTTTTAGTAAAATTTTACTCTTAAACACAAATCGCAAACATATAAAGCACCTCTTTTTACTCTATAAATCCATGCATTTGTGAACACACAGATATAAAGCCCAGACGAGAAAACCTGAATATTAGTGCAAAATGTTCTGAATTGACATGCAGCATAATTGACCAGTGCGTAAATCTGTCTCATTTCTTTAATTGTATGTGGGTGACCCACATAATTAAATTTTTTACTTATTTACAGATATTTTATTAAATGAGGGATACAGTCAATAAATATTTACCATGTAGATAATTCACCAAATCATAACTGTCCTGCAATTCTTTTCACTTGCATTATATTTTCGACAGAAATGACTATAAAATTCTACTTCTGACCCACTAGCGCATCCATAAGACTGTCCCCGGTTATCTTAAAGAACATCTGTCTCCCCTAACCTCCAACCGGGAAAGAAAAGCTTCTTTCGTCTGCTGGAGCCCAAGCTCTGTCCAGTAGGGGATAGAGCTTTCTGCTCTACTGCACCTCATCTTTGGAATGTCTTCCCAGACAGTCCACAGTTTCTGTCTGCTTTTAAACCAGTTTTTAAAATTAACCTGTTTACTAAGCGTTTTATTACCTATTTTTATTTTATTATGCATGTTTTTGCCATTTTATAATTTAATAAAAATTGATCACATGTTGATTGCTTTACTTCAAAGCCATTGTGGTGGTGTACTAAGACAAATTTACAAAGATTATGGCAGTGTTCAATGGACTTTTGGACCTGAATGTCCTTGTCTCAGCCTCAGACACTGTACCCTTTAAACACAACATATATATTTTCTTTTGTACACTTTCCTGTATACAACCAACAAGACTTTCAAAATTTTAATCTGATTGACTCTCCCTATACCCATGTAAAAACACAATTAACTGAGTATTAAGAGAATTCTATGTTAAAATGTTGTTCAAGATTACATTCAGTCATGAGTAAATTAGATATTCTTACATGCTGGCTAACAGGCTGCAGGGGAAAAAGGTCTCTGGTTGGTTATCTGCCATGTAATTGGCCCTTTGTGGGACAATTTGACAAATCTGTCACGCTCTCTAGAGCTGGTAGGGGTCTGGTTTGTCAGACTAGTCCTTGGCAGACACAGGGCAAAGTTTTCAGTTTTAAAATAAAACACAGAGTGTCAAATCATCATCGTACAGTGTTTAGATAGGTCAGATTGGACTTGGATGTGTTAAATCAACAGTAAAGATTTTACTGCTCAGGAATTTTAAGTGGATTCCCGGCACCAAAATTGTTCCCTACTGCAAAAATCAAGTAAGGCCCCAAATTCCTACAAGTATCCTTGATGCAAGCACTGTCTGCCATAGTGCTTGCATCAAGGACACTGGTAGAAATTTTGTGCAAAAAGTAGGACAAAACAATATGACACTTGTTATTGTTGCTTTTTTGCCTGCTCCTATTAAGGTGTTCCCACAATGGACCATCCAAAGCTCACATTAATTGTGGCACAAAATACATTTAATGCTTCCCCTCCCATCGTTCCTTGGGAACAGCAGTGGCTGGGTTTGAGGCACTGACTGGGAATCAAACCCCATCCATCTGCATGGCATGAGAGAGTGTGACTAGTCCACCTACCTGCATGCATTAGAAAGCAGGAGGAAACCAGAGAACTTTTAGGAAGCCCAGGCAAATATATAGAGAGCATGCAAAACTACACATAGAGAGTAACTGGAACACAGATTTGAACCCTGTAGCTATGAAATGGAAGTGCTAACCACTGTGCCTTTATGACACCCCTTTATTAGGAATAATATGTTGTTTTATGGTGATGTTTATGATGCTGTTATAGAAAAACGATATTATAACTGTTATATAGACAACTGTTTATATCACTATAGTAACAGGTTTACATAGGATTTAGGCATATGCATGCACAATATATAAACCATATGGACGTAAATAAGACGTATATGTATTTGCCCAAACAAATTATTTTTGCCTGTTAATTAATGAATTCAAGTTTTTCAATCAGGCCCCTTATAGTGAAGGACAATCGGGGACAATGCTATGCTTTCAACTTTGTGGCAACAGATTGGGGAAGACCCTTTTTTATTCCAGCATGACTGTGTCCCAGTGCACAAAGCAAGGACTATAAAGACATAGTTTGATGAGTTCGGTGTGGAAGAACTTGACGACTGGCCCGCACAGAGCCCCGACCTCAACCCCATCAAGCTCATTTGGGATGAACTGGAACTGGGAGATTGCGAGTCTGACCTTCTCATCCAACATCAGTATCGGACCTCATAAATGATCTACAGAACGAACGGGCACAAATCCCCACAGAAACACTCCAAAATCTTGTGGACAGCCCTCCAAGAAAAGTGGAAGCTGTTACATTTGCAAAAGGAGAACTCTGTATTTATGTGGATACAATGGCATTGTAAATTTTGCAAAATATTTGTTGTCCATATAGTGTACTCTGGGAAACCAAATAGAAACTAAAAAAATGTTTAAAACCAGTATGAAACTTTTCCAGGAAGTGCAGCGGACCAGCAAATGTAAGCCGTGAACTTTTTTCAAAAAAAGTTTTATGTTTATGAAGCTTAAAATTTTTTACTTATTCGAAGAAGCCGTAGGAAACTTTCGTTTTTTTTTTAGTGAACTTTGTTTCGCATCCTATTCTCCAGGCTCCGGGCTAAACGTACACGGCTCGACCAGTTAGGTAATAACATGCCGTTGGATCGCATGCCACGCAGGCGGGTACAGGATAATCCATCACCGGCTATGATGAAGTGTGAAGTAACGGCAGGCGTTTCACTTACCTGCTTGTCGGCAAGCTAAAGCGTGTTTCAGCTCCGATTTCCGGCAAAAGACGAGAAGTGATCTGGTGTGTCGGAAGCTTTAAGAAATCACAGGCAGCAACACGGACATGGAGTAGAGAAGAGTAAAAGTGGAGTATGGACGCTTCTACTACACTACTTTAAATACAAATAGAAGCGCCTTAGATTTAAGAAACTATTCCACTCCTTTTCACTATCGCAACTTCTCCCCAATAAGAAGCAGATCTGAAAATGTCAGAGTGAACAGATATTTCCGTTCTTCGTATGGGTTTTCCTCCAACAGATCACCTACACAGTAGTATAGAATGTCACGTCCGACGAGCGCCTACTTTCAGAAAGAGCAGTCCACAATCAGCTGGGGTTGTGCCTTCAAAGAGTGATTGACACCCCTCCAAGCCAATAAGGAGAAGGGTTGCAATAATAGGCGGGGCTATTCTACCCTGATCAACGTCGCTCCGTGACGCAGGCGCAGCGTCTCCCCCCCAGAAGCGGCCGCCCATCTGAATGAACCGCAGATGTGTTCCCCTAAAATTGTGTGTGTAAAGAGGACTTTCTCCAACATTGGCCGCATCAAATTTCTTCTAATAAATGTTATATTTATTAGGGCTATTGTGTAGTTTTCACAGACAGAACACATTTTATAGAAATGTTCATCAAATTTAACTTAATTTAACTATCTTTGAAGCTATTTGTTTTTGAGATATTGAGAATTGGATTACCCAGGCACTCACTCACTCACTCACTCACTCATCATCCACACCGCTTTATCCTCTATACAGGGACACATCTGGACAGGACACACACACATACACATAGTCACATACACATTCACACACTACAGGCAATTTGGGAGTCCCAATCTGCATGTCTCCGGACTGTGGGAGGAAACGAGAGTATGTAGAGGAAACCCACCAAGCATGGGATGAACAAATCTACTAATATGATTATTTATTACAAGTCACTTGCACTTTAAGTGAATAAGTTCTCATTAAGTTCTTATGGATATTGGTAATAAATACAAACTTGTTGACTGAAGGTGCTGTGATTTCAACCAATATAAGATCATTATGATGATGATGATAATGATGACAATGATAATGATTGTAATGTCTTGTCTTTTGTGACAGAGTAACTGCATACAAGACTGCATACAGACACAGACAGTGAGGGCCACTTCCAGCTTCCTCTTTTAAATTGCGGCACACCCATTTATGTCATCAACCAGGCGTTCACTAGATATTATAATCATTATCATCAAATCACTCCCTGGCTATGCTTCATAGATACCTGGATCCACCTTTACAACCACTGGTACAAACAAATAAACAAAGTTTAAATTGAACGTGATTTACTGTGACATTACATTTGTGTTTTAGATACTGGGCATTTTGGGCTTGTACTAAGGGTGTGCTTTTTATTTCTTTGAGACATAGAGAACACAGAACTGCCCTGTCACATTCTGACCTGTCATTCTACCTGACTAACTACGTACCTGAGGTCCTTCTTCATATGTGATACCATGATCAAATCTGATATTGAAAGCTATTCGTATGATATTTTTATTGTTGGATACGACTACTGGGATACTTTAATTCCAGTGTAATATTACAGTTTGCTTTAATTTTATTATGATTTTTAAAAAGTATAAGCTGTTTGCACAAAAATTCCACTCAGTGATACACTTGCTACCATGTCTACAGTATGCCATATCCTCCTGCTAAATGTGGTCTACATCTGCTCATTTATACCCAGTATAGTCTCTTCATCACCATGACAACACCAATAAGAGGATAAATGTTGGTAGAGGAATGAAAGTGATGCTGAATGTTTCATGCATGGATACAAATGAGTAACTCTCTCATGGAATCAACATTTCTTTAAAAAATGCCAATGTTTGTGAGATGACAACAGAATCTGTTGAGCAAAGGCAGTGTTTTTTTCTGTACATTCATTCCATATGTCTAAAAGTGATATAAAAATTATTTAGCGCATACAAATTCCCTCTAGGTTTTTTTCTCAATACACAAGACTGTTTGTGGTATTAGACATTTTTATGAATATGTATAAATTGTGTATATTTATACATATTGTTAGTCATGGTCCAGCATGATGTGTGTGTAATGGGAGTGTGTTTGCTATGGAATATGTATTTTTAGCACATTCCAGGGGTATTACACACTGCCTCATGAAAGAAAGGGCTCAGGTGTGTCACAGGAACAAGCACACAGAAGTGGGTGTGTTAGATTACGTAAGTGTTGTGGGCTTTTAACACACTGCAATCCAGCAACCACCTCAATATCCTTGCAACTAGTATGGATTTGGGGATAGGGATCCTGGGTATCCAGAAGACACATGGGTGTCATTGAGAGACATAAACATTGCTTACTGTACAATTCACCTGGTTTCTTCTTCCAGAAAGTCAAATCTGGATGTGATAATAATGATGCTTCTCTAATCTGCGAAACGGGAATGATAGAATATATCATGCATCACACCACTTGACATTAAATGCTTTGTAAATGTTTACCTATGTAATATTCATGTTTTATGTTATTTCACGTATAGGCCTACATTAGTGTACACTAAATCTTTAGGAAGGCTTCAGCCATGATCTAACAGATCTGATCTGCCTGATTAATTCGCCTGATAAGAAAAAGGATGAAACTGGATCCTGTAATAAAGGTTTCAGGGACAAGTTTGGGGACCAATTCCAGGAGCAAAATTTGAACGTGTGGGAAAGATGGCTCACAGAATGCATGCTGAAAGACAACCTTAAATAACTGTTAATGTCTGACATCTAGTGGAGATTTGCTTGTATTGCAACAAGTAAAATGTACAGTATACTGTACTGTACAAAGAAACACTGTATACACACCTTTTCCTTCAGTGATTTTTCTTTTTTATTATCAACATTGATTGAAAAAACACATATTAAATAATGGGATAATGTAGTACAAAAAAGATAAACAACATAGAATATGTTTTACATTGTCCGTAGTTGGTATATGGTTGGTTTGATGACAGCTGGCCAAACTCATGGCATTCTCTTAGCAGATTCTCAAGGTAGTCACCTGGAATGGTCCTCAGTTCACAGCTGTGTCTTGTCAAGAGTTTATCTGTGACATTTCTTGCTTTCTTAATCTGCTTTAGACCATCAGTTGTGCAGTGAAAGGGTACAAAGTCAATAGCCCTATTAGTGCTACTACAACTAATTTACAAATCATATACAATATACAACTAATGTACAAATCAATTACATATTATGGCAAGAAACACTCAGTTAGGTAAAGCGAAAAAGTCAGTCCATCATTACTTCAAGAAATGATGGTCAGTTAAATACAGTAGAAGCATCTCAAGGTCTATGAATGTGGAAACATATCTTTGAAATTACAGTCGTCAAGAAAGTGATGACTGGCTCCCCAGAGGACTATAACAGGAAACAATGACCAATGGCTACCTCTGTTGCAGAGGATAAGTTTATTAGAATGACCAGTCTCAGAAACCTGCTGACTTACAGCCCACATAAATGCTTTAAGTTTATGGGGCAGACATATTTCAACATCCACTTTTCAGAGGAGACTGTGCAAGTCAGGTTGAATTGCCACAAAGAAATCATTACGTACTCCAGAAAAACAACAGCCAGAAAAGACTTGCTTGGCCAAGAAAGAGACAAAATGGACATTGGATCATTGGAAAACTGTCCTTTGGTCTGAAGAGTCCAAATTTGAGATTTTTGGTTCTAACCACCATATCTTTGTTAGATGTAGAAATGGTGACCATATGTTTCCTGAATATGTGATTCCCACTGTGAAAGCATGGAGGAGAAGGTGTAATGGTGTGGTGGGTGCTTTGCTGGTGACACTGATGGTGACAGTCAAAATTATGGGCACATTTAACCAGCATACTTAACCTACCACAGCATTTGCCAGTGACATCCATCTGGTGTGCACATAGTAATACCATCATTTGTTTTCCAACAAGACAATAACCCCAGGTTATTTAAGAGCTATTGATCTAAGAAGGAGAGTGATGGAGTGCTACATCAGTTGACCTGGCCTTCACAATCACCTGATCTAAAACCAGTTGGGATGGTTTGGGATGAGTTAGATTATAGATGAAGAAAAAATCATCTAACAAGTACTCAAGACCTCTGAGAACTCCTTCAAGACTTTTGGAAAACCACTCCAGATGACTTCCTTATGAGGCTGACTTACACAATGCCAATGTCTTCAATAATTTTAGTGTCCTCAATATTAATATACAGTGTTGAAAACAATAAAAAATATTCACTGAATAAGAATTTGGGCCCAAACTTCTGACCCGTTTCCCTTTCTTGAAGCCTTTTAATAGATTCTGAACCAGGAACAATTTGGCCCTTGTTAAGGTCAACCAAATTCTTACACTTGTTATTTTTTTTTCTGCCTCCAACCCATCAACTTTGGGTAAAAAAAGCTTCACTTGCTGCCTAAAATATAATTTCCAGGTGTCATTGTAACAAGATATTGTAACTGTAGCTACTGTGACAAGGACCAATTTGTGGTAGCTAGATGACTGGGTCAGAACAAGTCCAAAGCTGTGGCTCTTGTGGGATGTTCCAGGGCTGCAGTAGTCAGAACCTACGAAAAATGGTTCAAGGAAGGAAAACCGGTGAACCAGAGACAAGATCATGAGCGGCTGGGGCTCACTGATGCACGTGAGGACTGAAGGCTTGTGTAGTCTAAAGAGTTAGTAGAAGAGCTACTGTAGCTCAATTTTGTTTTAAAAAGGGGAAATTTTTTTTATCTTTTTAGTAGCAGTAACTGTACAAATAACGTAAGGGTTATAAAATCGTTTTTTTAAGCATTGCTACAATAGCAAAGGGTTCTCAGACTTTTAAAATTGGTTATAAATTGGTTCTATTTCTACCTCTGTTAAGGAAATACTGTTATAGGATTCTGCATAGAACATTTGAAGATCACTTTAAAGAGCATAAAATAAATTACAGGAAGAAAATATATAAGCTATCATGCAAAAATGACAAATATTTCTACCAGTGTTTACCAGGTCAATGCTCAACATTCAGAACTCATACGAAGTGCACGTACATATGTGTGTGTGATCCAGCCACAGCCTTTGCTTATGTGTTGGATTGAAAACATGACATGTTAATATGCCAAAATTCAGAATTAAGATTGAATCATTGGTCTATGATTGCTTTTTTTCTTTCAAATCATTGCAGAGGCTCTGGTAAAGCAGTAGGGCAAAAATAAAACAAGCAAGCAAAAATAGGATCATAGTATAGCCTTAAAGTAAAGCATCACATGTTCCCAAAGTTTCCTCATGCTTTATGTAGACATTTTAGTAGAATAGATACTCAAATAAATAGCACTCTTCTATCACAGATGACTTGAACTCCATGCATAGAGCATGTGAATAGGAGCATTCAGCACTGCAGAGTACAGCTCAGTCTGTTGAAATGCCTCAAGGTCAAGCAAGGCAGAACAAAAACATATGCTGTCTTCTGAAGGACACACACAGCAAACCTAGCTTTTTACTAGTTTAAAAGAACTTTAAAAAAAAAAAAAGTGAGAATAAGCAGAATACTGTTGAGAGAAATTCCAAGGTCAGCATAGCACCTTCCTAAAGAAATGGATTGCAGACTCTCAGAACTGTCTTCAGCATGTAAAGTAACAGTGCTGGCTGAAAACACACTAGCATTTTTCAAACATATTTAAACTCAAACTTACTCAAAGAACTAAGAAGAAGGGATTAAGGATGCACTAGAGCCAATACTGGTGCAAATAGTACATTTAAATGTTCAGTTATGAAAATAGTAAGAGTTAAAGCCATAAAAGAAATGCTTTCTCCCGGTGCGATGGTTGTCCCTGAGATCCACAGTGGCATCCTGCAGGGACTCACTAAATATTCGGTGGGCTTTTGATCGGCTAAAAGAGTCCTGAAGCGCCAGTAGATCAGACCCCAAATCTTTACTGCTTTTCTTTACTCCATACTCAAAGGTGCCTCTAGATAAGCGTTGATGGATGGGGGAAATAATATAAGAAATCTCTTTCATTTTCTCCTCATCTTCAAAGTTTTTCACTGTTTGCTTGAAGTGCACACGTTTGTCCGTCTCCTCTTCACTGGGTGGTGCTGTGCACTTAAGCTGCGCACTTAAGCTACTGTCCAGGGGTCCATGTGTTTGTGTAAAGCTCATACCTGAGTCTGGAGGCTCTGGGGAAAAAGAAGGTGAGTAGGGAGGGCACAGGTTGTCCAGATGACACTGACTCTGCAGAATTCTAGCTCTGTGACCTTCAGGTGGTTGAGGGGGCAGGAAAATAGGATAGGATCGCTCCATCTGAGACAAAAATCAAAGATTAATATTCATTGCTCATTCAGGCTTGGCAATAATGGAAATACATTTGAAGAAAAAGGAGGGGAAAAACAAGTGACAGTTGAACTGTTAAATGGAGAAACAATCACCAGACAAGGATGAATTGCAGCATGTTTACCTAATTTATATTTGAACTGTGAGGCATATGTGTTTCATACCAGCTGTGCTGTGTATGGGTTCATTTCTCCTGTAATCAGTTTGATTGTCTTCTCATTAAAGTCATCCATTTTGATAGGGTTAGTGGGCCCAGTGCCTGGAAGAGAGCCCAGAAGGCTAGGTTAGTCCATCGCTATGTTCATCCCTGGGAACATTAAGTTTTATTGAGACTTCTTTTTATGCAAACCTTTTAGGCATATAAATTCATAATATGAATTTATTGTGGGATGTCTATTCTACTGTGGTAATAATAACATTATTATCATTATAACTATTATTATTACATTATAGCATTTATATATAATTTATCTCAATAAATTTAAAAAGTGAAATTTAAAATAAATATATTGTGAAATATATTTTTAAATGTATATATTGCACAAAATAATAAAATTGTATTGTACCCACAGTGAACTTTATGATAAATTCCTTCACTGGTGCATAACAGTACAATGGATTTTTTTCTGATGCATGCATCTCCAACTGAATTGTTTTAAACAGACAACCAGCTTTATTGAGCAGCTGAGAATTTGAACAGCCAGTCCTGCATGACTTTCCATTTATGATTCTGCAGACAACCATGGCAGGTTTCTTGTTTATATTGTTCCAAAAGAAAGAAACCCTCACCCTGTTAAACAAAAGGGCTAAACGCACTCCCACCAACACCTGCATTAGCACAATGAGACAATAGGGATTTGTAGTTTCCTTTATCTTTATGGTTGAACGGCAGTGTTTCACATACATGGAACATCTGCATGTATAATTTATAATGCAAAAAATGCAACCCTTGCTAAATTACAGTATATGTGGGCTGTATCACAAATAATGCAAAAGTGGGCATGACTTTTTTTTTTTAACTGACATAACTGTTCAAATGGCACACAACTCTTCCACTATACAACAGCACTTCTAAACATAGTTTCCATCAGAAGCAAGTTGAACCCAACTCTTACAAAATCCATTTTGTCACAGTCTCCCACTGCACTGCAGACTGATTACAGAGATGACAATTGATAAAAGCAATGTGCACAGATGGAGAAGTTTAAAAAGGGGGAACTAACATTGAAGACGAAACTGGCAGTGGGATAACTGTGAAAAAAAGCGGGTTTACAAAGAGATACGTTTTATATCTTTGTATAGAGAAACGTGCAATTTGAATAACCTATATCAGGTAATAAAAAAGTTATATTGACATTTGCATAATTTTAATTGCAGTCCTTTTTATTTATAAATATTCAAATTACAACTTTGTATGGTTATGAGACGTAGTAGACCTGTGAAGTGGAGTTGATAAGAAGTGAGCCAATGGGACTTCTCCAGGTTTCGCAGGGCATTGGCAGTCCGCTCCAGCAGTGTGTTTTTCCAGTCTCGCAAAGTTAGATTCGGACACAATGTTTTTGGAGCCGTGGGGTAAAACACCTGAACTTCTTCTTTTAGTGGCTTAATGTGCTAAGAGACAGGGAACAAGAAGGACTGTTACAGACAACCAACTGAAATAATATTTTTGCTTGAATGAGTGCAATGTAGTTTGCTGATGTAGGCTATGCTAATGCATAAAAGAGAATCTTAAATAGCTTTAAACTCAGAAGTACAGTGGGTACGAAAAGTATTTATACTATATATTGCAGCCATTTGCTGAAATCATTTCTTTTCCTCATTAATGTACTCACAGCACCCCACATTGACAGAAAAACACAGAATAGTTTTTGCAGATTTATTAAAAAATAAAAACTGAAATATCACATGGGCCTAAGTATTTAGACCCTTTAAGATAAAGATAAAACCCTGACTGGTGGAGTGCTGCAAAGATGGTTGACTTTCTACAACTTTCTCCCATTTCCTGACTGCATCTCTGGAGCTCAGCCACAGTGGTCTTTGGGTTCTTCTTTACCTCTCTCACCAAAGCTCTTCTCCCCGATAACTCAGTTTGGCTGGACGGCCAGCTCTAGGAAGGGTTTTGGTCAACCCAAACATCTTCCATTTAAAAATTATGAAGGAACACTGTGCTCTTAGGAACCTTAAGTGCAGCAAGTATTTTTTTGTAACTTTGGCCAGATCTGTGCCTTGCCACAATTCTGTCTCTGAGCTTTTCAGGCAGTTGGTTTGACCTCATGATTCTCATTTGCTTTGACATGCATTGTGAGCTGTAAGGTCTTATATAGACAGGTATGTGGCTTTCCTACTTAAGTCCAATCACTATAATTAAACACAGCTGGACCTAAATTAAGGTGTAGAACCATCTCAAGGATGATCAAAAGAAATGGACAGCACCTGCGTATGAGTGATATAAGTGTCACAGCAAATACCTAAGTATTCAGACCCTTTACCGATATTTCAATTTTTCTTTTTTAATAAATCCGCAAAAATTTTAACAATTCTGTGTTTTTCTGTCAATATGGGATGCTGTGTGTACATTAATGAGGAAAAAATTACCTTAAATGATTTTAGCAAATGGCTGCAATACTGACAATGACAAAATAATAAGATTTTATTTAAAGCTATTAAAAGATAGCATTTTGGAAAACATAAACCACTTATTGCAAAATGATTAAATGACAGTTTTTAATTATTTTAATATTTATTATAAGTTTGTGATTTTCACCTGTACATAAATAGCACAACAAATTAAAATTTTAAATTGAAAGTTACAGTAAAATATTTGTATGCCAGAAAAGAAAGACGCATATTATATAAGCACATATTATTATATCACATTTTAGACAAAAACAAAACAAAATTGAAGCTGTTAAATAAAGCAGGTTCAGCAGGTAAAGTCCTGATGCCCAGGGAGCATTTGCAGGATGCTTAATAAAACATAAAACTGCACAAATAGTACCTAATGCAATAGCATTCTCAAAGCATTGTCACACCAAATACTGACTTTGTTTTATTAATTACTGTATACTAGGCTTTATAACTTTGTTTTTGTTGTTGTTTTAAGGCACCTTTTTCTAAAGCAGTTATTTGCATGTGACTTTTGCACAGTACTGTATTGGCCTTGAAAGTGACAGGGAAGGGTTGTGATTGTGACTAAGATCATGCATCTTACATTTTGAAAGCCATTCTGCCCTGGCCATGTTGTAGCATTTTGTCTGGTTTCCAAAGGAATGTCAAGTACCTCATGACGATAAGGTCCACCTATAAGAAGCAATACACACACACACACATTACATGCAAGTGTAATTAAACATAGGTTATAAAACTTAATGCTTGAGAACAGTACTATACAGTACAGAACAGACCTATTCTGGCTCACTTACTTACTCATCTTCTATACCGTTTTATCCTGTATTCAGGGTCGCAGTGAGCCTATCCCAGGAGGCTTAGGGCCAATCCACACACACTACGGGCAATTTGGGAATGCCAATTAGCCTAACCTGCATATCTTTGAACTGTGGGAGGAAACCCACCAAGCACTGGGAGAACATGCAAACTCCATGCACACAGAGACGGGAATCAAACCTGGACCCTGGAGGTGCAAGGCGACAGTGTTAACCACTACACCACCGTGTATAACACGCCTAACAATAACAATGCATATGCTCAGTTGCAACAATTTTGTATTAAATATCTCTCAGATCTGTAAAATTGCATCTCATCTACCTATGCAATTCTTATGTAACTCCTGAGAATGTTACCCACTACATCTACAGATGGATTACCATCGCACATCTCATCAAAAGCACATGCACAGTTCATTTGTATCTTAGCAATTAGAACTCCCTTTCAGGAGTAACGGGAAAGTAATAAATTTTTTTATTTAGCATAAACAGCTGGTTTGTTTTCAGGTATGATTTGTTTCCCTGTAGAAATATCCACTTACTGTAAATAGCAATCTTACACTGCACATTAAAATATGTAAACAGTTCTTACTTAGATAGTATGTATTGTGAATACAAATATCAAATTCAGATTGTGTTAATACAAATGGCATTAGTTTGCTAGTGAGCATAAAAAGTGGAGTTCGGCTCAATGGAAAAAAGTAATGTGGTATGATGTGTTTTGACTGACCCTATTTCAGAATGATGGGCATGTCAGGGTAAGAGGGGAAACACATTAAACAATGCACCCATCATGCATAGTGAATACTGTACAAGCCTCTAGGGGGCAGTGTTATGAGTTAGAATTGCTTCATTTGGTCAGGTCTAGGTTCAGATACTGTACTTTATGTGGAAATAAAATAAAATCAGTTTATAACCTGAAAGTAATAAATGCCTGCTATAGACATTAAACTTTCAGTTCAGTTGTGCTCAGTGCTGGCTTATTAGCAAATGCATTAGATTTTGTGTTCTTTTATACTATGTAGGATATTACAATGCTTGTTATTTACTTTCCTGTAAATATTTTTTACAGTTGTTACTTTACTGACAACCCAGATTCGACAGAATAATCTCAATTGATCATAAGATGATGGCAGTGCTCTGACCTTTACTCTTGCTGAGGATAGTGACTTGGGGTGCACTGGCTGGTATGAGGGGATTGATGGGGAGTTTGGAAGCGGCCCGTACCCCAGTGTCTGGATCATCTGGGCAGCGGTAGGAGGGAAACATGGCACAGTAGGGTATATGTGACTGGTATGGATGTTCTCTCTGGATGGAGACCTTAATTTGTTTTTTACTATAAGGACACAGACAGAAACTGAGCATAAGTTAAAGCAAGTGAACCCTCATCTGTTACTAACTGCATCACATCCATGATAAAAAAGGATGTGTGTCAGTCAATGTGCTTAACTTATAGACATTATAATCAGTTTACAAAGTGTGAAAACAGAGGGAAAACAGTCAACTTCTATATACTTACCCAACATTGATATCAGTCGGCTTGGGAATGCTAAATGGAGACAGGAGATCATAACCTTATTTACCGTATTGAAAAGTGCCCAGAAACATAAATATTGTACGTGTAAGAAAAAAGTTTTACTCACATCTCATCGTTCACTCGAACATTACTCTTTTTAGATGGAGTTAGGTCATAGTATTGCTCTACAGTAACCGAGCTGGTAACACAATATAAAGAAACTACTAATCGTGTGAGAAAAACAATTGTGTGTGATCTGACACATCTGAGTATTTCAATCTCAAAACATTCTATTTTACACAAAACATTTTCTGTTACATACAATATGTAACCATTACATTTATAAACACTAACCTTACTCCTTTTATTTTTTTAATTAGCACTAAACCTGTTATTTTCATTGTAGAGAACATGAAGCTGTTTACTCCGGTAATGTTGCTCCTCCATAACTAAAGTGTCGATGTCCTTTAATGACTGCAGGCACTCTTCCACTGTGAATATTTGATGCCATTTTTCTGCCAATGTTTTACTGTTTTTGCTATGAACACTCTTTAAGCTGACCCCACTGGGACTCCTAGAAAAAAGTAAACTTATTTTTATTAAAAATTAGTTAGTAAAAAACACTTATTTTCTTGTAATACTTATAACACTTAGTTATGTCTACAAAGCAGCCTTAGCTATAATACAGCCTATGTAAATATGTACAGTAAATGGAAAATAAATATAAATATGCTTTTAGTCTTTTCATACTAAATATTTCTCATTTTCTTATTTTGCATTATATATAAAAGCAAACACATTTTAACCAGGAAAGCCACTGGTGCCCCAAAACAACAGAACTGAATTCACACAATTATAATATAATATATTAAACATTAATTAAATATTATTCAATGCATTTGGTGCAGGTCATTGATGCCCACCTTGTTGTAGTCTGATAGAAAGCGTTCCTCCTTGGATGACTCTTGCTCCTCACTCTGTTCACTTTAACAGGAACAGGGAAATCTCTTCTTTTGCAAAAACGAAAAAAAAAAAAAAAGAGGCACAGTTCTACTGGTGTACCTAGTACTGGTAAGAGCTACAAGCTACATTTCAATCTGTTCCTGACCCCATAGGCTCAAATCCCCAGACTGGTCATGACGACGATACTGCAAACAGCAACAAAAAACCGATGAGTGACACCCAATCCTTCCCAGGGGCCACACTATGGAAGGAGAGCCGCATGATTTTTGTATTGTCTTCAAAAGCATTTAATGGCAGTGATATAAGATCCTGATTAGCTCACTGCTACTGACAGATCAGTTTTAAGCCATCAGAGGAACATAATTGAAAACAATGCAGATTTCAAGTTATCAAATTAAAGAACTGGCAGTTCTTACTCACTACTTTTCACCTACCAACCAACAAGAAATTTTAAATCTAAAATAGGTTTTAAAAAAACTTCATCTATAACTTCCAGATACAATCAGAGCGCTAAATGAAGTGTCCTGTCAGCATGGCCATTCAGGTTCCCCAGCTTTATTTGTGATGTGAATGGAGACACTGAAACCAGAGTAGACCTATCAGTAACTTCCTAGACTCTACAGAGTGAGCTATAGGCCTTTGCTCAAGTTACAGCCTGGTCAGCATGCTTTGACCTACAAACCTCATAACCTCTAAGGGACTTACACAAATGTGTGAATGTGAGGTGGTTGATGTATATTTGCTCGTATAAAATGATATAAAATAGATCTAAAATGTTTTTATTGGGTAGCATTGCCACCTCACAAGCTCTAGAGGCTGTGGTTCCATCCTGAGCTTGGGTTACTGTCTGTACAGAGTTTCGAACCCATGATTGCATGAATTTACACTGAGCTCCCCAGCGTCCTCACACTGTTCAAAAACATGCATATAGGTGGAGTGGCTATACTATATTGCCCTTAGGTAAGAATGAGCGTAAGAATGTGTATGTGCAAGGTGCCCTGCAAAGGACTGACATACCATCTGGACTGAACTCACCTTTCTTGCATACAGTACACTGCTCCTCAGATTGCCCCAAGCTCTTGACCAGAATATTAATTCAGGCATTTTAACGAACCAATTTAAAAAGTCATATGCACTATACTTTATATTTACAATCAAATTATGTAATTAGAACTTGCGTTAAATGTTTATGAAAGTACACACAAATAACTACTATTTTACAATTCACCACATGTTGAATTTTCTGATAGCTTTAAAATCATCAGATATAAAGAATTACTCATATTCATTTGGGTTTAAATGAGCAAAAAGTACAGATTCTTTGATTGGATAATCACTATTATTTTAACCCTAAAAGATGTGAAGAGATGCTTTGAATTTATTTAACAACCACGTAGGAAGATGTTGAGCAAATATAAATGAGGGAAATAATGTTAAACATGGTATGCTTAGGTTAAACTTTCTTTCTCATGTTCTATAATAATTATCTAGGGTATTTTTACACCCAGGCTGAGGTGCCAATTCATCACAGGGCACAAGCATACACACTCACGCAATCATACATACATACATACTGTATGGGCCAATTAGCCTAATCTGCCAATCTTTGGACTGTGGGAGGTAACCAGAGGTTACTCACCAAGCATGAAGAGAACAACATATACAAAAACTCAAAACCAGTAGTCCTGACTCTCAAGGTTCAAGGCCTAAGAGCTAAGCGCTATGCCACCATGTCACATTAAATTAAACTTAATAAATATTGTTTTTAGTCTTTCATTGCTCCCATTAAGGGGTCGCCACAGCAGACCATCCAGTCCGCACAACAACTTAGCACAGATGTCCTTTCTGACACAACTCTCCTATTTTATCCAGGTTTGGGACCGGCACTGCATGCCAGTGGTCCTAGGCTCAACAAGGTTATAGGGCAATGAAATTTTGTCAGTTGACTACAGTACCTGAATGTATGGAATGACCAGGTTATTGTAACAATTGTCTGAAACCTATCCCAGGAGAGTTAGGACACAAGACTGGGTAACACCCTGGACAGGGCGCCAAGCCTGGCCAAGATTCCATCGCAGACCAAGATCCATTCAGTCTTAAATTGTAAAAGAGCTGGAGCATGAAGACCCATTCTCACACATGAATTGACCGCAACAGAATCCTGACCCAAACCGCATTCAATTTCTGGGATGTGCTGGAGGATGTGCTAGAGACTTTATGGAGTGTTACAACTATCATATCATTAACAAAAGATCTCGGCCAAAAATTAATGCATCTCTAAACGGAAATACATGCTGTAATCTTCACAGCACCTGCCCACTGTACTCATAGCTGGGACAGATAGAACAAAATATTAGTGTGTGTGACTTTTTGGCCAGATTGTGTACAAACTTAAATTATTCTTTTGATTGTGTAAAGCTGCTTTGCGACAATTGTTAAATTAGCTATACAAATAAAATAGAATTGAATTGTATATTTATCATTAGGTTTATTGCGATTGATAACCACATTTTTGCATTTCTATTTTCTCCTGTTACTTTTGGTTTCCTCCCACAGTTCTAAGACATCCTGTGTAGGCTGATTGTCATTTCCAATTTGTTCGTAGTGTGTTATGCATGTATGAATATGCTTGTGCCCTGCGATGGGTTAGCACCCCATCCAGGGTATACCCAACCTTAAGAACTATGAAATAGACCTCATGCCCACCAATCACCTATACAGATTAGTGGTATACACAATAGATGAAAGGATGGATGTTTTGTGTCTTTATTGACATTATTTCTTTCTTATTTTTCTCTTTTAATCACAAGTCTCAAAACTAAATCCACAGCTTCATGGGTAAGTTGCCTAGCAACAGTGTTTTTATAACTTTAACTGGCATGTCTTCACCTTTGCATACTATGACTAGAAAACATCATCATCCTCCAATTACTCAAGCCTGAACTCTGAATGTCTTCTAAATAATTGCAGTTTAAATCATTATATCGTAGCACTCTTACATTTTGAAATCTGTTGTGCAACAAGGCATTAAGTTGGATGAGTGTGGAGGGCACTGCACATGTTTTGAGGGTAATGATAATAATACTGTATAATGTAAAATTATGTTGTTGTTCTTTCTGCTGCTCCTAAGGGGTTGCCACCCCTTATATTAAATATTAATATTAATAATAATGATAAAATCATAATGGATAATACCAATGAGCTTTTCTTAGGTGAGATGGAGTGTTAGGTGTTTTTGCTTTTGTGGTATCAATAAATGTTCTTAACAGGAGCTTCAGGATGAAGGACTTTGGCCACAAGCCTACTCTCCCCTATTATATAACAGCTACCGACTGGGAAATGTGCATGGTACAGGGTAATATAACACATTCGAGGAAAGCGCCTAAATTTAAATGAGCTCAAACATATACAATTGGCTTGTGTCACTGTGATTGACAGGAAAGAGCATATCATGTTTCCCATCCAGAAAGGTGGGCAGTATTGGTGGCATGGTCAGGATTCTTAGAACTCTCATTTTCCAGCAATAGGGGAAAACAAGCAAACAAAAACATAAATGAAGGGAATGTCTGTTTATTACCACTATAACATATATAATTACAATATGTTTGGAAGATATTCCACAAAATTAACTAAAAATGTTGTTCATTAAAAATTAAATGTTTCAAATGCCGAGGTAAGAGAAAAAAAAAATTCATTACCACAGATGTATTTGTTTTATAAGGCCATCATTAATCATTTCTATAAGTAAGATTCAGCTTTAACTAAGTTTAGGTTTAAACAGAGGTGTTCATTCTAGTCTAATTCAGCAGAAAGATTTTCTTTTACCAAGCAGAAACCACTTTTTTTAAAAGGGCAGGATTAGTTAATTAAAGATGGAAACAAGTTTAGATCTGCTTGGCTGGAATGAAATCCTGCAGGCACATTTTCCCTTTGCAGATTTGACACTGGAGTAGAAGCACCTTTTAATCCCTGCGTGACAGGGATTAAAAGGTGCAAATTTTAATCCCTGTTTTAAGCAAGTTTTAATCCCTGCGTGACACTGTGTTTCATGTGTTTACTTGTCATTTACAGAATGTCTTAAAATGGATTTTTAACCTTCTAATGAGACTTTGTTTTGCTTTACATGCGTGCACACATGTTATAACACAAAACAAAAACAAACACAAAATAAAATATGTTTTACACACACACACGTGGTGACAGTGTTATAGTAAACAGTACACGTGTGCATGGATGTTGATTATACCAGTAAGAGACGTGCACTAAGACCCAGCAGGGGAGTCGATTACCCATAGTTCCGCAGCGCAAGAGAGAGAAAAAACGCTGGCTCAGTTGTGATCTTGTGACGCTCGGCGTTAAAATAAGAAGTGTATGCGTGATACATGATACTCTGTACTCATAAACCAAGACTTGCTTGTTTTTCAAGTCAAAATTTATTAAAAATCTTTGCTCATCTTGCGGAAAACTCGCAAAGCGCGTTACTCGCGATCCGAAGTTTTACTGTTTCTGCTTCTTAAATCTAAAATACTTACATTTTACTTTTTGAGGAAGAAAATATATATCATTCATTACAGTTAGTTGACCAGCTTGTTGCTAACAAAATATAAACATGGAGGCATCCATTCTTTTTTTAATTTTCCTCTTTACAAGTTGAATATCCAAAGGTGTTTATTATATTATATTATATTATATTATTATATTATTCCATTCTGCCCATTACTAACTATGATAGGTTAAGCCTGATAGGATTAACCACTTTGAGCAGGTTCTGTGCACACAGTACATAGCCATTACTCTTACAAACAAGATACATCTTCATCTATTTCATGTTAATACATTAAAACCTTCCTTTGTTCTTTGCACTGGTTCTTTATCTTAGCTGCACATACCAGTTAGTATCACTGGATCATCCTTGATGTGACACAAAACAAATGCGACACTGATTTTTTTGTAAGCCTCCATTGGCAGTTTATTTTTACATGACATCCTAAAATGGAATTCTCAGAAGACTTTGTCAGTGGATTTAGAACAGACCTCAAACTTGAGTTCAGCAGTCAATTACTTTGCTTTGCCTCGGAGGAGGTGAGGATTTTAGCAGCACATTTACATTTGGTGTAATCTGAATGTAACAGAGCCTGGAGTGATTCCTTTCCCTTGGCTGCTGGCTAATACACTGCTATGGGGCATGTTTCATTAATACAGCAGTCCAACTAAGTGGTTGTAGACTGTTACTGACATAGTCTTAGGACCACTACACAGTGGCTCATTTAGCTAATGAGCATTTTGCAGTTTAGCTGGACAGTTTGTACTGAAGTTTATAGTTTGTCTGTATGTTCTGTACAATGTCTAAGTATTTTTACTTCTGTATAAAGCAAAACAATATTTTTTCTTAGACGTCTCAATCAAGAATTAAAACCTAAATTATATTAGATGCCAAAGCAAAATACACAAAAATTGTGTCTGTTTTACTCAATTGAATGAAATGTATAAATTTCCATAATTTCTATTTAATAAGTTTTTAAAAATTATTTACCATTACTTATTTTTGTTCAATTTACATATTTTACCTGTGTGAAAATTCTGCCCTTAATTAAAATACACTGATAGATTACATTAATCTTTTTTAGGCCACAGTAAAACTCTATATTTCCATACTCTATATTCTATATACTCCATATTTTACATAATTCTTCAAGACAGAATTCTAACAAATGATGAGGGTTTAAGAAACACTGAAAAAAAACACAATGTCATTCAGAAATGCATGTTTTTGTCATTTTCTGCAACAATGACAAGAGTAAGGTTTGTGATGGCATCAAGGTCGGTTAGATCAGTCAAATACTGTAGCAGTGAAATACTAATGAAAATGTTTGTTTTACTGCTTACACTTTGCAAAATTTTACATGTTCTTTCCATGGTCACGGGGTTTCCCCCATGATGTCTAATTTTCTGCCACCTTTGAAAACCATGTCAGGGGGTTGGGTGACTATGTTAATGCCCCATAAATGTGTGTGACTGTGTGAATATATATATATATACTCATGTCCCATTCAGGATGTGTAACCACCTTAAGCCCACTGTTTTTTGATCCAGCAAGAGTTTCACCAGTAATTAACACATTACTGTCATACTTGTGTAAGTGCTGTTGCCATTGCCTCATTGTATAACTTTAACTGTTGCAGGTTCACTAAATCAGTAAATGTATTTTTACAGTTTCTGTGATTATGTGAAATTCATAACTCATATTCCATACAAACAGGCTACTGCTTAGACATTTGATCAAACTGTGCTGCACAGAAGTCTAATAGAAATGTTGAAGGTCAATAAATCTAGTATTTTTTCTCTCATTTTTTCTTTCCACCCACATCAACCCACACACTCTCAAACACTCGCCTAAATAACCCATCCATACACACACTCAGACCATTATCACCACCTGGGGAAAAAACACACAGAACACAGCACCTCATAATTTGTAAGATGTTAAGGGGTTGGTTACAGGATGTAGAAAAGATGGTTAACAGTACTGGTTTAAATCATCACAATTTGATTTGCGTAGTCGTCTTTCATGAGGTCCACGGGGTTGCAAAATCTTGCAGAGAGACTTGTTAAAGAAACTTTATTCTTGCCTGAGACATATAGCTCGGTTTTTATAATATATTCTTGCACATGGGTTAGGGTTAGGGTTTTCTTTAATGGATTGACCCCAATGTCTGAAAATGAAGAATAAAAAGTGACGTGCGTTACAGGGACAAACGAAGAGAGCGCGCGCGTATGCGTGCGCGCGTGTGTGGGTATGAATGTGGTGACAGTGTGGTAGCAAGCGGCAGCTTTAATAGTGAAGTTCACATCACTACCATTCCGTCGACCCACTGGACTCATAGGACTCGCGACTTTTTTTGTTTGTTTGTTTGTTTGTTTTTCCATCCAGAATACTGCATCTGGGTATTCGGCTAATAATGACAACTTTTGACTTTTCAGACGTGGAGGCGTTTCTGGACCGCCACCCAGAACTCTTCGAGGACTATGTGATCCGTAAAAGCGGGCGCGCAGCGGTGAGCACACGCCTGACGGAGACGCGGCCGTGCAGCAGGTCCGCTCCGGAGGAGGAGCGCGAGGACGCGGACTGCGGGAAACGGCGCTCGTCGCACGCCGAGATGCGGCGTACGTTCGCGCGCTCCAAGGCGAACGCCACGCACCACACTTACGACGAGCGCACGAGCGTGGCGGCGCGGGAGTCGCAGGCCAGCGTGAGGCGGCGCGCGCTCTTGCGCAAGGCGAGCTCGCTGCCGCCCACCACGGCGCACATCCTGAGCGCGCTGCTGGAGTCGCGAGTGAACGTACCACGCTACGCCTCCAGCGCGCTCGATTACAAATACACGCTCAAGGAGTCCGACGAGCGCAAGTTTTTCCTCGAGCTCGTCAAGGACATCTCCGGCGAGCTCGACATCACCAACCTGGGCTACAAGATCCTAGTAAACGTGTGCGTCATGGTGAACGCAGACCGCTGCTCGCTCTTCCTGGTGGAAGGTCCAGCGCACGAGAGGACGTTAGTGTCCAAGTTTCTTGACGTGCACTCGGGCACAGCGGGGCGACCCTGCTCCAGCGCAATTCCCTTTGCCGAGGTGCAGCTGCCCTGGGGCAAGGGTATCATCGGCTACGTGGCCGAGCACGGCGAGACGGTCAACGTCCCAAACGCGTATGAGGTGAAAAACATCCTCCACTGGTGCTATTGCATTATAATTTAAATATGTACTATATACACACTCACTACCCACCTAATTAGGAACACTTGTAGACCTGTTAATTTGTGCAATTATCCAGTCAGCGAATCATCTGGCAATGCACAAAATTACACAGGTCAAGCGTTTCAGTTAATACTTATACTGTATCAACCATCAGAATGTGGAAAAAATAGGTCCTCTGTAATTTTAGCCCAGTGTTAACAATCCATGCTGGTGGAAGTAGTGTAATAGTGTGGGAAATGTTTTTTCATACTTTGGGCCCATTAACATGAAGCTGAAAGTGTTTAATCAACACTGGGGATTTTATTGTGCAGCATAATAGATTGTTCATTCATTAATTCATTCATTCATTCATCTTCTACATCGCTTATCCAATGTATAGGTTCAGGCAGCCTGGAGCCTTTCCCAGAAGACTGTGGGCACGAGGCATGGTACACCACGGAAGGCATGCCAATTTAACACAGGACACATACACATTGCGGGCAATTTGGAAACGCCAATTAGCTTAATATGCATGTCTTTGGACAGTGGGAGGAAACCAGAGTAGCCTGATAAAACCCACCAAACACAGAGAGAACATGCAAATCTCCATGACAAGAAGAGTTGAGGTTTTGCAAAGGAAGGTCATACACTGTCTTAGTATAATGTGCCTACTATAGTAGGATTTAGTATTGTTTTTTGAGTGTATAAATTATTTGTTCAGCAAATGACAACCAATTTAGGATCTCTTAAATAACATGGAAATCAAATTAAACATCTTTCACACTTTTGTTCATTCATTTTTCTCATCCTTGTTTCAAAGTGCAAGGACTACATACTCATTATTCCAACATAAATCACACTTATCCTACTGATTTCCAACTCTTAAAGCTGAAAATCATGAAACTTTGCACCACAAGTCCTCAGGTTTGCAGCCAAGAGCCCCTGTCCTAAATAATACAAACCATTCTTAGTTTGTCTTAGCTACTGTCAGGCTAAACTACAACATAATTTGTTAAATTATGTCAACTTGACCGAGAAACCTGATTTTTTTTTTCCAGAAGGCACCTCGCTTGTATTTTTTTTTTTTCTTACTGCAGTCAGGATGTAGGTCCCACGGTAGCTGAATTCTGGACATCATTATTACATGGCCAAGGGCAAGCCTTCCCCATTGGTCAGTTGCTGAACTTATTAATTCTCAGACTGCAGATCTGTCTTCTTGACACAGAATCGGAACAGTTAGTTTCAGTGGGAGCTGCTATATAAAGCGTCTCCTGCATTTAACTTTTTTTTTATGGACACATCCTTAGAACACAGTTATGCTAGGACAAATTGAACCTCTGTTGTCCTCGATTTGCAGCATCTTTCATCTATGTCACAGAAGAACAAGAAGGCCAGTGTCCACTGAATCCTTTGAACTCTTTAAACTGCCAGGGCCAGTCATCAGATTCAGTCTTTTATTTCTCACTATTGTAACTACATTGTTTTATCTTTTAAATTTTATTGCTTGTTTTATACACCAATCAGATATAAAACCAACACCACTGCCAGGTGAACTGAACAACATTAATCATCAACTGTACACCAGCAAACTGGTGACAGGATCATGGACACCCGAGGTTCACCCATGCCTGTGGGGACTAAAGGCAGCCTGCCCAGTCTGATCGCACAGAACAGCCAATGCAGCACAAATTGCACAAAAAATAAATGCTGACGATGATAGAAAGGCACCAGAACACCCAGTATACCATACACAATACCATCTGGCCTCCAAGCTCCTCAGGCCCCAATCTGAAAGAGCATCCATGGTCCATGCTAGACAAACAAGTCCTATCCATGGAGATCCCACCCAACAACCCACAGCACCCAAATGACCTGGTGCCAACATTCTGGTGCCAGACACCACAGCACACCAACAGTGGTCCTGCTGAGACATGTCTCAAGGTGGGGCACAAAAGGAACCCAAATCCTAGGAGGATTAAATGTTAATAGTTTTAATGTTATGGCTGAATGGTGTTGGTCATAGTAGTTATGATCTACACCAGGCATTTGATATGATTGTATGTTACAGTGTATTGATGAAAGTGTGTCAACTCAAGAATGTCATGATAAATCAACATAAATTAACTGCCAAATAAACAAGCAATAGAATTTAAGATTGAAAATTTATATGTTTGTCACAGCAAAGGAAGTTCTATTGGCAACATATAAAAAACCTTAAAAAGTTAAAAGCAATACCTAATCCTCAACAGATGATGTTTTTTAGAGCAAAATCAAGAGATATGTTCCTGTAATCATTGCATTTTTTACAGGACCATCGGTTTAGTGATGAGATTGACAAGTTGACAGGTTATAAAACTCAGTCAATCCTGTGCATGGCCATCTGTAACAGTGATGGAGAGGTGATTGGAGTGGTGCAGGCCATCAACAAAAAACCCAGTGGAACACCGTTTACTGAGGATGATGAAAAGGTGAGCTGAATCATCCTCTCTCTTCCAAGAATATACTCAAAATCTGAACCTGCCACTCTTAAAGTTTAATAATTTTGTGTCATGGATATGTTGTCATTTATAATATTCTTTTGAAGACTTATTTCAAAATATTTACCTGTGTAAAGCAATAATAATAATTATAATAATACATTTAATTTATAATACACTTATTATTTATATTTATACTCAACAAAAATATATACGCAACACCTTTGTTTCTGCTCCGATTTTTCATGAGATGGACTTAAAGATCTAAAATTCATTTCAGATACACAATATTACCATTTCTCTCAAACATTGTTCACAAATCAGTATAAATATGTGATAGTAAGCACTTCTGCTTTGCTGAGATAATCCATCCCACCTCACAGGTGTGCCACATCAAGATGCTGATCTGACATCATGAGTAGTGCACAGGTGTACCTTATACTGCCCAAAATAAAAGGCCACCCTGGACAGTGCAGTTTTGTCTCACAGCAAAATGCCACAGATGCCACAAGCATTGAGGGAGCGTGCAATTGGCATGCTGACAGCAGGAATGTCAACCAGATCTGTTGCTCGTGCATTGAATGTTCATTTCTCCACCATAAGCCGTCTCCAAAGGCGTTTCAGAGAATATGGCAGTACATCCAACCGGCCTCACAACTGCAGACCACGTGTAACCACACCAGCCCAGGACCTCCACATCCAGCAGGGTTACCTCCAAGATCGTCTGAGACCAGCCACTCAGACAGCTGCTAAAACAATTGGTTTGCATAACCAAACAATTTCTGCACAAACTGTCAAAACCGTCTCAGGGAAGCTCAACTCGTCGTCCTCATCGGGGTCTTGACCTGACTCCAGCTCGTCGCCGTAACAGACTCGAGTGGGCAAATGCTCACATTCGATGGCGTCTGGCACGTTGGAGGGGTGTTCTCTTCATGGATGAATCTCGGTTTACATTGTTCAGGGCAGATGGCAGACAGCGTGTGTGGCGTCGTGTGGGTGAGCGCTTTGCTGATGTCAATGTTGTGGCTTGAGTGGCCCATGGTGGTGGTGGGGTTATGGTATGGGCAGGCATCTGTTATGGACGAAGAACACAGGTACATTTTATTGATGGCATTTTGAATGCACAGAGATACCGTGATGAGATCCTGAGGCCCATTGTTGTGCCATACAGCCATGAACATCACCTCATGTTTCAGCAAGATAATGCACGGCCCCATGTTGCTAGGATTTGTACACAGTTCTTGGAAGCTGAAAATTTCCCAGGTCTTGCATGGCCAGCATACTCACCGAACATGTCACTCGTTGAGCATGTTTGGGATGTGCTTGACCGACGTATACGACAGCGTGTAACAGTTTCCACTAATATCCAACAGCTTCGCACAGCCATTGAAGAGGAGTGGACCAACATTCCACAGGCCACAATTGACAATCTGATAAACTCCATGCGAAGAAGATGTGTTGCACTGCATAAGGCAAATGGTAGTCACACCAGATACTGACCGGTTCTGAGTTCCCAGACCCCCAATAAAGCAAAAAACTGCACATTCCAGGATGGCCTTTTAATGTGGGCAGTATAAGGTACACCTGTGCACTACTCATGATGTCAGATCAGCATCTTGATGTGGCACACCTGTGAGGTGGGATGGATTATCTCAGCAAAGCAGAAGTGCTCACTATCACACATTTAGACTGATTTGTGAACAATGTTTGAGAGAAATGGTAATATTGTGTATCTGAAATGAATTTTAGATCTTTAAGTCCATCTCATGAAAAATCGGAGCAGAAACAAAGGTGTTGCGTTTGTAATTTTGTTAAGTGTAATTGAAGCAAATCTCAAAGTGCTACAAATTAATTCAACCCAAAAGCTCTGATAAAAAGATAAGTTTGGTTAAGACCAAATTTAAAAGCATCAAAAGTCTGTGGTGTCCTCAGGGAGAGCATTCCACAGTCTACATGCAGCTGAACAAAAAGCCTGATCTCCCATAGTATGAATTTTGGTCATAGGAGGTCTCAAAAGATGTACTGATGCAGAGCGGAGGTTGCGTGTGGACGTATGTGAGGCAATAAGTTCTTTGAGGTAGGGAGGGGCATCCCCATAAATACACTGGTGGGTAAGGAGGGCAACCTTGTAATCAATTCTGAATGAAACAGGGAGCCAGTGAAGAGATTTAAGAATTGGCGTAAAATGGTTGTATTTACGCCCTCTCATCAGGATCGTAGCGGCACTGTTCTGAATATACTGCAGCTTTTAAAGGATTTTTCCAGTAGAAATGAAAAGCCCAGCCTGGAGGAGACAAACGCATGGAATAACTTTTCTGCATCTGCAAAAGTGAGTGCTGGATGCAGTTTAGCAATATTCCTGAGGTGGAAATAAGACATCTTACACAAATGTTTGATGTGAGACTCATACGTCAAATGAGAGTCCATTTTAACCCCAAGGTTAATAACAGATGTTGACAATGGTATGTCCTGGCAAGAAAAGGTAATACTGGTAATGTTAGATGTCCTAACCTGGTGTGAGGTGCCTACTAAAATAGCTTCAGTCTTAGAGCTGTTCAGCTGCAGGAAGTTTTGCTTCATCCATGACCTTATCTCCTTCAAACAGATGGTCAAAGTGGATGATGGCAGAGTAGTCAAGGGGGTTGAATTTATCCTGAGGTAGAGTTGAGTATCATCAGCATGGGAATGAAATAGAATACCGTGCCGGCTGATGATACAACCCAGAGCAAGCAAATACAAAATAAACAAAATGGGACCGAGCACAGAGCCCTGAGGAACACCACAGGTGACATTGTGTGTAGCAGATTTAGCCTCTCCCAGGGCAAGATGCTTCGTTCTTTCAGTAAGATAAGATGAGAACTAGTTGTAAACAGAGTCAGAGATTGTTGTTGTGATCAACAGTATCAAAGGCCCAAGACAAGTCCAACAGGATGAGAATCGATGGAAACCCAGTATTAGCTGACATCAGCAGGTCATTTGTAAAGCACACTTGTACCAGGTTGTATTCACATTTAAATAAACTAATAGGGTGAAATTTTGTTACTTGATTCCTATAGCCAAATGGTAGAAATCTATTTCTACCTGAACTCTTTATAACATTTATCCTATGGTTATTTAATCATAGCAGACAAAGCCCCATCAGTTTGGTAAATATATATTTATATAAATTATAATATATATATATATATTGCCCCCACCCCCCAACATGCTTCACGCAGTTTTTGGTACTTGGAGTAAGAGTGGTATTTGGATTTAAATTTAAGTGATGATATTTGTTGGTGATCTCGAATGTCATCTATACAATGCAAATGTAGAATATAACCAAAAAAAATAAATTTTCTGAGCCCCTGGACATAAGCTTGTGTTTTCAATTCTGTATCCTGCATACTTGGTCTATTGATGATTTTGTTTGTTGTTTTTATTTTTTCTGTACTATAATTAAATAAAAACTCTCCATTGGGAGAACTGAGTATAAGATTTTGACTGCTGTATAGTTTAGTTAAATACATTTTTAAAATACATAATCAGTACAATGTTTTCAGTAAACATTGAAAGTCTTGTCATTTTCCCCAGTTTATTTCCAAGCCTCGATTCAGTGTATGATTTGACCTGGATACTGTTTGACTTACAGCACTTGAGAAAATTTGCATTATTTTATCATTTTTATCGCAAATTATAGTATTGACAACAATGTGTTTGAAAAGTAAAATCTTGGAAATATTTACATGAATTTCAGAGTTTTTCTCATTATAACCCATTTTAGCCTTAATGACAATGTGCACTTGAGCTGGCATGGACCTCACAAGTTTTCAAAACCTTACGATCCATTTTTGATTAAGTCCTTTAGAATGTCATCTGAAACATTCAACAGTCCAAAGCAATGGTTACATTTAAACAGGGATCTAGAAATAGTGTAGAAACATTTTATAATAAAAATTTCTTTGTCCAAAATATCCAAAAATCTAAAAGCTTTCTGTTTATTTACCTATTTATATGAAAAAAATACTTCTTTTCAATCTGGTGTCAGACTTTGGCCTTTAGACTTTTGGACTTTATTGTATATAATGTACAGCTACCTCAAAAAAAACTGTTACTTCTACATTTTCTCTCTCTCTCTCTCTCTCTCTCTCTCTCTCTCTCTTTATCGCTCTCTCTCTCTCTCTTTCTTTCTCTTTTTTTCTGTTCACTTCTTAGGTGCTACAGATGTACCTACCCTTTTGTGGGATATCTATCTCCAATGCCAAGCTCTTCTCTGAGTCCCGCAAAGAATACGATAGGAGCCGGGTGAGAGTCTAAGCTATACACTGGTTCTGCTCACAGCCTGAAGAACATTGATAAATAATGCATACCAAATTCCAGCTTGCTTCTCAGTCAAGTTTCTACTGAACAGACAGATTTACAGAATGTATTCAGTTATTTGATGTGGTAATGCACTGAAATGTGTGTGTGGGGGAAACATGACAGCATATTAGTGTTTTGAATATGGACACTATGCATTTTTTAAGCTTGGTTTAAGTTTGATACAGACTTTTATGCTGAATGCTGTGGTGCAATGAGTAAATATGCAAATATGCATATGCTGTGGTGCAATGAGTAAATTGAGTGCATGCTGTTTGTACAGGCTCTTTTAGAGGTGGTGAATGATCTGTTTGAGGAGCAGACAGACCTGGAGAAGATTGTGAGAAAGATCATGCAGCGAGCACTTACCCTGCTTCAGTGTGAACGCTGTTCTGTGCTGCTACTAGAGGACATCCACTCACCTGTACAGCATTCATTTATATTTACACCATTTATATCACCCTTTGCTCTTATCTATCTATCTATCTATCTATCTATCTATCTATCTATCTATCTATCTATCTATTTAGTTAGAGAAATTCTTAAAGGCTCTTGTGATATAGTCATTCATGTCTTGCATCACATTCTCGTTACTCAGTTTGTTACATGTATGCATTGTAGGTGGTAAAGTTCTCAAAGACATTTGAGCTTATGTCACCATTTTGCAATGCGGATCATGACATAAGGTGAGCACTACACTTTACATGCTGTATAAATGTTGGCAATTCATTATTGGTAAAGATCTGAAGTATAAAAGATATAAAAAAAATTTAATTAACAGACAAATTTGAGAGATTTTATGATTTTACCTCCTAATTTGGCCATTAAATTCCCATCCATTAGCTAGCACTTCCATATAAGTTGTCAGTTTCTAATCAGTATCAGGACTAATAAATGTTTCTACCAAGGCACATAAGACCAAAACATACAGTATGTTTCAAGCATTTGCATATGCTACATCACAGGGCAGCTGAGCACATTTAGGAGAGTGCTTTCTCCCCTGTCGTGCATACATGAGCTGACAGATGCCAAAGTTTGTAGGTAATTTTTTTGTAGATTCTACCTTACAATCTCCCCAAAACAGGGCAATTGAATTTCTATTTTTGGGCAAATTTAAATTGGAAAAGAATTGTAGAGAATACAGAGACATCCTGCACAATTATGTGCTTCCAACTTTGTGGCAACAGTTTGGGGAAGAACCAGATATGTGTGATTTAAGTTTAGCCATGTACACTACCTCTCAAAAGTTTGGGATCACTTGAATGTGATCCCAATAAGTTTACCCATGTACACTACCGCTCAAAAGTTTGGGATCACTTGAAAATTCCTTTGTTTTTTTGTTTAGTGATTTTTTTTTTCTACATTCTACAACAAAACTGTTGTAGAATACATTAAATAAATTCTACAACTATGAAATAAAACACATGGAACAAGGTAATTACATAACACTAACAACAAGAACGGTCAATTGTTATTTTAAGACATGGAGAGCAACCTTTTTGGAATATTTCTTGTAAAAACAGTGTTGTCAAAGGCATTTGCAAAACCCATCAAGCACCATGATGAAACCAGCTCTCATGAAGACCATGCCAGGAGAGCAAGACCAAAACTTACCTCAGCTGCAGAGGAGAAGCTCATTTAGAGTTACCAGCCTTAAAAATGAACAATTAACAGCAGCTCAGATTAGAGCTGTTATGAAAGCTTTAAAAATCATGATTAGCAGAAACATCTCAACATTAACTGTTCAAATGAGATTATTGTATATTTTGGATGCCTTCATATTGTTTTACAATGTAAAAAGAAATAAAAATCAGGATTGACCATAGAGTTAGAAAGTGATCCCCAAACTTTTGAGCAGTAATATACAGTATACAGTATACAATGTAGTGAAAAAGTAATTAAACAACAGAGATGTGTGTGGTATGAAATTTACAGCAAGTAATTATATTTTGACTGTTTTTTTTTACCAGTACATACAGTATTGTTTTAAACTGATGCAGCTGTATCAAATTATCTAAACAGTTACAAACAGGCGAATCCTTACATATTACCTATTCAACAGATTTACCTCTTACAATTTTTTTTTTTTTTTTTTTTTGCACTAGAATTTAATTAACATTAGAAGACCTCCTGTGTAATTCGATGTACTCACTCTTATGGCTGTAGTCACTAAATAATGTACAGTAATGAATAAATAACAAACTTTTTTATACTCATTGCCTCCTTCTTTCCCTTTCCCTTTTTCATCTCTTTCTCTGTGCATGTGTGCATGTGCCTTTATTCAACATCAGCATGGAGAAGGTGTCCTGTTCTGACTGGCTGATCAATAACAGCATTGCTGAGTTGGTGGCATCTACAGGCCTGCCTGTTAATATAAGCGATGTGTGTCAGGATCCTCGGTTTGATTCTGAGGTGTGCATCTGTACATACACACACACACACACACACTGCCATTAAGGCAATAAGTATGATATCTATTTCCCTAGATTTTTTTTATTCAGTTGTGCCAGATGTATATATTTAGTAGCCAATTCTACTTCCAGATTGTCACTTGTATAATAGCACTGCATAAATTATCTGCAGGTGTTTTGTGCATGCTATTCTATCAGTTACCTTCAATTTAATATTTCAGGGGGTTCTCTGAATTAAGGTTTTCTACAATGATGATCTGTATCGTAACACCAAATCCTCTGCTTACATTTTCCTGGAAGAGTATTCTGCTTTAATACAAATACAAAATATTATACCAAAGCTAACTCAAATAACAGTGATTAAAATGAATATCACACTGTAGGTTAATTATTAACAAAAACATTCATCCACAATCCAAATTTTTTGCCTCACACCAGAAGAGCAAAGGCAAAAATTATTTAATATCATTTTAATTGCATGAGTGTGTTTGTTCACAGGCTGACCAGGCCTCAGGCTTTCACATCAGGTCAGTGCTATGTGTCCCGATTTGGAACAGAACCCATCAAATAATTGGTGAGTTTCCTGCATTATGATTGATATACATGCATTTAGGTGTATGTTTACTAAGCTGGAAAACTTAGACAACTTTGTAACATAACAAACATAATTGATTGTAATTCTTCAGTTTCTTAACCATGTAGTAATATTAGGGTGCATGCTAACTTCACTGCTGTAATGACAGTCCACTCTTTATAGTGCAT
Organism: Clarias gariepinus; assembly: GCF_024256425.1. Taxonomy (NCBI): domain Eukaryota; kingdom Metazoa; phylum Chordata; class Actinopteri; order Siluriformes; family Clariidae; genus Clarias; species Clarias gariepinus. Next base: position 16,364,296 of record NC_071103.1, on the reverse strand, counting down.
ACAGTACTGTATGTAAACATATCCATTATTCATGCATATGTTCACATACGTTGCTCCATTTCAACAATCACATAAATAAAAGCTAGTTGAATAAGAGCTCCATCTTATAAACAATCTTTTGCCTATCGAGTGAGTGAATGAGTGGGTGCACTACAGCTAAAAACCCTCTCAAATTTTCCAGGTGTTGCTCAGATTCTCAATCGCTTGGACAGGAAGACATTTAATGATGCAGATCAAAGATTATTTGAGGTGTGCGTTTTGGTATATTATTAATGGTTTATTTCTGTCGATAATGGAGATGTTATAATAATAATTTATTGTGTTTATTACAGGCTTTTGTTATTTTCTGTGGCCTTGGCATCAACAATACAATGATGTACAACCAAGTGAAGAAAGCCTGGGCAAAACAGTCTGTGGCTCTGGATGTAAGCAGAATATAATGTGTTTATATGTGTTGAAACAAATGTTTTGGAAATGTAGTTCATGGACTGAGATCTACCTATCTATCTATCTATCTATCTATCTATCTATCTATATCTATATATATATATATCTATCTATCTATATATACAGTATGTATGTTCTGACCCCAAGTGTTTGCATGATATTTACTATTTATGCTTTCAGATGCTGTCTTATCATGCTACATGTTCAAAAGCTGAAGTAGATCGTCTCAAGGTAACATACAACCATGCCCACACACAATACCCAGTTATCATCCTTTGACTCTTTTTGTATAGAATGAGGTATTACATGAAACAGATGATTGTGAAAAAAACATAGTAAAAATGTCTGACCCCTAGACCGCACATTTCTTTTATGGTCTGGATAGTGGATAAGGTGTCAATTACATTAATTAAAGTGTCCAATATATGGCCTTTATGATTAAATCCTGAATAAAATGCAACTGCCAGAGTTTATGAACGCCAAATAAAAATTCCTGGGATTAGTGCGATGTTTTAAGTGCATGTTTGTCTTATTTGATGTTAAGAAGACTTAAACCACTTTTTAACAACTTACAAAGCCTAAATATACACAGATAAATTACTAATGGGTATAAGGAGCTGTGGGTACATGTTTCATAACATAACACAGTTCTTATTCATTTCTATTATAGTTACTTTTTAATATATTATTTTTTATTATAAAATATTTTTATTATAGTACACATTTTCTTCAGTAATCCAGCAGGTGGTATTAGACTACTACTACTCTCTTTTTTCAGGTAGAGTGATGTGACTTCTTGTAATGTAAACTGAACACAACTTGCTTAAGCCAATGTTATTTTGCCAGAATATAAAAATCAATGGTTCGCCCTGCTGCCTGTTAAATTGGTCATGCTGCTGTTTAATGTATTGATTAGGGTCTTTTGGGGTCACATATTTTGGGTCACATAGGGGTCACATATTTTGTTTAGTTCTATAATGGTGTGTTCTCAATCATTATCATTTGTTTTAATTTTGTTATGTTGTTTTAATTGTATTACAATAATGATTTACCCTTGAGGGTTAAAAATATGGTAAAATATCCTCTATTTATCTGGGCCTCATGCTAATATGTTTAATTATTTGATATCAAGTATTATTGGTCATTTTTTTCCCGAAATCTTATGTTGTCTTCCAGGCTGCTAAGATCCCACTGAGCAGTGAACTGGGAATCGATGAGTTCTACTTTAATGACTTTTCTCTGGACAATGATGCCATGATCACTGCCTCCCTGCGCATGTTTCTGGAGCTTAGTGTTGTGCAAAAGTTTAAGATTGATTATGAGGTAAGGAGCAGAGGCATGGAAGTCATACCCCCAGCTATAATAGTCATCAATTACTAATACATCCCAAGACAGGCAGAGACTGAGTTGCTCAGCTTAATTGAATGCTCAGCAGTAGGGAAATATTAACAAGACTTAGTCACACTATATTCTTCTGCCCGTTTAGGTTTTGTGCCGCTGGCTGCTCACTGTAAGAAAGAACTACCGCACTGTGGCCTATCACAACTGGAGACATGCTTTTAATGTTTCTCAGTGTATGTTCGTCATGATAAATGTGAGTTAAGCTGATAAGAGTAGCTGTTTTTAAGCCAACTATAAATATGTTAATAGATTGAGCCATGATCTGAACAAAGTTAATAGACATTTTTTTTCATGAACTTATGTCTGTCCTTTGGCAGACTGCAGGGTTCCAGGATTTTCTTACAGACACAGAGACTCTGGCATTAATGGTTGGATCTCTGTGCCATGACCTGGATCATCGTGGAACCAACAATGCATTTCAAGCCAAGTGAGCCAAAAAGTCATCATTGTTTTGCACACACCAGTCTACTTAGCTGCCAGCATCTGTCAAAAAGGGTAGCATAGCTTTAGTGATTTTGCAGCTATCTGTAAATATTTGTCTGTGGTTTGTGATCTCTCTGCAGGTCAGGATCAGCACTGGCATTGCTGTATGGAACATCAGCTACTCTTGAGCATCACCATTTCAACCATGCTGTTATGATCCTGCAGAGTGAGGTGACTGCTTTTTGTTGCTTTTGAAAGATCCGTACTGCAACATGTATAATGTACAATAAGGAATGATTCAGTGCCTTTTTTATGAGCTCATGAGCTCTTGTTTTAGATAGAATATTTAATTTAAAGACCTGCCAGTGTTGATTAATTGGATGCTTTAGCTCCTAGCTTTTTAATCATTACCAACCCCTATATCGATTTCCTGTTGCTGTATAATAAGCTTCTTTAGCCAATTAACTCAGGTAAGAAGAGACCCTTTGGGTCTGTGCCACTGAAGTGGAAAGAGGAACAATGTTTCATAAAGGCAGCACTTGTTTAAAAAGCATGCAAGACTGTGTCTATTTGAATAACAAAGTCTTATGCCTATTTGTAGAAGTGAACCAGCGAGGACAGTATATGCAAACATTGCATCAGGATTTGGTCATCCTTAGAGATTAGATTTCCTCTTTTGAAGTTGAGATGGAAGGGATGTCCAAGGTCTTTCTCTCTGTCTTTGATTAGGAAGAGTCATAATATTATTGCCTTATAGCATTACTGCCTTACAGCAATACTTGCTTCTTGTTTAAAAGATTAGTGCTTCTTGAACTATTTATGAATAAAGTGCGGTCATGCACAAGCATATGTATTTCTCCCCCATGGAGATGCTAACACAAACACAGTCTTACCAGCTTATTCACTGTCTTGGTTAAACAGAATGAATCAAAAGGCTTTATCTTTAAATGTTTACAATCTAACACTTTGTGAAAACTTAGCACCTTCTACATGTTTTTGTACCGAAAAAGTTAGTTTCCCTCTAACATAAAGCATATGCACATTATTTGTTGAATGTATTCATTAGAGAATATCTGTGATTTGTCATTCTTTACTCTTTCCTTGGAACTTATTCAAATTTGCCTAATCTCCCTCCTAGTGTTGTAATCAAGAAACATTAGCATAAGCTTAAAATTTATTTCGGCTGCGTCATGATGTCTATGGCACTACTGTTTAGCTTATTTGTGAAATAAAACAAGTGCTAGTATATTCCTGTCAAGTTCTTTTTTTAAATTACATTGTCGTGCAGGCATACCATTACTATGTGTTCATAACTCACTAAAGTGAATCACAATATCCATTGCTATGTTAACATTTTTTTAACATTAGTTTATTAACTCTGAGTGATGCCTAAATACTAACAGCAAAACAAATTTGTTATTTTCAACAGGGGCACAATATTTTTGCCAATCTCAGCTCTAAAGAGTACAGCAACATGATGCAGCTCTTAAAGCAGGCCATTCTGTCTACAGATCTCAACTTATATTTCCAGTAAGTTTTGTACACCAAGAACTACAAACTTGCCAATAGCATTAAGTTAATATCCCTTGAGAAAAAGCACAAATGCACTTGAAATGCACCACTAAATCTTTAACACAATTTATATAAAGTATCCACAGAGGGGCGCCACTAGAACAGAGGCATGTTCGAAGTTTCCTTTGGTCAGACTTAAGTGTTAAGCTATAGTACATATCTATACATATGTATATGTGTGTTTTTTTTTTAGTTATATGCATGCTCTTATGTTTTGTGTTTGATCTTACAAACACCGCCAGTTCCATTTTTTTCTTCTCCGTAACAGAAAAAGAACCAAGTTCTTTGAGTATGTCCTGTCTGGAGCCTTCACCTGGTCAATTCAGGAGCATAGAGACATTTTTAGGTCAATAAATTTTCTTTATTTTATTTAAATACTTAATTTACACCACAAGCACAAACTTGATAATGGCTATATAACAGGTCCATGCTTATGACTGCGTGTGATGTGGGTGCTGTGACCCGACCATGGGAGATCTCTAAGCAGGTCCCTTTGTCTTATTTTTATTATAGGCTTAATTAATTTTTTAGATAAAACATCTGTGTAGTAAATATTTCACTGTAGTGTTCTCTCTCATAACAGGTGGCAGAGTTGGTGACAAGTGAGTTCTTTGAGCAGGGTGATAGGGAGCGATTTGAGCTTAAGCTCACACCATCTGTAAGTGCTTTTGTTTGCCTATGTCTCAATTTTTAAGCTCATAGTCCTTCAATTAATTTGGAAAGTACACATTCTTAATATTAACCTGTACAATTTGAAAAGGTATCTATTACTGCATATACAGTATGCTGAATTCTTACTCTTAATCTAACAAAAATTAATACCATAAACTCCATGGTGTCATGTTCATTATCTCAAAGGCCATTTTTGATCGCAATCGCAAAGATGAACTTCCTGCACTTCAGCTCGAATGGATCGATGGCATTTGTAAGCCCCTGTATGAGGTAAAAAACACTTCAACCAAATTATAATACCTTCTGGTAGTTTTGCCATAATAGTTAATGAAGTCATCTTTTGAAAAGGCTTTGGTGAAGCTGAATAGGAAGCTCAAGCCAATGGTAGATGGGATGCATGCCAATCGAAAAAAATGGGAGGAACTCTGTTTGTCCTATCAACAAGCACGCCAAATCTCAGAGTCCTCCAATCCCTGTCCAGAACTGGAAGAAGAAGAATCAAGGCACTGCACAGACTCCACCCTTTCACAGTCATGTGAACCTGTGTCAACCAAGCAAAGCACAGAGTCTACCCATATGGTGGAGTTAAATTAGAGCGCAGCAACAAATCAGAACTCAGCATTTATGGCAAATCAGGGCGAACACGGCAAAGACACTGCTACTGGAGTGAAAATTGCAATGCCAAGGCAATTTCAGTGGCTTTAGTATTTCAACAGCACAATATTTAATATATATATAATAATATATATATTATATAATATATATGTATTATATTATATATTTAGCTAATATATAAACACATTAATACCTTAGAGTTTAAAAAAGATAACCTTGATCAAGCTAAACTCTACATTACCATACAGCATATTATATTGTACCAAGCTTTGGGGAATGGACTGGATAGTAATGCAATTGAATTAAACAACAAATTAGCAACTACTTTAGGTTACTACTGTGATGGCTAAACCATAAAAATATTCATAAGATATGCTATTACTGCAGATCAACACTTAATTCACTGTGAATTGCTATAACTGTGATATTTAGCACTTAATTATACTTTGTTCGTGACAACAAGCAAACAAAGACTATTCTGCTTAAGCATTCATGATTTATTCAACCTTATTCCTTTTTATCCAGTGACATTAAAAATCATAACTTTTTTGGGTTGTTTAATTTATTCTTTGGTTTCTACCAGTACTACTAAAAAAATGTGCTATAGAATATTTCTATCAGTTGAAATATTAACTACATCAATTAATAATGCTACATAGCATTAATTAATGTATACCTTTTTAAATGTAAGGTTTATGTATAAGTTATTTATAATAAGTTTTCTTATGGTAATATAGCCACTAATAATTACCAGACTAATAATGCAGTGGCTATTTCACTTTATTGTATACTGTAGAATAAGACAAAAAAATTACTGGAAAAAAAATACAAATTACAGAACCCATGAAACCCAAGATTTCCAAATTAATTTGTCACAATCTTTCTAAAATCTATTACACCACATTCTTGAATACGATTATAAGCATGTAATTTTGTTTAACATATTATACTACATCTGAAAAATTCACTTTTTGAAATGCACTTAAACTGCCATAACATTTATACCAGCACTGTGAATGCAAATGAAACCCACAGTATTGCATGCTGGAGTCTGCTGCTTTGAACTAGTTTCCTGCTTTTAGTGGGAGTGTGAAGCTTTAAGATGTACTGCAGTTTGTTTTTAAAATTACTAACAGGCATACTGTTTGCTCCAAACATTTTCTGCCTTAAAAAAAAAAAGGATTTGTGTTATTATTTTTGCACATATATAATTCTCTAACTTTTTAAAAAAGAACAATTTATATTCATAGACTGAGAAGAGAAGAAAGAGAAAAGACCTTTTATATACTTCTAGCTGCTTTAAACCTAATATTTAATGTTTGTATGACATAGCTTCTGCTGCTACAGGTCTTTAGTCAACTAATTGTCATTTATCTATGTCTAACCATTTCTTTACTTGTTTCAAAATGAAAGACATTGAACTACTGTGCAGTGTATTGTGCATATATTTGGTCTTTTGTAGCTCAGAAACTGTAATTTTCCTCATATTTTGGAAAATAAAAATATACTGTAATGCTAATTTCTTTAAGTTTTTATTTAGGCTGATTTAGGAGTCTGATTTTTAATGTATCACTATATTTTCTGGATCTGTATATGGTACTACAACGGTGATCAAATGTGCACACACATACAGTATTACTGTTAGTTTATAGTCAGTTAGTTATTATATATTAGTATTTGGTTTAATTACAATTTGAAAAGCAGATTTAAATATGTGAAATGTGGGTAATGATTGAGGTCTTGACATTTGCATGTCTTTCTTGTTTGCTTATATTTATGTATGCATTTATTGATTCATTTATTTATTCATTTAAACATGATAAGTTCACACACTGACCAGAAACAAAACTTAAACCCCTTACCCTGTAGGGTTGTTTGCCTTTTTACCAAAACACACAAAAAAAGTTTCCCTTACATATAGAGCCACCCTGCCTTTTTTATACACATAATGTATAGTTTAAAAAAAAACTTGCAGTACTTTTGGAGGTGACTGTAGTTCCATTTGATTCTAGACATACATTTTGCCCTTAAATTAAAACAGCTAAGCAGGTGTTCAACACAGTACTTTCCTTTATTTAGGTGACTATTGTAAATGTACTTTTATTGTAATGTAATAATATTTACCTAAATGTAAATGTACTATTCACATTTAGGTAAATATTATGTAAATAGTAGTGGTAGGGTTTAATAATGCATAATGAATACAATACATTCATACAATACATCCCCAGTACACTGGGGACCAAATGAAACATATCAAATACAGTACCAGTTAAAAGTTTGAACACAAGTTTGGATTTAGTTTTCAAAACTATAAAACAACTTATATGGCATTAGGTAATTAAGTAAAAATGACAACAACAACAGCATCTTTAAAACATGATGGTCACCTGTTCTGGAATAGTTCTTGCAAGAACAGTATTGCCAAGTGCATTTGCCAAACTTTACCAAGCACTATAATGAAACTGGCTTCTTATGAAGACCATCCCAGAAAAGCAAGACCAAAACTTAACTTTGCTGCAGAGGAGAAGCTCATTTAGAGTTACCAGCCACAAAAATCACTAATTAACAGAACCTCAGATTAGAGCCGTTATGAAGGCTTTACAGAGCAGAAGTAGCAGATACATCCCTGTACAAAGTAGGTTTTTGCATATTTTGGACACCTTCCGTATTGTTTTTTTATGTATAATAAAATAAAAATCAGGGAAGACCATGGAATAAGAAAGTGTAGCCAAACGTTCGACTTGTTGTGTATATACAGGCATTGCTATGTAATTTTTGCTACATGAATGTTCTCATCCAGGTTAAGAAACTGTTAATAAAAAAAGAATTAAGTCTTTCGAAAGAGCAATAACACCTAACAATGTACTGTACTAGCACTAGTGTATTTGAAGCAGAGATTTACATCATCTAGTAGCTGTCTTTAAAATTAGTTTTAATACACATCTTGTGTGTATAATTTTGATATTAAATATTCATAAACCACTGTATAAAACACTGTTTGAATTCAGTGTACTTTGAATCTAGTATGAGTGACTGCATGTAACTGGAAATTATAGTGCAGTTAAGTATCTACAAGAGTATAAAATAAAATGTTTTGGTTCAGTGACTATACATCGGCTAGAAATAATAATGTTTTAAAGAGCAACAGCTGTTAAATAGGAAAATCTTAGAATGTTTTAAAAATTTGATGATAGTGAAGATAATCAGTGACTGCTGGCTTTAAAACATTTCCCTAGAAACAAGAACAATATATAAATCAGGGTTTGTCTTTTTATGTACACCACATGACCACCTTCTATGCTTCCTGTGTAGTAATGTTCTCATATTTCAATACATTTCACTGACTGGCTTGAAAAGTTTGTCTGAACATGAATGTGTGACACTATTGCTTCAACACCACTTTATTCTCTCGGAATTATAAGGATGTATCTGCATTCTGAGCAGTTTTGGTATATTACATATAGGTTTTTACTCTTCATAGAGCAAAACTGTGTTGTGCATTTTTTGTCCAAAAACGCATATCAAATGATAAAATACTGTTATGTTAATATGTTGTCACAGAATAAGAACATGTGAATGACTCAATTTTGACAAAAATCCAGATGACTTAATTAGGCTGCTAAATATGCTAAAGTTAGAGAATGATTATTTCACACAGATTATTTCTATTTCTGATACTACAGCATGTGCTTCATAACCTTATACAGTATATGGGTGTAAATCAAAATTACACATCACTGTACAGATGCATCAATATAAAGCTAGTTTATGTACAATTTTTACTCAGGAAAAATATGTTAATTTTTTTGAAAATAAATGAAAACTTTTGAAAACTTATGAAATAGAATTGTATACATTTATAAACTGTGGTTAAATAAACATTATGCAAACATGTTAAATCTACACAATACCAAAAAAAAATTTTTTTTTGGTGTCCTCAAGTTTATATGTAAGTTCATATGACTGTGTCTGCCCCAAAATAAAATTGTTTTTCTTGAGAGATTACTATAATTCTGGCAAACAATACTCTAATAAAATACTTACTAATAAAACAATACTTAATAGTTTGAGATAATTTAAATAATTTTATTTCACAGAGTTGGTTTGGGATTAATAATTTCTTAAACATATTTAAAGAATCTTTAGCAGTCAGACGCTAAGGACTCTCCACTAATTAGAACTCCCTACTAATTTAGTGACAGATATTAGCAATCCACCGCGATAACTTGCCCGTTCCACAGGAGTGAGATCAGCACATTACTCAGAGGTGTGTTTTTGCCAGAATTACAGTAATCTCTCAAGAGAACACATAGGAACTGACCTGAATTTTCATGGCAGAAGTCCAACTACAACAAAATGTTAAACATATCTATTCAAGTTCCTTTAAATGAAACACAAACACAAAGACTCTCTCTCTCTCTCTCTCTCTTTCTTACACAACATAACAGCAGATGCATTATCATACACAATTCACTAAATATTCCACTTTTTTTCTCAATTTAAGTCTGGACTCACTGAGAGCTCCTGCATGATCAGTGTGTTAATCTGTTTATTTACTACAAACTAGATAACTACACTAAATGTTATTATTTACTTTATTTGCTCTTGATGTAAGAATCATTCTGGCATCACCACTGAATACCATCACACTGATTCGCTGTGCATTGTGAATATATTTCATGTAAAGAATAAATTTATGTGTGCTGCCTTGAAAAGTGGAAAATCTGCTTTTAATGGATTGCACATGTTTTAGCTGGGGTTTGTAAGCACTGCATTTCAGATTTTAGGTCTTTTTTAAAACCATATATACATATGTTACTTAAAGTTTTTTGATAAAATGATTCAAAACTTGTCAAAAAGTCAAAAAGTCTCATCTATCGTTTACTGGTGCCCTCCAGTGGTATTGATAATAATAATAAAATAATAATAACATTAATAATAATAATAGAAAAATATACCATTTTAGGTAGTGATTCTATTGTTACTTAAATAAGTCGGAATTAATTCTTATGAAGACATATTGGTATCAGATATTTAATATCTTGTTTACCAATCAAGAAGATAAAATATCCTACGGCATATTTAAGTAAACTGCTACTAATGATATCAAACGGTCTGATATTTCAGCATTTCGCTCTAAATAAATATTGATGAAAAGCACAACTTGTCACTGCAAGTTCTTTTTTTTTAGGACTGGTTCAGTTGTGCAGGGCCCCATCACTATGACAGGATTCTCCACCCCTTCTTTCTGGCAGAGTGGGCCTGGATTCCTTCAGTCAAAGGCCTTTGATTGTAAACTGGGGCTCCTTAGGCTCTGCTGAATAGCTGTCAGAGCCATCAGAGTGACAGACGGGTGGGTATTTTACCCCAGATAGTAACAAGTGAGGCGTTAACTCTACATGTGCAAGACCTCTGTCATTCATATGCTAACCTCACTCAGAACAAGATATTCACAGACCGAAAATAGATGGCCAAACAAAGGTGGATTTGGCGTTCCTATCTTGTGCTAGGCCCGCACACACAAATGGCTAATATGGGCTTATGTGGGCTCCAAAAAAAAAGATCACATGGTTTTAAAATACATACAGTAACCTGCTAATGCATAATCCACCTTCAAGTCCACACTTTGATTATACAGGCTAAGTGCAAGCCTATGAGTTGCTAATCCTCAAGCTGCTCAAAGTTTATGAGTATAATAACATTACCAAAAATTGAGCATGTGAGAATAAAAAACATAGTAAACACTTTAGAATTAGAATTTGCGATCTGGCTTACGACATATAACCACCTTGGTGGGGAAGGTTTTGAAGATCATCTCTATGCTGCTTTACAATGACAAAGACAACACCTACTATAGGATGACCGCTACTCCTTATTCATTATGAGTGTTGTTCTAAGACACTTGTGCACTTGCGCTGTCTGGGGTTAGTTTATTTTAATTTGTTTTCCATTTTTCTTACTTGTTTATTTGGAGTAAATGCAGCTGGCAGAAAATATTTAGCCTCAACACATCACGTTTAATGCATTGCTAATTCAGGTTAACCATGCAGTAAACACAGTTTTCCCAAATAATTCTTTATTTAGACATCATCTATATTCACATATATATTATATAATTTCATTACAGCTCATAGAAACATTTCAGCTTTAATTTTCTTTTATATATACATAGAAATGTGTTTAACAACTTAGAGCAGGGCACTTTTTTGTTGGAACCCACTCATTTTCAAATGACTGTTTGAAAAAGTTCTGAATGTCTACTCTTGGTCTGAGCCTTGGATTTTGACTTTGAAGACTGCATTTGTGGTTTAAAACAAATGATACACCAGCATGAAAAGAGCCATATATGGGGGGAAAGCCTCTTTGAAGATCAAAGTCATTGCAAAAGCATTAGACAATACAACAATTTGGAAGAGAAATAAAAAAAAATTATTGGGGCACTAATCAACCAGGTACTGACCAGGTCAGCCAAGGAAAACAACAGCACTAAATCATAGAAATCTTGTCAGAGCTGTGATTGAAAAACTCTATAGTTCATTTAAAGAGTCCAACAGTAGAGACTACATAAAAAAATATTCAGACTACTCATTAGCAGTAAGAATCAAGAGGCCAGACTGGAGGACCAAACTAAACCAGCTCCTAGCTCTATCTGTCAGTGGATCACCAGCTTTCTGACAGACAGGCAACAGCCAGTTAGCCTGGGGAAATTCATGACCAACAGCTGCACCATCAGCACTAACACCTCCCAGGGATGCGCTCTTCTCCCTCTACACCAATGACTGCACCACTGAGGACCCCTCTGTCAAGCCCCTGAAATTTGTGGACAACACTACAGTCATTGGCCTCATCCAGGATGGTAAAGACTCTGGATATAGACACAAGGGTGAGCAGCTGGCTGTCTGGTGCAGTCACAACAACCTGGAACTTAACGCGCTCAAAAAAGTGGGGATAATTGTGGACAACAGAAGAAACCTTCCTGCACTTCTCCCACTTGCCATCATGAACAGCACTGTGACAGCAGTCGAGTAATTCTGTTTCCTGGGCACTAACATCTCTCAGGAACTGAAGTGGGACATTCACATTGACGTCATTGTTAAAAAAGTCTATCAGAGGTTGAATTTTCTTTACCAGCTAAGTATGTTCAACCTGCCACAGGAGCTGCTCACACGGTTCTATTTGGCCTTCATTGAATCTCTCTTGTGCACTTCAATAACTGTCTGGTTTGGCTTAGCTACAAAATCAGACATCAGAAGACTACAAAGGATGGTTCAGACTGCTGAAAGGATTATCTGTGTTCCCCTGCCCGCCCTTAAAGAACTGTACTGTATATATCCAAAGGGAAGAAAGGGGTTTAGAAAATCACTATAGACCCCTTTCATCCAAGCCATCTTTTCTTTGAATTTTTGCATTCGATTTTGCATTGAATGTTTGTTGGTGCTACAGAGCAGAAGCAACAGGACAGCTGCAGGACAATCTACCTCATGAACAGTAAAATGTTCTCCTTACTGTGCAATGAAACTATGTGCAATATTAATATGTGCAATAGATGAAATACTGTACAATACCACTGATATTTATTTGATTATACCCCACATACAGGATAATTTTATTTATTTATTTATTTATTTATTTATTTTGACGTTGTATGTGGTGTTGTGGTCCCTGGAAGCTTCTGTCACCAAAACAATTTCTTTGTATGTTTAAACATACATGGCAGTAAAGCTTTTTCTGATTCTGATTTAAAAAGGAGCCAAAGACTGAGATTCAAGGGATAAAGGGATAATAACAACAAGAAGCTGCGTAAGTATAAAACAGTTAGAGGTGTCAATGGCTTGCCATCTTGTTACAGTTTTTGCAAGCAAGCGATATGCAACCAAGTTTTAAGTTCTATTTACGTTAATTTCCTTCAAGGTTATCTTTTCCAATACTTTTGCTCATTTAAAATTGGTGATCTGCCAATATATACACACCCCTGGTACCACATCAAATAACTTTGCACAGCAAAAAAAGAAAAATTGCTTTTGCTGTTCCAATAGAGTTTTTGGGCTCCTAGACTTTTGGAAAACAGGGATGTTATGATGCTTTTTTTCTTAACAGATTACTATATCTGTTCTATACCTGTAATTGCTTCCTTCTGATGCCAATGTACAAACTTTGAAACTACTATAGGATATGAGCACACATAATAATCTGTTCCCTTTCTCTGTCAAGCTGTATATGCGCTTGTGCTACTTGATGTGATGCAGTTGCCAGACACATTTGAACTGCTGTTATACATTCTGGCCTTGTCTAATTCATCCTGATACTTTAGTTCTGATTAGAGATTTCTCTACTTATGACTAAATATCTGCAGTCCTATGTGGATATTGTAAAGACTTGTACTCAATAATACTGTATATTGTATTGAATTATAATCCAACTATTTGGCATCACACTGAAGATAATAAGTTTGGGTCTTCACTAAATGTTTTTTTTAATATTGTTAAAAATCTAAATCTAAATTCAGCTTTAGTGGAAATATTTTTTGTTAAAAGTGTCACAACCAATAAAAATAGAGTTTAACATAAGTAATTTAATAAAACTGAATTATATTACATTTTAAATTAACTTTCATCACACATACTGTAGTTTTGTAGATCACTCTGGTTTACTGGTAAACCTTCTGGTATTCTGGTAAACTTTGATTGTTCAGGGTCTATCATCGGTGGGTTGCCACACCCCATAATACCCAGCCAATGCATGCAATGGCGGTCTCAAGCCTGGTTAAAAAAATGGGAGGGTTTCATCAGGAAGTGTATCTGGTGGAAAACCTGTACCAAGATAGTCTGATCCTACAATACAGGGTTACATGGTTAAAGTCATTTAACGTTTTGTTGAGTCGATATTTATATACGCTTTGTTCTGCAATAAATGCAACAAATGCAGTAAAAATAATTAAATATATATATATATAACTGGGGTAAATGTAATTTAACATTTTTGCCAGTAATACTACCACCATAAATTTCATGGATTCATATTTTTTTACTTCTTCTCAGCTTTAGGCATAATTCAAAAGGGAAAAAAAGTTTGAATATTTTAATACTTATTTGGAGTAAAAAGTAATTAGAAACACTTGACACTGTGTATAGGAAAAATACTTGTTTAAATGGTTAAAATAATCTAAATGTAACAGAGGTATGAAGTACTGAGCTATACTGGCCTATTTTTACCCACAATAACACACTTATGGCATATAAAGGTCATCAACATTCAGGGTTACTTTTCAGATAACTATCCCAAAAAAAAAATTCAGGGATTTTAATAAGCATAGCTATGGTGGTTGTTCCCGCTATGAAGTAAAATATTTACAAGATATCATAAAGCAATTAGTTAACATGTGAATGAGAAGAATTTTAAATTAAAATTAAAATTTTATTTGTCACATCCACAGTCATATACAGTACAAAAATATATTTTTTTAACAATTTTAATCTTTACTGTTACTGTTAGGTGTCTGGCTAGGTCCTTAAATATGGGTTTGAATTCATGGACCAAATAAAGGGCCTTGAGTTTATATATGAGCTCAGCCCTAAGGTACAAGCCAGGTTTTATTTGTCACTGGAGAGTATGGTACTTTTCATCACTAAGCATGGCCAAGAACCTCCTATTTTCACAGGAAAAGGCCATTTGACAGGACTTACAAACCAACTACAGATTTTGTCTGGAGTCTGTCAGGAAACTCATTTACTCAGCAATAACTGCTTTAAAAAAATTACTTTCAATTATGTAATGATGTGGACTTTTTTAATCCATTGAATAAGTTTTGCTCTGAAAAGCTTAAAGTGTCATGGTGTAGATTAAAAATCATTGCATGAACGTGTGGATATTAAAATTGAAGTGCTTAGAGGCAACAGTGTACAGTATAGTCAATAGTTAAAAGATACAAAAAAAATAAAAGATACCTATGAGCCCGAAAGTAAGCATCTGACAGTGAGAAGTCTGAGACAAGCAATTGGCAGATAGACCTTCCCTTGAACTATTCCAGAAATGGAAAGGGGACGCCATGAGACCAGTTCTTACCTAAAGTCCCTTAATCATGGATCTTCTTAGACAGCCAGACTATACAGTATTCAATGAGTAATGCTGAAATTCAAACCAGTCTCTACTCTCAGCCTAAAAACCACTTCAGCATTGGTGTATTTTTATAGTAATCTTAACCAGCTGTTTGCTTATGTAAGCTGTTAGTCTGTTAATATAAGATGTAATCTTATTTTCTAGTCCTGCTTCTGTTGATGTGCAGTTACTCTCCATGGCAGCTTGCATAGTAAAAACATGTGCTCCATTAGACGCAGCTACTTAGCTCGCTTTATCAGACTTTGTAGGTCTACAGATGAGCTGAAGTAAAAAACCTTACCACAATCAGGGTTACATTATAGGGCCAAAGCTCTTTCCAGGAATGTTTCACAATGTTTCCATATTCCGTAAGAATATCATGGGTAATGGTACTTTAAGGGAATTTGTACTTAGCCTATGTTATAAAATTAAAGCTATCTTAATATCATGCAGTTATTCTCAATCTTACACCTGGCTGAAAATCGGCCAGTACGGTTTGTTACAGCATACCACTAAAAGATGAAGTGGTGGTAGGCAATACCAGAAAGAGGGGAGAGCAACTGCCTGTGAAATGCCACATTAAAAAAACAGTCATAGTAGCAATTTTTGCAAGTCAACACAACTGATAATGGTATGAACCTTAAAAAACACTTAATCTCCTTTGTAATTGCTAAGTCATTTAGAATTGGCTCTGAACTGCCTGTATTGTGTTTCAATGTTTCATTACTTCTACTTAAGGTGAGCACAAGCTTCTGCCATTGCACTGTTCAGGACTCACATTACCTCTTTGTTAACAGCTAATACAAGCCACAAATCTAACTACTGTAGCTTCTAACACAAGGCTGAATCCCAAATCCTTCTCCAATCCCTGATCAAGGGCACTACTTGGTGTGTAGAACAGGGGATTCTACACTATACAAACCCTTCATAGCACACTAGCTATTTGGGATTTAACCCTGGAACAGTTTTCTGAATAGTTCAACTACTCTGAAGAAGAATAAGTGGTAACATAAAGAGAAAATTATAAGATTTACAGGACTGTACACCACTTTATAGTTTATTCTCCTCTCCGTTTGAATACACAGTACAACCAAAAGCTTTCACCTCTAATCTTATTCTTATCATTCTAAAAACAACCCACTAAACTAAACTGTTAATGAAATTACCTTAAGAACATTTAAGTTAAATGTGAAAAAGGACAGATATTGCTGTCTATACATGTTTTTATGTGAATGAAACAAAACCTGTTTAAAAAAACACTCCTTTTTTCTCTATTCTTGGGTCTGTCTTATCATTCTCTGCCATACTGATAAAATATTTTTTCCCATATTAATTTTAAGATTATAAATCTGGTGTGGTACTTTATCATACAACACAAGCCAACCATGAGAAAAAATGCAAGAGGATAACAGCAAGGATAACATTTCTGAAAGCCCTGTAAAGTTTAAAATTCCTGATATTAAATCCCAACCAGCTGTTAGAACATTGTGATTGCTTTTAATTTTTTAACACTTTTCTGATCATTGAAACCAATACAAATGTGTAATAACCCAATTATAACTTCCATTTTCCATTCCAAAATTCCATTATGATTAGGTAGTAATGCTGTATTGACTTGCCTTGCAATGACTAATGGACACATTAAGTGAAACACGAGTCGTTAAAAAAAAATGAAGGGGCCAAAAGCTGAGGAGTCCTTCAGTCTCTAGGTACTCAAGTATGAGAGCAGCAGGGATAATGGTTAGCTAGTGATAGATTCGAGTTCCAGTACTGTACTTATAGATTATTTTTTCCTTACAGAGGGATAGACTTTCCATTGTGCATGAATATTTTAACAAGATCAGAAAAATGAAGAAAGATCGTAATTGGAAATGGCTCTTATGTGTTTGGCCTTTGATTATTTAGAAATGAAAAAGTTTTAATACACATTGCATAAAAGTATCTCATAAATATCCTCAAATGTTATATGTATCCTTTTATTTACAGTATTTCTGCAGGCTAGAGTTGACAATACAACCTGTACGGTATGTTTTACTGTATATAACATGAGCTCATACTTAAACCTGAGTTAGCTTTTACCTTTTTTATCTTAAAAACTTAAGGGCTCTTGGACTTCTTTCCTGCAGAACATTTCAAGCTATTTATTTCTCAGGTTTGTGGATGTGGACTGGATTCTTCAAATTAGACCACTATTTTCAGAATGTTTGGGTCATCATCTTATTAAAACTATATCTATGTATCTACTACATCTATCTATGGGCAAAGTTTTAATCAACAGGCAGAGGGAACCAAGTCACAGGAATTAAATATACTACTGCTTGGCCTAATTCTTGATGCCACCATAATGGGCCACAATTATCATGTATACACCACTATGTGCCACATGGGATTCATATGCTTTATTTGGAATACAGAATATTTTGTCAATCAGGCTAGTGATATTAAAGGACAAAGCCCTTTCTTTATTTTGATCTCAGCTGATCGTAACATGTCAATCCATTAGTAGTTACAGTGACCTTTGGTGAACTTTAGTCACTGCAGTACATTGCTTTCAGAAAGGGCTGCTTTTGTGGTGCCCCTTCACATATCTTATTACCATCAAACAACTACTTTTAAAACCTCCCAACCCCCAAAAAAACAAATAAACTGTGGAATTCTGTGATTCTGTGCATTTGGGGGAGGGGTAATGGGGCAGTTGCAAGTCTTCCAACTCTTGCTTCTTCTGAAACAAAACATCTCAAACAAAATGGGCATGTTTAGGGGCAGAAGGACATGATTAAAGAAATTGTGCTTGGGTGGCCATTCATTGCTGTACTTGTATATTACCTAAGAAGCTCACTGTGAGTCACAGAAAGTGCAGAGGCTGCAGATAGAGCTGTGTTTCTCACATTACAGATCAAGGCAGCCATTCGTCCACAGACACACAATAAGCCCGTATTTCATCTGCTGCACAGACAGGTCTTCAACCCACAAGAATGACGGCTTTATTGACTGGTCTGACTTGCACTCATCCTTTGACTCTCTTTTACTGCTCTCTTGTCTCACCCCATCTTTTTCTCTCTGACCTTTTTTCTTTCTCTTGTTCTGAGATAACATATATACTGACATAAATGTTTAGCATAATATGTACATTTATGGTAGATACTAAAATACAGCATCAAAGTATAGACTGTAAAGTCATCTTTTAAAAAAAAATTATTATCTTTAATTAATATACCGTATACTGTTTTTATAAGCTGTGATAATGAATCTCTAGAAATGGAACTGACTAATACCCAATAGCAGTAGTAGTAGTAATAGTTTTTCTTTAGACTTGGAGCTTAAATACATTTGGACAAACTCCAAAGATCACTGCACAGATAATGAATACATTTCCATCAGCGCTAATTTCATGGGGCATTGCTCAACCATCATGTGGATTCCTGAGCTCCTACTTCTCCTGTGGGGATCAAATTTCTCTCAGTTCACTTCCTGACCTCAGAGTTGAAGACAGCCCCAAAGCCCACTATGTTTACCACCCGCCGTCACCAGCACTTAGGGCTAATCAAACAAACTGCTGAACTGTTTACTGTGTCATATATGCCAAAACAACAAGCAGCAGATTTCCGCTGGTTGGAAACAACCAGATCCAAGTGAGTGTAGACTCTTGTGGGTTTTCGTGTCTGTGCATGTGTGTGCAAGAGAAAGAGACAAAGAGATAAGAGAGAAAGAGAGAGAGAGAGAGAGTGTAAGTGTGTAGGAATGTGCATATGTGCATGCATGTGTATTTATGCATTAGTCTGATTGTGAGTGGATGTACAAGTGTGATTGAACATGTAGAAAAACAGAGGCCTGTTTCCGTGTGCCAGCCAGTTTCCTGAGCACTACTCTGCTCCCACAAGGAATTAGAACAGGATCAATTGCGCTTATTATATCTAAAGTTTTTTCTCTACATGCAAGGCCCCCTCAAAACCATATACGGGTCGCATGGGACCAAATTCTCAGCTGCCTGCAATTATGGTGAGGACGGACTGACTAACAGTTTCCAGATTCAGAATGCTTCAGAATGGCCTCCAAATTAAGAGAGACAGTTCAGAGTATGGATGAAGTAAATCCATTTCTGGTTTTGTCAGTTCCAGGTAGTTGGTCAGAGAAAGAGCCGCAGGCTACGGCTTTAAGGACTTGTGGGGAATAACATCTTATGAAATGGAGACAAATTTTTGTTACATGACAATGCTACATTTAAAAAAACACATAGGTTACTTACATCTGTTTCTCATATTTTCAACTAGACTTAAAGCAATACTTAAATGCTTAAATGTGAAGTGAAATGATCCTATAATCTTAAAATATGAAGCTTTATCTACAAACAAGACATGTTCTGCTACAATTTTCAATTACATTTAACCAGAAATGCTTTATAAATGTTACTGTCTTTAAAAGTCATATGGTCATCTAATCAGGATTTATTTCTGGGTTAAAAAGAGTAAAACAATTCTGGTAGTGTGAGATTAATAAACTTCTCAGAATCTTGTGCATTAATTCTCATTCACACAAACAATAATGTAAATTTCGATTGCCTGAAGCCCGAGTCCTGAACTTTTGTGAAAATTTCTCCCGTTTTTGCAAAAAAATTTTTAAGTGCTGGTATATTTGTTTAAATACTCTAGTAAAACTGCTAAGAAAACAAGACACAGGACTGACAATGAGATGACAGGAATCTTGCTATGATGCTGGAAGCAATCAAGGGAAATGAACAGGTCCACTGAAAAAGCATGAGTTCTGTGACTGACAGACGGCTGAGGCCTGTCTTACTCAATTAGTGCACATTCAGACAAGAGTGGACTTTGGCTTTGTTTTCCTAAAAACAGGGTCCTGCCTTTACTGATACGTTGTGGGAAAAACTCCACGTGTTTTGTTCTGTTCAGTAGCCTTATTTTTCTTTTATTTACTGAAAAAAATCTGAATTGAAAAATCTGGAATTTCATATCAATACTGGGGAAATTAAGTTTAAAAAATAACAGAGTATATAAGGATGAATATATACGTGTGTGTCACTGTTATATAAATTTTATCTACTATGTACTATTTATGGACTATTTTATACAATTGTCTTGTATATTTTCTATACACCACATGCAAAAGACTTGACTTGTATTATGTTTAACCACAATATCAATCTAGGGACATCATATGTATCTAATTAAATATTTCTAAGAATTGAAATCTTGCAAAATTATGAAGAGAAATGTGCTGGTCACAGGCAACTAACAGTATAATTTAACAATACTGCGCTTTTTTGATAATATAATAAGCATAGAGTTAAATCCCAGGCAGAGAGACTGTGGGCAAACCACGCATATGAAGAGTCTCGTTTTCCTCCATCATCTCTGATCTTCTTGCCTAAAGAAAGTAGGATCGCTCTGAACAGCTTGTGAGGCCTTGGGGTGACACTGTGAACAGCATTTGGTCCTGGCTGCTTTTAACACACCAATCTAGAGTTCAAAGCTGCACAGCTGTGAGAGAGAGAAGGAGCATAGAGCTCAGAGGGTCAACAGACTGTGTATGCAGAACTGTGGCTTTGTGAGTAAGGGGGGAGAAGAGACAGACAGCAGCTGCAGCGTGACAGTGAGGCCTAGCAGGACTTCACTCTTCTCTTGTCCACAAAGACATCATGCCATAGTGCTGTCAGGCCTGTCAGTTTGACCTGCTCGTTAACAAAAGCTTGTCCAATCAGAGCCATGATACTCACTGATATTGACAGTCTCTCTGAGACTGAGTCATATGGTGGCCAGTAGACTTGGCCTGACTTTAATTGACTATTCTCAGCGAACTGATTTCTGATTAAGGTTTACTACTATAATTGGCTTGCTGACCCATTTAATTGGGAAAAGTTTTTATGCACTAACAAAAGACACAGCATGTTACAATTGTATGTTTTATGTGTATATTTGTATCCTAAACTTCTTTAACCATGTAGCCATCATGCGTATGTTGGTGTCTACACGTTCCAAGTCTGAGGGCAGTAAGAGTTCAGTCACTTTCAGAAAGGAGAAGGTGTTTTTCTTGCTGTGGGATGGGAGCTTGCAGCCACCGTGGAGTGTCGTATATTTATTTGTAGAGGGAAATTGCTGACATTTTGTGGACATTCAACACTTTAAACCAACTAATCTGAGTCTTTTCTTGGCTGCGAGTGGTCGCTCATACTTTCTTTGATGTAAATTTTGTCTGACAATTCCAGTGAAGAAATGTATGAATCACCTCATGATAAACATTGCTTTTGGCACTGCGCTGAATATTTTTTTTTTTTACTTTTTGTCAACATCCCACAAAAAATAGAGATGAAAGACTTCTTTTCAGTGACTGAGGGAAAATTTCCAGTTTAACTAACTGGCCCTGAGGAACATTTCAGAAAAATCAACATGTTTAGTATGACTGTTCAACACAAATCTGACAGAAAGTACACACTAACACTGTAGTTTTCAACATGTTCTCTTCTGATTAAGTCTGTGGGTGACTAGTAAAGGTATAGGTTTTAAAATCAAGAAATTCTTGATATTAAAGGGTAACACTTTTTAGTACTGTTTATTAACAAATTTAGAATGATGCAGGAATTAAGCAGGATTAAATAAAAAGTACTATAATTGACACCTACCTTACTTCTCCTGAATACTAAGCACTGATTAGTAGTTGACAGAGCTTTTTAGTGCCTATGTCATGATTATGTCACTGTGTTAGATAGAGGAAAAACAATAGCAAACACTTATCTGCTAAACTGCTACCAAAAATATCATCTTGGTATGTTGTTGTGTGTCAAAATCAAAGGAGTAATTTCTCTAACTAAAAGTTTTATCAGACCAGCTGTCACTGCCATTTAAAAAAAAAGGGGGTTAAATGGTTAAATGTAATAAGAAGAAAGAATCTCACTGGGGTGATAAAAAAAAAATGCTTGTGATTGTAGTAGACACTTCATATTAAACAAGGTTAAATAAATTATTGTCTGTTTAAGACATGAATATGTTTCTACCATATTGGGTTTTTCATGCCGACCTAAAAGGAATAACTTTAGCTGAGTCCCTTTTGTAACTTTCTAAGCACCATGATGTGAATTGTAATGCTATTGCTCCTCTAGTTACAGTAACTTTCTGTCGAGTAATTATAATAGTGGGTCAGTGTGTTACTGTTACTGTGTAAGCTCAGGTTTATGCCTTAATAAATTACTATTCCTAACTAAAGTGGCCAAATAAGAAAGATGTGTATAAAAACACATGTTGTAGCTTCCTAGACATTTTTTTTTAATTTGTGGTGTAAAACAATAAAGACTTATTTAGTGTATATGTTTAGTTTCTAATTCAGGAGGTGACTGTACTGTATGTTTTAAGATAAACACATATTTTATTCAGTAATTGTTAAAATATAAGCAACAAAAGCTAGCCAGCATTACCACATGTGTTCAGGAATTTATTTTCACTCTAACATGGTTCCACCCTTGAAAAACCTCACCATGTTTACTAAAACAAAAAGGGGTCTATGATATTTACTTTAGCAGAATTATCCTCATTAAGTTGTAAAAAAACAATGGTTTTGTAAAAACCTCTTCCTGAGAAATGATTACATAGTAATTATTTTCCATGTTCATAATAATAATAATAATAATAATAATAATATACATACATACATACATACATACATACTTAATAATACATTACTTAAAAATACCTAATACATACTTGGCCAGTAAATCTGATTCTGATAATAAAAAATAAACATTTTACAGTTACTGAAGTGCTGGACTAGGCTACTTTGTATTACAAGGTAGATTTGATTGATAGAGATTGGGGAGCTGATGCGACAAAATAAGGAGCTATCTGTTATCCAGGAATGTAATATTAAGGCGAGAAAAAGGCAAGGCAGGGTTAATTTATATTTCAATTCAAATTGCTTTATAGAATTTTTACAAATCTAATTACTGTACTATTTTTTTCCACTGTTAAATATGAAAATAACAATAAAACTATAAAACTGTATAGCAGATTTTAATTTTTTTAAAACTTAACTAAAATTAAATGTTTATTCAAAGGCTTTGTAAGACAGATATGTCTTAAATTACCCTTTAACTGTATTTACATTTGAATCCTTTCTTAAATTTTAAGGTAACAAATTCCAATGAAAAGCTGCTTGACAACAAAAAGCTCCTTCTTCAAACATAAAATAATTTCAGTGAAAGGGACAGACAGTACCTCTGTTCCTGATATTCTTAGAGTTGTAGTGAGTTCATAAGGAAATAATAGCTGAAAAATATCTTTGGAGCTAAAGCCTACTTATATAAAAGTAATTCCAAAACTAACGGGAAGCCAATGCAACGTTTTAGGACTTTTCTAGATCTAGTGAGCATCCTTGCTGCAACATTCTGAACATGCTGAAATGATTTCTTAGCAAAACCTAACAACAAATCATAACAATACTCATCTACAAAAGATTTAGATTTCCAGTTCATGTGGAGATACCAGTTACCTAATTTTGCTAATATTTTTTAAATGAGCTCATAATGAGCTCATAATAAACAACAGATTGTCAGATGTCAGTTATTTACAGATTAATTACTCAGTATTTATTAGCAGGTAATAGTAATAACTTACCTCTAGGTGTTAATATGCATAGTTATTTATGAGTTATTGGACAACATTGTAAAGTGGTACCATATTTATACCCAGTGACAGTCCAGTCTTTTAATATAAAGAAGTGTAATAACATGAAAAAATGTAAATAAAGTACGTACATTTTTTTAAATGTGTAGCGTTACATGCTGGAAGACATTATGTTCTTATATATATATATATATATATATATATATATATATGTGTGTGTGTGTGTGTGAGAGAGAGAGAGAGAGAGAGAGAGAGAGAGAGTGTGTGTTTGTGTGCAAAAAGATGTCTTAAAAATATATAGGGGTTGTTCATGACCTTTTTAGACTGGCTGCAGAAAATAAAAAGCAGTTCAGTTGTGGAGTCACGCATGCAGCCAGTGAGAAGTGAGGCCACAGATCTCCCCCATTCCCAGGGTTTATTATTACAAATAAGCATTTCCATCTGCAGCCTGACACTCATCGAGGCATAGAGCCAGGGCAGATGTATGCCAGTCTTCAGCTCAGTCCCGGCCTGCAGTGACATTATCAGCCACTCCACTCCTCACTCCCTCTCTTTTAACCATTGGAAAAACAATATACTAAGGACGCTGACTTCACATAACTTGGTAGTGTAATTTCACATTGGATGTAATGTCGTAAACCATAATCTGTTGGTTGTTTTATTCACTCATGCTCTCTTTCTCCCCACCCTCTCACTTTCAGTGCACCCACTCATCATAGCCTGACCCTAACCTTACACCCTTGGCCCCTAAAAGAGGGGGAGCTGTCAAGGAGTCCTCCTTCTCCTGACCGTGATTGGCACTATTTAAAGGAAGCTCTTCACGCAGAGTGGAGGAGGCTATGCTACAAAAGATGAGTTAGGTCAAAGCAAACAGGCAGATAGAAGCAGAACATGCTTCTTCAGCTCATAATCAAACTAGCAGGAGACTAGATGAGAGGGCAGGAGGGATGACAGCACCTCTGCAGAGAATATGTCTCCATATATACAAGTTTAAGGTTATATTAGGTGCTTTAAGCCATATAATCTTAAAATAATATAAGCCATATAAGCCATATAATATATATATATATTGTATATATATAAATATGTTTTAATAAAATCTCACATTTTGCATTTTATACTCAAAACAACAAAGCAAAAAATTTTGTTAACAATATGAAGTTTGTGTTTGTGTGAAAAGAAAAAAAACTTTTTTAATTATATAAATAAATGCAACCACCTCTTCTGTGATAATCCCATCTCCAGAGCCTTTGCAGTTACAGTTAAGACTAGCTTGTAGGTGAGCCACTGAGGAGGGTCAGGCTCTCCTATAGGCCTGCCAACTGCCTCTTCACACCTCTACCCACACATCCCTCTCTCCCCTGTGACTTTTTTCTCCCTCTTTCTCCACGCCTCTGTTTTTTCCTCTCCCTGTTCCAGCAGGGCTGACAGCTCCAAACAAAACAGGGGCAGTGAGCTGACTGACACGTTGCACTAGTGAAAGGAAAGCATTTAACATGCCTGACTCTCCACTCTGTCCATACACACACACACACACACACACACACACACACACAAATGCTGCTGAACAGAATGGAATGGAGCAGTTAGGGGTTGGTGTAACGTGCACCTTGAGGAGAGAAAGAGAAAGAAAAAAGACTGAGAAAAAAGAGGAAAAAGATTTTTTTCAGGTTCAAAGGCAGCTTATTCTCCCGCCTGCACCCTGTCACTCATTGTGAGGTGACTTGGCCCGGAGGATAGTGCTCTATTCTCATTGGTGTTATTCACCCGCCTGTCAGCTTGATGTCAGCTCCAATGGGCTTCGTGTTGTGCTACGGAAACTTCCTGCCATGGGATCAACACCTGTTGAAGTGAAAGAGCAGTCACAGTTTCCCACTAGTGTGTTTTCCCCCCAAATGTTACTCATTTTGCAAACACATATACACAGACTACTACTTTTAGATATAAATTGGTTTCTTCAGAGGCACCTTGCTTGCACAGTTGATGAAAGTTATAAAACATATTAATATGAGTGTTTGATGTTGTGTATGAATAAATTTTATTTTGCATAAAAAAATCACATTTTTTATTCAGAAAATCTCACTTATATGGGAGTGTTACATATCAATTTTTTTTTTTTAATTTGTCTAAAAATAAACACACACACACACACACACACACACACACACTGAAATTAAGCAAGCCACTACATATAGTACAAATATATATGAAATTAGCTACTATTTAAATGTTCCTACATATTTTGCTTTCTCCACTTAAGATAAACATGTCAGTTCTTATCTCCTAAGAAGACTAGGTTAAGGACAGACAAATCTTTTCTGCATGGTACATGCACAGAGCGCGTAGATCTGCTCTCACGTTCATTCATTCGTTCATTTATTTAGTAAATCTTTCATTCATTCAGACAGACAGTCAATCAATCAGTTAGCCTTTTGTTTATCTTAACTGGTCATGGTTGCTGTAGGATTAAAAGCTTATCCTAAAAACATTGTGGGAACACAGTTTTCTTACTGTTAGAGCATAGCGTCTTTATAGTCTAAACAAAACAAGTATAAAATCTAAAGATCCCTTTGGAATTGATACTTTCTGAACCAACCTCCAATTGCAATAAGCCACACTTCTTGCGCAATACATGCTTACTACACTATATTTATATATAATTTTACTTCTTATATGTGTGACCTCTACAATGTGAAAAACATGAGCTGTCATGCAGCAGAATGCCACAGGTGATGTGAAGATTAATGTGCACACTGACCACAGCCTTCTGCTCAGGTGCTTTTAGGGAGCCCATTAGACTCCATATCCCTCGGGCAAGACTTTAAATAATGCAGGCTATGCTGGAGCAGATCCTGATGCAAGCTCTGGTTTCCTCTCAGAGAATATCCTGGAGTCACGGGTCAATACCTAGTCCTGCTCGACAGTGTTGCACAGCACTTATATGACCACAGACATTACAGCTTCAGAAGAGGAGTTGGTTTACAGTGCATAATTGGGGGCTTTTGAAGACTTACTGGAAAAGACTCCAAAAGGAAAAGATAATTGTTGTCCCTTTTTATTTTTCAATGTCTCCCCAGCTAGTTGTCCTGTTTTCTCTGTCTCGCCGCTACTTAGTCTGTCTCTGCCGATCTACCATTTTCTTCCATTACCATCTCTGTGCAGCGCTACAGCATGCTGAACACACAGCATTCTCTCTTAATTAGAGTGAGTGAGAGGTTTGTGTGTGGCCTGCAGGGGGGGAAATAAGTGGGGTTCTGTGCTGAATGTGATCCCTGTCAGACACAGGATGTCTGCACACTCTCTCACAGTCGCTGAGCCCCCACCCACTTTAAACACTCATATTTCCATACACACACATGCACACACTCAACATAGTCCTACTTACTGCCTCTTTATTACCAATACTGCATACCTGCATTAACTGCAATATGAAAGTACTTATATTACCACTGGTGAAGTGACAGAAATGAACAGTCGAAGGTAGGAGAGAGAATGTGTGTGTGTGTGTGTGTGTGTGTGTGTTTTAAGTATGTAGAGGCACTCAGAGTCTTCTAGAGTAACCAGAAAATTTTTTTCAGCCAGAAGCAAGCAACAGATCTCTCTTTGTTGGTATTTTCACACACATCTAGACACATTCATGTAGCTGTATTGAACAAGAGGCCCTTCGACTCAAGAACACTGAAATCACCCCTCCACGCTCTTACTCTCTCTTTCTCACACACACACATACACACACACACACACACACACACACACACAAAGTTCATCCAAGACTATCAAAGAAACAGGAACGACCCAAGAAGATTTCAGCAGTGACCAAAACATCAATAGTCAAATGAAAATGTTTGTTCATTCATGCAAAAGATATATTTTGTGTTGAGTAATATACCACACTAAAAAGGAGTTAAAGAAACAGATTCATTCCTCACTAATATTTGCACCCTCAAGACAGTTAGTCGAATGTTTAAAATATTCTTTAAACACAACTTTTATCTGGGTGAAAAAACAATATTTTCAATAATTTTCAAAATGTGTTTTCAATTATTTGTTGTCTATTGTTTTTTTTCCAGTTATTTGTTGTTTTTATGAACAATTTGTAAAGAATGTGAAAAAGACAATAATGTGTATAAGTGTAATCCAATGTAAAGAAAAAAAATCACTTTTTGTGCAGATATTCAGTATAAAGACAAACAAAGTAGATTTTTGGTCAACATTTACAACATTTTGCTTTTTTCCCTTACATCAGTAGCCTCAACTTAACTTGTTGCAGTTTTAGAAAGAAATTGGTTGGTCGATTTTCCTTTGCATTATGTGTTGTGGTATATTACTTGTTTGATTGACATACAATGATCTTTCTGTTGTATTTTATGTAAATATTTTGCTGGAAAGGTAAGCTTTGAAAAAATTTCAATCCTGACCCAATAGTCAACAGATCATAAAATAAACATCAAAAGCAACTATTTTAAAAACTTTAATGAAATGCAAAAATCAAGGGTCATTGCCTTGCCCTGCTTAACAGTGTTTCACAGCACTTAAATGACCATAGACATTAAGGCTTCAGAAGGGGAGTAGTTTTACGGCACGTAACCAGGGAAGTAACCGGAAAAGACTTAAAAAGGTAATTGTCACCCCCCCCCCCCCCCCCCCCACACACACCCCCTTTACTTTCAGTGTCTCTCTCTAGGTACTTTTCTTGTTTTCACTGACTGCCTGCTAGTCTGCCTCTGTTGATTTTCCAATTTTCCCTATTACTGTCTCTGTGTAGCACAACACAACATACTAAAATAAGACTTTTAGTAGAAAAAGACATTTATTAGTAAATAGTGTTATATGTGTGTGTTTGTGTGTGTGTGTGTGAACACAATCTATATACTGAATATATACATTCATTTTTCTTTCAATTGCATTGTAAAAGTAAACAAAAAAAATAATAAACAAAAAAATTTTTGAGGATGTCTCACTTTAAACCCAAGACCTATACCCCCCCATATGGTTTACTAACTATAAATAAAATTAATTAAAAAAAATTAAACAAATACAAATATTATCTTCTGTATTTCAACACACTTTTACTACATGTATATATCTCTGTTTCTCTTTATCTCTCTCTCTCTCTCTGTTTCTCTCTAGCTTTAATTTCTTTTTTTACTTTTTAACACAAACAAGGTTTGTCTAATTTAAACTCAATGTGACAGTCAGCGGTGACAGGCACCTGATGAATCTTCAATCAATTTTAAACATTTCAATATAAGAAAGAAGACAAGATAAGATAACTAAAAATAAATATCCTGAGAATTTCCCCCTTAAAATCTACACTATTCGTGTGACTCAGTAAACTCAAGATTGCAGTGGTTTAAAGATTAGCCAGGTTAAATTGATATTAAAATTTTAGTCAGGCTCAAGACTAGATTTAAACCTCCACACTGCCTGTTGTTTAAGTTAATCATCCTAAGGGCTTCCACTAACAGACAAAACAGAAAGAACTTGACTGTAGAGCATTGAGTTGCAGAAGACAGATCTTTGAAAGCTGATTCGGTGGTCTTTCTTCGCCAACTGCCACAGTCTTTCTCCAGGATGTCAGTTCCAATCAGGTCCTATCTTCTGTCCTCCGAACCAAATCATCACCCACACCACAGATTGCTTGAATATGAACTCATAAATTTGATACTCTGTTGGGTTTGGGGCTTGACGGAGGTGCTGAGAGTTAGGATGTGAGGGGGCCCATGAGCCCGCCCAGTACGCAGTGTCATGTTCACCGAACAATCAGCCGTGTCCATGCAGCAGGGTAAACAACAGAGGCTGTCAGCTGGTGTCAGGTTCGGCCTTTTCAAAGCAAAGAGTCCAAAATGACAGATGACTGCTCTAAGTGTGGCTGACACACCGCTGATAATGACGATTTGAATGCTGATATGAAAAGTTAAAGTGAGATGTGTAATGGAGATATTCTCCCCAAAACACACAGAGCTGACAGTTATTACAAACATACTGCTGTGAGGAGAGTGAGACACTTTCACTGAAGGCAGCTGATTTCTCTGATTCGGGAAATTTTAAAAGAAATAAAATCCTTGTAAAAATCAAATGTTAACTTGAATGTGCAAGTTTGCAAAAAATGCTTGAATGTAATGCTCTGTTGAATAATAATAGATTCTATTATTATTGTAGTTATATTTTATTTTATATTTTATATTGACCATGTGACAGACATAGAAGCATTAAATAGTAGCTTGTTTTTGTACTTATGATCAAATTTTATTACTCATGTAACATAATTTTTATTGTCTTTTTGTGTATATAAATCATTTTAACTAAATTATGAATTGACTACAATGTTGACATTTATTGATTTATAGATATTGAATCTTCTCTTTCAGTCATCAATATATTTTCACTTGGCCTCCTGAACTTTCAGTTCAGTTTCAAAAATATATATATAATTGTATTTCAGTCATTCAGTCATTAATGTAACAATGGGTTCGAGTTGCATTCTTACTGTAGCTTCTGGACACTAATCTTAATTAAGTGACAGGGAACAGATGCATATGTGTAACTTAAGATTATATATTGATTGGGGGTTTCATCTGTGGTTAAGATTTAACACTGAAAGCTTGATAATTATGCTGCTCTCATTGTATGTATTTTAAGCCATTTTTATTTTTTTACCTGTAGTAAAATAAGTCAAGTATATATTGGAATTAGACTTATATTGCAATAAATTATGGTTAAATGATAATCTTTCGAAAGCAACTCAGATGTGAGTTACAAATGTATTCCATACCAGGGGAACCAGATTACTTGACAGTAATCAAATAACTTAATTCATAAGTATATTAATATATAACTGAGTGAAAATGTATGAAACATGACTTATGTGTTTATGGCTAGAACAGAAGAATGTACTGTATGAGATCTTAACCACATTTAAGATTCCTCACTGTAAATCAGTTGTACCTTTCAAAAACCTCTCCATGAATAAAGTGTGCCTGCAACATTCTCATTAAATAAACTCCAGCTAATCTGGCCAGGGTTCATGGGGTTGACGCACTGCAAAAACAACATGTCTGACACAACCGGCACGAGCGTGTCCGTAACCTGAGCTGGGCTGAACTAATGTGCCAGGGTCCAGGAACGCAATGCAGAGAAAAAGCCCAGTCACAGCCGACCAACAGCCCACGGCTCAGCTCTCCGGACCCCCAGCGTGTTGGCCAGGCATGCACAGTGGGGTTCTGCCATCTGGACACATTTCTAGCCTGACAGGGGCCATGGCTGCAGTAAAGACCACATTCACCCACGGCACGTTCCAAAACTGCCACTCCACACTAGATATAAAGCAGACTAGGGAGAGGGACTGCAAAAAAGCAGAGATTTGACACAGAAACACAGGAGCACTTACACACCGCAACCCATCTGTCAGCCATTATGCACACAGCCCTCAGGCTGACAAGCACTGCTATAGCTCACAGAAACAATGAGTGCAGGTTTATTAAAAAAAAAAAAAAAAAAAAGGCTCTGGTACACAAATGTCGAAGAGGAGTAATGCATACAGTATTGTGTGTGAGAAATCTATTTTACTCTGAGAAAAAAAATACTAGTGTAATTGTAGACTTAGTTATTCATATTAATTACTTTTGTAATTATTGTTTTGGTCTGTTCATTCGATAATTTTATTTCTGTCATCCATTTGTACAAATACACAACTTCAGTTTAGTACTCTAAAATTCACTACAAGACCTCATAACTGTATCTAAAAAAGAAAAACACCAACATGACTACTTTTCAATTAGAAGAGTTAGGCTAAATAAATAAATGCTAAATATAACAGGAAGGAAAAAATGAAAAAAGTGAAAAATGAAAAAAGTTTAAAAATTCTAGCATAACAGAAAATTAAATAGTAAATATAAACTATAAACTAAAATTTTACCTTCTTAGTGGACTTAAGTGTTCATAAATAAGGTAGGAGGAAAAGTGACTCAACTTTTGAATGGCCTGTAAACCTGTGTGTGAAAAATATGTTGAAATGCCCTGTTACCCCATGCATATGTGTGTGTGTGTTACTTATTTAATTAAAGCCCCAGGCTTTCCATAAGATCATACTGAAATAAAATCTGCATTTGGTCTGTTGGTTTTGGTTTTGCAGTACTATATTTCCTTATGTGAGAGACTTGCCTGTTGTTCTTGGTTTTGAATTTGCATTGAGCTTAATGTAATGGAGGCAATAAACCTAAACATAAATGTACCATTTAATATGCAATAAAATGTTATGATGGGTAGTTTCTTACCAGGAATGTTATGTGAACTCATCTTTACTGGCTCACTGCTTGTGGCTCTAGGAAGAAAAGCATTTAAGCCAGGTCTGCAAGAAATGCCATAAACATCTTACTTGTTTACTGTATTTTATTATTTGTGTGTGTGTGTGTGTGTGTGTGATTAAAACCTAAATATTTTACATGCTTACATTAAAGATGTTTTTTTTTAATTAAAAAGTATGGGGTAATGGGGTAATGCAATTGGATGAGCAGGTAGACCAATCAGATTCAGGATCCTTTCCTATTGGATAGTTTTAGAGTGTCAGTTACGTTCTACAGGGGAGGAGCCTAAACATAATCGGAATTTTCTGCCCCCTAGCGGTTCCACCGAAGTGGCGCTCAGTGGAATTTAAACGTTTTAGAAACTTGAAATATCACACACACACACACAGATGGCAATCACAAACGAATAGAAAAGAATGCAGAAAAGTAGCATAATGGCTATACCTATATAAACAAATGTAAGCCTATAGTGAAACGCTTAATTTGATGCGTTAAAAATGACCCAGTGATGTCCAAAAAGGTTTACCCAGAAACATGTCCCAAGTATCCATACTATTTTAGTTATTTGTGGTGAGTCGTAGAAAAAGTATAAAGATGTAAAACATTCATTTGCTATGCGAGTAACATAATATGGTGATTAAAAAAACATGTAGCCCGAAAATTAGGCTAAATACACTTGATTTAACATTTATTTTAACGATTTATATTCGCGTATATTCAAAGTTATAGTCATAGTTACTAACACGCGGTAACCACATGTACATACTTCTTCGCATGTAAAGAACATCTAAAGGTTACGTTTTCATTGATGGTACAGTTTCACAAGTCGGACATTTAATAAATAAGCTCGTGTGGCAGACATTATTCCCGTTAATCAAGTATTCCCTCTAGCGGTCACCGGCTGATACTACAAGTTACACGTTACGTGAGTTTAAGGAGATTTGCAAAATGACCCATTAGTTACAGTACTTAAAAAATAAGACAATCTATCAGTATATTTGCTTTATATTTTAGCAAACATTTGCTCTATAATTATGGGCTTGTTTGTTTCTATGTTCTGTTACATTGGTAAAAATTCCATCCAACCAAAACATATTATAGCCCATTTATTACTAAGTTGTTACATCATGATTCTTAAATTTATACGATTTATTGTTTGCTTGCTCCAGAGTCCGGGTTCCTCCGGTTTCTTCCCATTGCCCAAACACATGCAGATTAGAGTTTCCAACTTGCCTGTAGTGCGTGTCTATGTACTGTATGTGTGTGCGATGGATGTGTACCCCGCCTCGTACCTTAAGTCTCGTGGGTTGGGTCTCTGCGACCCTGTATACAGGATTGGTTTAAATAAAGTTCAAGAACTTGAAACAAACTGTATTATTAACGTAAAATATATATAAGTGTGTGTAAAAAAATGAAATAAAATAAATAAAAGGTCGGGAATAAAGAGGAACCCTAATAATCAGCCGAAAACTAGTCTGTAACAGGTGCATCAGTAAGTGCTGCAGGGTGCGACCATGCGACCAGAAGCAGGATCAGTCGACCGCTTTAAGGCCTCCTCCATCCCTCCCTCCCTTCCTCTCTCTCTCCTTCACTTCCGCCGCGTCTCCTTATCGGCCATTTTTTTTATTTAACTCTTTCATGAAAAGTTATGTAAACACAACAAAGCTACTAAAGCTTTTGATGGTCACCTTCGCCAAAAACACATCATATGTATGATCGCTAAATGTGATATTTAAAAACAGGTGTCGGAAGAGGACGAGCCCAGGACCTGGGCTGCACTGGGAATACTGAGAACAACCTGCGACAGCGTTATCAGGTAGGCAGTGCACACTTCCAACATCTTCCAACACTTCCTCAATCAATGTCACTGAATCTCCTTAAACACAAAAAATCAATGCTATAAAAAGCCTATGTTCTGACTGATCTTATGTACACTTTATTCACATATAAAACAACGTCATTCAGAAAAAAATCCGCCATTTAGGCAACTGAATAATAATAAAAATAAATTATATTAATTATAATAAGGTAAATTACAGCATGTTGTGCGTTAGATTAAACTAATTACTAATCCTTTTAATAGTAACTGTTCCCCGAAACACACAGCTAAAATGAGCGTGAGCATTTTATTTTGTTTTATTTGTTGCCGCCGCTTAGTCATGTGTCGCTCGCGGAGGAGTCGACTCTTTGAATCGACTCTTTTATGTGAATTTCGGAAGCTATTATTATTATTATAGAGGATAATACAATTGTATTAAACAGCAGTGTGTTGTAATAATGTGTGTGCACGCAGTATTTTGGAGATAATTCTTTTTCTTCAGAATTTTTTTTTATTGTTCTTGTTTCTTGGGATATAACAGAGCTGTTTCACGGTGGATTATGGTACACGACATGTACCAAACATTTGGTCCAAACCTTTTCAAATAATCCGGAACTCTGCACTTTTATATTTGTTTTATATTAGGTGTATGTAATAAAACATTAGCTTGTTAAAATTGCAAGCTACGTATAATTATATTATCACAGTATTGGTTAGCCTATTATATTTTTTATTACTTAATCTGTAGTTGTAAACTATACTATTAAAATACTATTAAATAATAACTAAATAAGTTTACTGAGTCGATTCTTTGCTAATGAGCTGAGCCGAGTGCTCTGAATCACCAGGGGAAAAACCCGGAAGTCCATTATGCTCTGGCGCCGCCTTTGTGAACCCTATGCGCACGCGCATTTATTCTCGAGCTGGGCGGTGTTCTCCAGTATAATGTCTTTCGTAAATCTCTTTACTCTTATATCTGAAGGTTAGGAGTAAGGACGGAAATTAGAATTCCAGTCCTGTTTACTGCTGGCGTGTTTGTTTGTTTTTTTGAGACCAGCCGAGCTTTACACCCCAGTCAAACGAAGTAACATGGTAATCTGTGAAGTTGCATCTATTGCCTTAACTTCCATATGGATTTTTAGAAAAAAAAAAGCATAACTTTGAAGTACAAGCATATCATGACAACAGTTAATGGCTAAAAGGCAGACGAAGTAAATCAAAGCATATTTTAAACAAACCATGGACAGGGTGCCAATTAATCACAGTACACACACATTACAGGCGATTTGGGAATACCAATTAGTCAAAATCTGCATGCCCTTGGATTGTATGAGGAAACCGGAGGAAACTCACCAAACGCAGGGAAAGCATGCAAACTCAACGCACACAGACCTGAGACAGGAATCGAACCCTTGATACTGGAAGTGCAAGGCCACAGTGCTAACTACTACACCTTGATAATTAAGTTGTAAGTAGTTACTAGCTGCACTTTTATACCTACTCGTGGCAGCGGTTCTATGCATAAATCATATGGGCTAGAAAAAAAAATCAGGTGTGAAAAAAAAAATCAGTGTTCTTCAGTAGCTTTCCCAGTCACTGGATCTAAATCCAATAGAACACCTTTTGGATATGGGTACAATGGGGGACTCAGAGCATAAAAGTACATCTGAAAAATATGCAGAAATTGCATGATGCTAACCCATACATACACTTTACAAAATTGCCTTCACTGTGTGTAAGCCTATACTGGGCCAATACCCATTTTAAAAGTTTCCTGTGGGCAGCCCACATTGGACCAAGGCTTTACAGCCAGTGTCATGCTTATATATAAATCCATTCGCGCAATATGAGTTGCCTGCGATGAAGCAAAGTTGGTAAGAGCCTGATGTGGACATGAATGATGGGTAGCATCCAAAATGTTACCATTCTGTTGCTTCACTTACAAGCAATAAAGATGTACTAGGTGTGACTTAAACCTATGCAATAAGGTAGCATATAGGTTCAGTGCTGCCAAAGTGGCAATGGCGGTGTCATCCATTGCATTATTTCCCAAAAACCTGGGATATCCTGCATTAATTCAGGTTATAAACATGGGTTTTGATACAGTATTGAATTAGCTAAATCTAATCTTAAACATATGTGTCTTCAGGAAAACATGAGGAAAAAGCAGAATGTGAAAAACAGGAAGGCAGAAGAGCCTACAGTAGTGCAAGAGTTTGCTGTGGAAAAAATAATTCATCGGAGAGTCAACGATGGAAAAGTGGAATACTATCTGAAGTGGAAAGGCTTCACAGAGTGAGTGTCTGGAAATATCTGACAGTGTAGCTATATATGTATAAACATTTTCTTAGTTTTTGTTTCAGTACATTGGGTTGATCATTGAGCTCTGGCTCAGCTTCAGAAGTTTTACTTTTTAGATCATTTTTTAAATAATTTAGTATTACTTTGAAAATACACACCCTGTGATTTATCTATATCATATCTCATTTCCAGCTTGGGTAAATTTTCTAATGACTAAAGATATAAAACAAATCTGATGCTGATTCTACTACTTTATCTCCCTAGTGCTGAAAACACTTGGGAGCCAGAAGACAACTTGGACTGCCCAGAACTGATTGAAGAGTTTCTCAGAAACTTGGATGTCTCAGGTGAAACAGAAAGAAAGGTCAATATCCCTCTGGATCCTGTTATTCAACCCAAAGAAGAACAGACAGAGCTGGATGCTAACATTGTAAGTGACTGGGCATTTTTATGCCGTATATACAAAATGATAGAAATAAAAAGAATCTCTCCTTAAAATTAGAAAGGAATATTCACACCTTATCCCAAGGTGTGATGTATGGCTACCCTTTTAACTACTAGTTATTTGCTGATATCATTATTATAGCATACAGATAATAGACATCCCCTGAGTTTAAAATGATCGTTGTATACATGTTGGTGCCAGCAGCATCAGCAACACACTGAGAAAAAGCAGACCGTGTGTGAGACTGGGGAATCTGCAGATCACAACACTGAGACCACCAACGACCAACCTCTTATCCAAGAACCAGAACGCATCATTGGCTCAACCGACCGACAAGGAGAGCTCATGTTCCTCATCAAATGGCACGGTTCCTCTATTACATCTTTTGAAATAGTTCAAGTTTAGTATGTCTGATTTTAAGTTTATTTACAGTTTGGGCTTAAGCAGCTAATGACTGTTCTTAAATTATTGTGGCATTGCAGGAAAGACACAAATGATGTGGTGCTGCTGTCAGCCAGGGAAGCCAGTGTAAAATGGCCCAAGATGGTCATTGGCTTCTATGAGGACAAGCTAAGCTGGCACGAAGAGGAGGAACAGTGAGAACGAACTGAAAACAACATCTTGGCAGCTTTAAATGTTTCCTCTCAATCATGTCCAATGGATTTTCCTGTTGTGAAAGGTCATGTTGTGAAAGTGTGTAAATTCCCAGACACTGTGAAACATGTCATAGCACACTGAACTCCACTGTAGGGTGATATGTTTTAACAAGTCAATCAAATGATCTAGATTAATGAATAAATGGTTGGATAATCAGTGCTGTATTGAACTGTAGGTCTGTTTAAAGTGTTACCTTATTGCTGTACAGTCTTTCAAATTTGACTTGAATTGAAAAAGAGGCCAATGGCGGTGTCATCCATTGCTATATACTAATGAGAAATTGTCTAGGATTAATCACTGTTACTGTTGGACTCTGTATAGCTGTTTTAGCACTTCTACTGTGATTAAGACCAGTGATCTGTGAAATTTGTAGTTTTGTTCATTTGCACAAAGAAATACAAATGTAGCATTTAAAATTGTTTCTTTAAAAGCACTAATAGCACAGTGTGCTATTTTATTACATCTCAGCCAGCGCAGTGCATTGTGTTGCGAAATGTACATTCATGGACTTTTTATGGTTTATTAGTGGGTTTTAAAGAGGATCCAGAAACTCTTGTTGGCTTAATAAATGTCAGATTAACTTGAGAAAGTCTCATTCCTTTAAATGTACACTATTGTTGCCAATTTTTTTAATAATATCTTTATATCAGATTATATTACCAAAATAATAAGTATTTTAATTACAGAACAGAACGTATGGTTTAGATGTACAGTAGTTTAATGGAAATCTTAGTTTTGATTTATTGGTTATTCGATCCATATCATCTTAAAAATAAAATGATCTTTAACAGGCTTAATGTAATGTAAATGTGATTAACCTTTCTCCATCAGAAATCAAAAGTAAGAAGTACAGTTTTATATAAATGGAAACACGTGCTCAGCAGCATGAGTAATTCCACAATTGCTACAAGCTTTAAAAAGTTCCCAACAATTTAACAACTTCCCTTTTTGTCTCACAGACATTTTGTTGTACTTTGAGCAGCAGACACTTTATTGTGCTGCGCTACCTATATAGTCCTATGCAGGAGTTAATCAGTGTGTGGGTCCGGGATCCTCGCATTCAGAAGGATGACTTCTGGCATGCATATCTGGATTATGAAATCTGCATACATGTAAGTGTTCTTACTAACTAATAAACTATTTAAGATCCTTCTATTTAAGATCCTTCTATTTAAGTATGATGCCAGTAAATCTATGTCTCTCATGCTGCTCATAGACAAACAGCTTGGCTTTCAATAAGAAAAGCTCTTGTGTTCGAAGGAGGTATAGTGAGTTTGTCTGGTTGAGGCAGAAGCTGCAGGAGAATGCCTTGCTTGTGTATGTACCCTTTTAGGTCTTTACTGGTTTAAAAGAAATGTAATATTTATGGTGCTTACAACGTTTTACTAAAATACACTAAAGTACTAATGACCAAAAGTATATTTACACCTTGACCATCATGCCCATATGTGGCATATCCTCAGCCTGTTTCCACAAATAAT
This sequence comes from Clarias gariepinus, assembly GCF_024256425.1. Taxonomy (NCBI): domain Eukaryota; kingdom Metazoa; phylum Chordata; class Actinopteri; order Siluriformes; family Clariidae; genus Clarias; species Clarias gariepinus. The sequence continues at coordinate 16,325,432 of NC_071103.1, read as the reverse complement.
GTCTTTTCATGCTGTAGCAATACAATTTCCTTTTAAAACCATAAAGATACCCAAACCTGTTTATCCATGACAATGCCTCTCTACACTACAGTAAGTAGTCCATAAAGACATTCAAAAAGAACATTTGGGTCTAACACCTAGGTGTCAACATACTTTTGTCCATATCTGTAAAGTATCTGAAAATTCCTGCATACTGTAAGTATTGTGAAATACTTACAATACTTGTAAGTATTTCACAATGCATATTGCATGCATAACATTGCAAAAATTATCATTGTTGGTATATTAACTGGTTTGTTGGCCTGTGATGTGACCTTTAGAGTGAATCTTCCTGAGCTTCCCCCAAAGAACCCCTTCTTCAGTCTCAACAATGCCAGACAGATCACTGCTCGCATGGAAGGACTAAGGCACTTCCTGGAAGAGTAAGTGTCCCGTATTACCATCCCTGTGACTAAGTCCTGTGCCAACTCCATATGTGCCTATGATGTCACTTGCCCGAACCTTTTCCATGAATCATTATGATGAATATGAATTAATATATGTAAATGTACAGTAGTATCATGTAGTATAATATTTTAAGGATTTAAAAGTGTTACTTTCATTCCTGTGTGTTTTCTGTAGGATCCTGCGCAACCCAGTGCTGCTGTCTGATAGTTGTCTGCACCTTTTTCTCCAGTCTCAGTTGAGTATAAAAAATATTGAGGCCTGTGCTGAGGGCAAGAGCCACTACACTGTCACTGAAGCTATTCAGAACTTCCAGACACAACGCTTTGGCTCTGAAGAGAAAACACATGATGATAGGGAAAATGATTCAGAATGACTGGCTTTTGTCACATTTTATTTTAGTCATGACTCTTGATTAATCTCTGAAAAAAAAAACTATTAATCATAGTGTGTTTGCCAAAGCATCCAGATTTCAATGTGTCCAACCCAAATAAAATAAATGTTACATACAATGTAATTGCTAAATGATTAATATAAGCTGCTCTTCCACTTTCATTTTTTTGTGCTGTGACTATGTACTCTGTGTATATAATATTTATCTTTATTGCCCAATAATAAAGCCTTATTGGGACTGAATTTAGCATGTGGTCTCTGTATAAAATATTTTAATGTTTGAACCACAGATGGGTCTTGAGAGTTTTATAGGATGAATTTACTGTGCCCTTGCAAATGATCCTTAACTGTCTGTGAACAAGCCAACCCAAAGGATGTTTTAAGTGAGGCCCATGAGAGATGAATTCTGGATATTGTGTACATCATTGTTATGCTAAGTGTCATAATTATAACCCAGAAAGACTCATAACACAAATGTATCTAAAAAATTATTTCCCAATTGGTAAATCTGAGAAGTGTTTAAAACTCTGTGTAATTTTGGTCAGCAGGTGGCGCTTCAGCTATGTTTATTTTGCTTACAGGTTTGCTACACTACTGAGATCCCTAGTCTCCTGGTCCACTTTAGTCTTATGTTATTTTGTAAATGTGACTTTGATGTGTTTTCACTACAAAAAAAATTAAATTAAAATATATCATTTATTTTTTAGAATTTGAATGTGATGCTGTATATGATACCTGAAATAGACTCTTTATCTGAAATAAATCTCTTTCCTTCCTTTTTCCATCTTGAAAGACTCAAATAGTCAAAAATAGATACGGCTCTCATGTCTTTGTCAGAAAAGCATTATACAGTATTTTCTGTTTCAGTCAACAGGTTGAGATGTTTCTCTAATCACCTGCTCCCTGAACATCGTTCCCACACCTAGGCTTCCCCATAAGGACCATGTCAGCTGCCTGCCACTGGCTCACTAACAATGGAGTGTCTTAATAAGCTCCCCATGCAGTCATCCGCCTCTTAGCAAAGCTGACAGGCGTGGGACCGCGGAGCTCCCAGTGGAGTGTCATAGGATGCGCACACACTCACACATACCTGAGACGTATGAGCAGCCCTTGCTGCAGTTTGAGTGGCCCACCACATTTGACAGGTGTGTTGGTTAATGTCATTAAGCCGTCATTCTGTCCACCTACCATGCTGAAACACTCGGCCTCTTGGCCAACTTCTTCATGAGCCGGTCATTCAGCAGCCCAGATGGAGAAAATGACATTTAAATTTTATTGCAAAGTCCATGGTATTCCACACTGGCAAAAAGTACACTATGACCAGATATTTGTGGAAATCTGACCTTCACATTCATATGTCTGCTTCCCCACCCTAACCTCAATCCCACTGAACACCTTTAGAATGAACTGGACTGCTGACTGCACTCCAAGCCTCCACACCCTACATCGGTGCCTGGCTACATTAACGCTTTTGTGGTTCGATGAACACAAAACTCTATGGACACGCTCCACAATCTAGTGAAGAGTGCAGGTTAATATAACAGCATGTTCAGCAAGTACATAGGAGAGCGATTGTTTGGTGTCAACAAAAAAATATAAAAGCAACTGAAAAAATCATCATAATAATTCTGCCATTTTTGACATTTATTTTTGTAAAAGTTGACACAGGAGGGTGGCATAGTGGGACAACAAGTAGTTTTGTTGCCTCATGATTCCGTGATCCTGGTTTGAGCTCGGGGTAGTGTCTATGCAAAGGTCTACATGGGTACACATGGGTTTTTTTTGGGATCTCCAGTTAATTACGTGTACAAAGGACTGACCTTCTACCCAGGGCCTTTTCCTGCCTCATGCTTAGTGAGAAAGTTGTTTTTGTTTTTTATGTGTTTATCACGAGTAATTATGTACAATAGATTCTTTTATTTTTTTCCAGCATAAATTTATATATTTTCTTAAATTAGAATTTTTACACAATCAATAATTAATCAAACTGTTCTGCTTCTTTTGTTGTTATTTATTGGGTGGACTTACATTTAAACATTGTACTTAATATATTCAGTGTGTAATAAACTATATTAAATGCATGTAAAACCTTAATTTACAGTAAATGTGCAAGGCTGCAGCAGAGGCTACACTACTCTAATGTAACATGCCACAAACTGTAACATGTCTGACACATTCGCTACATTAATTAGATTATCGTGTCTTCCTGTAGTGACAGTGGTATTCATTATAAATTCATAATGGGAAGAAACAAAGGGCTTCTGGCTCCATGACAGACAGGTAAAGGCACCTCTAGCCCTCCTGCGCTCACTATGGACTAGAAGGGCAGGGGCGAGTGCACCAAATTGGAAATGGGAGGACTCTCCACTGAAGCTGTCGTATTAATCCTCTCAGGGACTGTCGATGTGCTCATAAAAGGAATGTGTGTGTGTGTGTGTGTGTGTGTGTGCGTGTGTGTGTGCGTACACTGCTCACATTACCCCTCCCTTCCTTTTCACACACTGTAGTAATGAAGCTGTCATGGCTGCCACAGTGTGGATGTGGCTGATATTCAAATGGGAAAGCCATCACCTACTCATGACAGAATAGTCCAATTAGAGGCCGAGGGCAGAGACCAGGGCCAGGCAAAGGTACGCCTCCTATATCTTCACCAAGAAAAGCAAAAACGGTGTAGGGTTTCAGTGTTCACTGCGGACTTACATGACGATCCATGGCAAGCTGTTACAGCATGAATTGCTCTCCTGTGATGTGTAGAATGTATGGATACTACTACTAGCTGCTACTAACTTTACAGGATTTTGTACCTGCCTTAGATCTGAGGTATACTATAGGATGCATGTATATGGGCATATTGCTGTGGTGGTTATTGAATGTATTGAATGTCTAGTTCACCTGGAACATGGACATAATTTATGTCACACTGATGGCAAGACTTACTGTATTGTTTTCTGCAGATGTTACAAAATCTTAATATTTGAGCCTCACCATAAAAATAGCCCGGACGTCAGACTGTTCTGTGAATCTAAACATAGTATCAAATTTCCCAGGACAGTAACGAACTACTGACTCTGCAAATGTTTACTTTACTCACCTTTAGCCAGTTACTTTGAGCTGTCAAAGTCAGCCGCCATGACAACACTAAAAATCCTCCACACTGAAAACAGTACTACCAAATGCCAGAGCCCATACATTAAACAACAACTGCTCCATATGGGACTCGTAACAAAAACCAACTTTGTAGAAGGATCCCGTGATAGGTGTCTAAGTTGTATATTAATGCTGAATGAGCTGAATGTTTCTCAAGCAGAAGCTGCAGAAGGAGAGAAGGGAAAGCAACGGCTCCGCAGGGGACGCAACCATCTGCTGCAGGGCACATCAGCGCTTCAGTCGATTCCAATCACAAATCAGCACACTCATGCATACACATGCGCACACACCTTGGATTTGACCTTTACTTTGTCATAAGCTATAAAGAGAGCATGAAATGAGATGCAAATCAGTATCTATGCATTTATCCTTGTTGTCAAAGTGTGTGAATGACAAATGTCCATTTTTCTCTACACAAATAAGAACCTACCATATCCAAAAGTACTCTACCAAGGTCAGCTTCTTGATGTTTCAAAACAGTGAGCTGAAAAAGCAACCTCTTGATCATTGATAATCGTTAATCAAATGAACACAAATAGCACTTCAAAAAGAAAACAGTTATTCAATCATATTAAAGGAACCACCTGGGAGATTAACAATCCGAACACGTACATAATGAACTCGAATCTGCATGCAAGATCATGCAATAACTCATTTGTCTTTCATAAGAAGTTATGGAGGGGGTTGGCTTTGTGTGTCCCATCTCCACATCGAGCTCAATCTGAGAAACAGCTCTCTCTGTCACTGCTACCTGATCCGGACATTTTCCCGCTGTCAATCACACGTCAAGTGGGAAATGAAGCTGGATGTAACTTGTCCCTCATTCATCAAGCCTGACAGGCTACCTTTGCATGGTTACACTTGGTTGGGTGCCAGCAGCATGAAGCAGACAGTGATGGTACACACTAGATCGAGATGGCAAAATTAGAGAGGAATTATGGCAGCTGATCACTGGTGCAGTGCCATTTGGCTGGGTGTTAAATGTCATCAATGACCTGTATTTTTTAGCCTTTGACACTGGGAAGCACCTTATCTACACATATGGAGCATTTCATTGAAATGCCCTGGTGTAAGTGATGCACTGATATTATCTCTAAAGCCCAAAGGACGGCGATGTTTTTGAATAATTTAGATGTTGAAGCTGATGGTCAACAAAGAAAAAAAAGGCCCAGCATCACCTAAACACAATAAAAATGTTCTTTCCTTAGAAGAATTAATCTGATATGTAGTCTATAATAGCACTTATACAATAGAGCCATCTCCACTGACATCCAACTTGCAACTGATACACGTTTTAAAAGACCTGCCCTAGGCTTCTGCAATAGCACTGAGATATGTCTCTTCAGGAAAAAAAAAACTCAGCTTACAAAAAAGGCTCAGTTATACCCCATGCCTAAATCAGTTGGTGCCTATGATTGCTTCTGACACATTTTAAATGGGTTTGTGTGCTGGCCTTTAAAAAGCATGGTTTCCTGAGGTCCTCACAGTGGGGCAAATAATAGCACTAAGCTAATATCTCGTTAGAGGGGGGAAATACAGAAGGGAGCTAGAGGGAATAGAGGTTGGTGTTTGCTGGGTAAGCCGTGTGCGTGTGTGTGTGTGTGTGTGTGCTGGGTGGTGAGGGGGTGTGCAGAAGAGGACTCGATCTCTCGAGGGCCCCTTGTATCCCTGCCAGGTCATATAAATCAGCATGCAGCTTGCGGCCGCAACGAGCTAGAAAATAAAAAAAGCATAAAAGTGTCGGAGTGAAATAGAGGGAGGGAGAATTCTTTTATGATGAAACTAAATTCTCCTTACTCGGCAATAGATCCACTGCCCAGGTCTGATTGTTTATTCCAGACGCCATTCATCATCGCAATACCACAAATGACTCAAATTACCACACCTGCTACTCATATAATGCTCTTACTATGAGTACTTCATACTCACGTAATTTAGGCAAGAATTCCTGAAGGACAACCTAATGTTACACTGCACATATGGACAGAAGTATATTAATGCATTTTAGTTATTAGTTTGCATGTGACACAGAAGGCATGTTGTTGCACTTTTATGAGGAATCAACTAACAATTAAAATTGGACTAAAGAGCTGCAGTGGTATTCATTATTATTATAACTAAATAATAATGTATTATATTAGGCAGCACAGTAGTGTAGTTGTTGGCACTGTGGCCTCGCAGCTCCAGGGACAAGGGTTCGATTCTAACCTGGGGTTTGTGTGTAGCGTTTGCTCCATGTACTCTGGTTTCCTCCCACAGTCCAAAGATGTGCAGTGTAGGCTATTTTGCGTTTCCAAATTCCCCACAGTGTGTGAGTGAGCAAACAAGTGTGTGTGTGCGCTTGTGTGCCTTGTAATGGATTGGCAACCTGTCCAGGGTGTACCCCGAATCGTCCCCACAGATAGGCTCCAGGCCTCACGCCAACATGTACAGGATTGGTGGTATAAAGAATGAGTGATTATATTACATTGTGAATGATAATTATAAATTAACTTAAATACTTAATATCCTCATGGTTTTAGTTTAAGGTGCTGTTTACCTATGTCTATATTTGAAGTGCAACCACATGCACAATTAAAAAAAAAACAAATGTTTCCTTTTAAATTTATGCTTTTTAACTTGGCTAACAGCCCTAATGTCAAAATGAGTCTGGAGACACAACATTAAGTGGCTGTCGGTAAACAAAGTCCAAAGTTCTCCATACATGGTTAGGTTGTGATTCAGCCCTGGCCCAAGAAAGCACCTTTTCGGTGACCTCCGAACATCGCCTCTACTTAAGGTGCTAAGTCATCTCTGGATAACTGACATCTAAAAAGAGAAGCCTGCCCTAGTTTTGAAAAGGGCATGAGCTTCAGCATTGATGCTGCTAAGCTTAGCACTCCTACCCTGGACATGATTCCTCCACTTCCATACATGCGTACACAGTGTGTGTGAGAGAAAGAGAGAGAGAGAAAGACTCCCTTAACAGCAAACTGAGAAAGCGCAATGCTGAGCCTGACTTAGGGTAAGTTTAAGTTTACATCCAAAGGCATGCGTGAGAGTGACAGCATGTGTGTATCTGCAAGTTTAACATCTACCAACTTAAACAGTTTGGCAACTCATGCCCTATCTCAGATAACAGCAGTATCATCTGTCATTCCAGGGTACTCCTTGTACTGACAAGCTCACCCCATGGGCATGCAAAACAATTCGTCATTTACTAACAAGCACTGGGTCTCTCAACTGGACAGCTGGAGCACAATCATATTCCTGGACATCATAAGAGTAAACAGGACCATAGCCCAGTAAATAATCACGCCATGATGAGGTAGCCAAGGGCATGGGCGAGATGTTTATAGCAGGTGGACAAACACCTGTCATACTTATAGTGCTGATTTATTCTGGGAAAAACTTCAGCACATATGTCTCTTCTAGCTGCCAAGCTGATCTCTCTTTCTTTCACTGCCAGTGCTCCTCTTTTTTTGGGGGGGATGTTCTAGTGCAGGTGTTACGACATTCATCAAAACATTATGTAATTTTTTACAAATCTACAGTGCTTAAGACAGTAACCTGGCAACATTTAGACAATAGTTTTTTAATGTATAACCTATTACGTTAAAAAACTTCAGGATGTAAGACAATTTTACCATCTCCATTGAAGGCCACTTGTAGAAAAACATTTTATAATGTGGGTTGTGTTATGCCTTTGGATGGCCAGTGCACCCAGCCTCAGAGAATGTAAGGTTGTGTCCCAAACCTCTTGCATACTGATCAATACATATGCCTAAGTAAAACAGACATCAATGTCATTGCAAAATACCCTTTATTGCGTTAAAATGCAATTCGGGATTCAGCACAAGTGTTCACAAGTCACAATAACTTGATTATGCACATCATTATCAAACTGGCAACTGTCAAAGTTATTGAGTTCCAATAAAAGAGCAAACATTTCTCATTAAGAGGCTTTTAGTCAACCATTGATACAGCAGCATTACTGCAGCATTACTGTACTTGTTCATTACCATTGCAGTAGAGTAACCATGCTTTTTATGCATAAAAAATTTTAAAATAAAAAAAAAAGAAAGAAAAAATCTACCCTAATGTTACCTATAACATAAATTCAGTTTAAAGGAGAAATAGCTACTGTGCTGTACCCTCTCAGTGCATTACTCTCGGTTAAAACACAGGAAGAATGTAGAAGGCTTACCCTGAGGCTCTGCATATACATGACGCAGCTAGCCTTCTAACTCTAGTTCCTTAAATACAGTATAGTGAAGAATATAGAACAATCACCTAATTTCCACAGTTTTATATCACTCATTCTGTGTTATTAGTTTATTTTTTATTTCATTTAATTTCACTTGTGGTTAGGACTGTCGCCTTGCACCTCTAGGGTCCGAGTTCGAATCCCACCTCGGGTTAGTGTGCATAAAATGCATGTTCTCCCCATGCTTGGTGAGTTTCCTCCCACAGTCCAAACATATGCAGATTGGGATAGTTGGTGTTGCCAAACTGCTCGTATCATGTGAATGAGCGTGTGATATGTGTGTGCCCTGCACTGGATTGGAACCCCGTCCAGGGTGTAGCCTGCCTCGTGCCGTAAGTCTCCTGGGATAGGTTCCAGGCCCCCCGTGACCCTGTATACACAATAAAGCTGTATAGACGGTGAGTGAGTCATTGTTTATTGTGTTTTCCGGATTGTTAAAGAAACACACCAGAGTATAAAAAGCCATGTGAGGAAAGGTCAAATCACTCTCTCCTGATAAAACCAAGTTAAAAAACAGTAAGGATAATTTAATTGGCCATTCATTAGTTTTGCACAAAATAAGATGGTAGCAAACCTTCCTTTTTTAGCCAGTAAAAACCAAGTCATTCTTAAACAAGTGGAAGTGACCTGGAACATGCATTTGTATACACATTTCTCAAAAATTTCAGACACATCATTATAAAGCACTAAGTAAATCACTCTCTATACCATACAGGATTTACAGAGTCATGAGAGACCTGAAGCCTATCCCAGACAATTCAGGGCAATAGGCAGCTTCTTAAGGCACCTTGACAACCCATCACAAGCACACACATGTACATACCGTACTCACTTACACACTGCAGGGAATTTGGAAACTCTGTATGTCTTTGGACTGTGGGAGGAAACCAGAGTACCAGGAGGAGCACAGAGAGAACAGGCAATTTCCACTCAAACAGACCAGAGCAGATGTTGTGCCCTAAACCCTGGGAGAGCAAGGCCACAGTGCCACTGCGACACCATGCCGCCTAGAATCAGTCAGAGTTAATTGAGAGAATGATTCACAGCAGCTCTGGACCAGATCATGCAATATTTTCTTCCCTAACTTAGTAAGCATGTTAAACACACACACACACACACACACACACACACACACACATACATAAGCACCATAAAAATGAAGATTTAAAATAGCTTTCATAATTAAAATCTTCATAAAACATTAAAATCTATTGGTATATTTCAAATAAGTTAAAATAGATTTTTTTTTCTAAACCTTCTATTAGCAAACGGTTAAAGTCATGTCTTTTTCATTAAACTCTGTTTACATGACTCTTCAACGTGATGTGGTTTGACATTGCACATTTAAGTATTTCACTCACTCATTCTTTGGTTGATATTATGTGGTCCTCTGGGTCCATTCGGGCTAATTCACACCGGACATATTTTGTTTTCTACATGTGGTAGTTGAGCTTCCATTTTAACAAGCTTTTCAATTCATACCAGGTGTGGCAGCGGCACATAAAACATGTGCCCTTGCATCACACTGTGTTTGTTGCTAACTCTATTTTTTATTCACATGGATGTGGACTGCTAACTCAGTAGAAATCCATTTGAATCACACTTTCTTTAGGCTGCAAACTAAACTTTCACTTTACTTTATTTATATATGTCAAATTACATTTATTATTAGCTAGACTAGTTGATTAGATGTACTGTACCTATAGATTAGGCGGAGTGACCAAACAAAATACTGCTAAGTATTGGCTTACTTCAAACACTGGTAAACAATTAAAAAAATCATGGTCTCTAAATTGTCTTTGTTTTAAATGATTTGGAACAAAACCAGAATCTGAGTCACAAGGGCTTGTCAAACACTGAGTGTTATCGCAAGAGCTAAGGTGTCTCAGTAGGAAATGTGGTTGTTGCTGAGACCTAGTGGCCCACTGTTCCAGCGGAACTTAACGGGCAGCAATTAATAACACCCAGGGACTAGTAGACATAGTGCTTTTAACAAATTGCTAATATATTCCTCTCAGCAATGCTGTCCAGAGAAAAGAAGCGACTCCTGATTTAAAACAAAGAGACTGATTGCAAACAATGGCTCATAAAAGTTTGTTCTTTAAAAAGCCAGAAGTTTATTATGTCTTTAATATACTGTGATGAATGGAAGAAACCGTACAAAACAAACAATCAGGAGAACACCTTATGTGATAATAATGACCATATATATTCACAGATTGTAGTTTAAAAGCCACTCAGTCTAACATAGACCTTTTTAATTGCCAAAACACTCAGCACTTAAAATACGAAGGCGAAGTTCACCAGTCATTATGAATCATCATGGCCGTGGCCAGCAATCATAAGAAATGCAATGCGTCAGCATCCTTGTCTGTATAGCTTTGGGTCCTACCAAAGTGCTTTATGTTAGTTTTCAGCTTGAATTGCGTCTCCAGATGATGACCCCAATTAATATTTGCTAACATTCCAGCAGCGTCAGTGTCAAATTTAGTGGCAGAAAATGAAGATGTGGCTCTTATGATTTGTTGACACACGGCCAGTTAAAAAAATATACATCTATATTTCCCTGAGAAACGCCTCAGAATACCACATCGGTACACCTTTGTTATTTAGAGAGGAATTTTTGTGTGAGAAAGATTGAGTGAAAAATGAAGGGAGAGAAATAAAAAAAAAAGATCAAAAAGGTCAGATAAAAATGATTTACATTAGATGTACACAACTTGGGTGAGCAGAGACTGTAGTAGCGAAGATCTTTATCAGAGTTCTCCAGCTGTCAAGATTAATAGACCAAAGATTTATTCCTAGAGTCTTAAAGAGGAAGATTAAGAATTTTCCATAACCATAATCTTATCACCCACCATCTTCTGTCACATACATTTCCTAACCCTGCTTAACCAATTAAGTTACTTAAAATCAATCACTGCAGAATGCAGCATACAGGACAAAACGCAGGTCCAAGTGAACACCTTGTCTAAACTTACATTTCCAAGCTTCTTAGTTCTCATTTTTTTCTGACCTTTATTTCCTTCCCCTATAACTCTCTCTTCTCCTCTGTCTAATCAAACGTATCCTTTTATAGTTGCCCAATTTAATTAGAAATGTTTCAGTATCATTAATGGAATTTAGCACCACAAGATTAATTGGTTTATGGCTTTTATCTTTGAAACCTTATATTTTAGGATCAAATTGTAATAAAAGAGTCATAGATGGAGCTGTCTGGAGCTGGGCACAGGACATGGTGTGGATCCATTAACAACATCATTTATTGCCATCATAAAACTGATGAGCAATATTTTGCCAAACAGCCCTTGGCACCCCAGTGTAGTTCTCTCAGTAACAAGTAGAATTTGCTGTGGGGCAAAAGGATAAGTAGACCACACTGCCCTGTGTTTGCAAAAGTCATTTGCAACTCATGTACATGGTAGTAAACAGGTCACATAGGTTTTACACAAATTGTTTAAGGAATTTTTAATGAAGTCAGAAAAAATAAAAAGGTCAATTAATCTAAACCCTTATAACACAAATGGATACAAATTAATCCTCTTAGTGGCATTTTTTTAAAATTACATGCAGGTTAAAATTTATATCGCATAAATGTGAAATTCCTGAGTCCAAATCCTACCAGATCCACCATTAGAGAAAAAACAAAGCTGTCCTCATATCAGCATGTTGGCTAACTCCTCTATTGCACATTCATACTGAGCTCCCTCTGCTACAGTGGACTTGCTCCTGCAGCACACACACTCTGCTTTTAATGTAATATTGCCTATGACTAATTATGGTAATTCATTACACCTCCAATTAGACTGTGGGATTTATGGCGATCTGGAACTATAAAGACCAGGATTTATGGGGGCTTTGAATGTCACCCAGAGGACAGCGGGCCGGCTCCTCATCATTCAGCCCCCAGCCTGAAGCACTATATATCATCCAAAGGAACAAAAATGCCCCATCCTTCTCTACTCAATGCCAAATGTACCCATCTCTACCACTGTAGCCAGAAATATAGGTCTAAGAACCTACTGCTCTAATTAGAAGATCTACACTATGGTTTAAAACTAATCCAACTAATGTTATTATTTTGTCCTTTTTCTAAAGCTAATATAACATTTTAATCCACTTGATACTTACTATGAGTTGTAGAAGCAGTGGAAAACATTAAATACATTGAAACAAATGATTCCTTTCTCACAAGCCTATAATATATCTGAAAACTTAAAAGAATTTTAAGAACAATTTGTAAGACAAAAATACGATGGTGTCACTGCACTGTAAGAGTCAATTTTCCTAAACCAAAAATGGATTTCTGCCTTCAAAAATGAGAAGGTGGTAATACAAGTCAAACATACAAACATCTAAATAACATAACTAAGCTATTTAACGAATGATGTTTTATATGTTATTTAGGGTAGTTTTACTCGATTTTGCAGCTGTTATTCATTTTGGACCATTTCTATTGATTATGAAACTCATATTCATTTATTTTTATCATTTTCCAATTTAGTGTGCTGACTTTTTTTGTAAACACTCGTGCTTGTTTATTTGATCTCTGCATTAAACTCTATATCAGGATCTAGCTGGCATCCTTCTTGTACTACAGGGAAGGCTTACTATGCTTTCTTGTAAAATGTGCTTAGAGATTATAGATTAGATTTTATTTATCTATCACAATAAAAACTTGAACATTAAATTCTTGTCAGTATTTTCTATTTGGTAAAAAAACAAGGGAAAAAATTACCATAAATATAGGTAGTGGTCCTTGGATCGTACTCTATTCAAACACAATTACCGTATACAGTAGATCTCTCATATACAATGCCAAGCCAAAAAATGTCACCACCTGGATTTAACTTAGCAAATACTTAAGAGCCTTCCATTGGATAATTACTGCAGTGATTAATATGATTCAGCTGGCAACAATTTATTTAATCCTAACTGATGCAGTAAGTAGCTTCTCAGTTCTCAAACAGGGAGCACAAAGTATTGATTGTTGCAAACTAAACTTTCTCCGATAAATCTAGACTAACCATGTTCCAGAGTGATGGGTGCATCAGGGTAAGAAGAGCAGCGGATGAAATGATGCACCAATCATGCTTCATACCTACTATACAAGTCTGTGGAGGCAGTGTCATTATCTGGGGTTGCTTCTGTTGGGCTTCTAGGTTCAATTTATCTGACTTAATGCAATAGTCCAACTCTCCCATTATACACGATCTTGGAGAGAAAGTAATGCAACTCTGGATGGAAATAAATGTTGTGACATTGCATAAGAAACAATGCCATGGTCATAATGAAGGCAAGATGTGGGCCAACAACACATTAGCGTGTTTGACTTTTTTTTTTTTTTTGGGGGGGGCATTCAAGTCAAAACGAGACCTGATGAAATTTCACATAAACAAAGGCATAAAACTTATTGACAACAAAGAAAAGATGGCGATGGGACACCTGGCTGGAGCAAAACATTTCAAAAGTGAATGTAAAGGACGGTTCTGGCCCAGGTGGCTCTGTCCCCACCACTGCATCGTTGCCGTAAACATCTAGTGAGTGGAATGCCTGATCCTTGAAAATCACCAAATTGCTGAAGAGAGGCATCTATTCTTGGGAACTGTACATAAACTCTTGAACATTACAGGAACGCAGTTATCACCACATCCTCCGTACTTCCTGACCTCTTTTCTAGCAACTTCCACGTTTGGGCTACTAAGAGAGTTCTTGGGAGGCCAGTGTTTCAGGCGTGAAGCTGGCAGCCTGGCAGTCCATGGCTCCAGCGTACTGAGAAAACTTTCTACCTTGATGCTCCCAGGCACTTTTAAGACTTTTCTTCACTTTTTTAAGACTAAAATAAATGCATTAGTGTAAAAAGGGATTATACGTATAAAGAAATAAATGTCATTTTTACCCTCATAACTGTGTTCTGTTATTCTGCATTATCAAAAGTCCTGTGTTGACCTGAACACCGTTCATACTGTATGTAAGTGGCATGAAAAACATGCTTTGTTTTTCATTTTTCTTTCTTTCTTGTTACACAAAAAGACACCGCCAATCAGAGAACCACACGTCAACTAAAAGCTCAGCCAACTCTGTCAGGCAGGCAGCAGGTGTATAAACGATGTTGGTGTCAAGGGCTGAGCAGGACCTCAGTGCGTTGGCACGGTCCACTTGCCCTCCATCCAGAATCCAGCTCTGTGCAACAGAGCCCCTGCAAAGCTTATTGTTTCTCAGACTGGACTGATGCTGACTGAAGCTGAGGAGTGTGCTTACTAGTAAGCTTCAGCTCCAGCATTTCAATCAGGCACGCAGCGGGGCAGCCCATCTGCTGCCTCAACCCTCCCAGGTCCTATAAAACAGGACCACAGCAGCCAGTACAGAGAACAGAGAGAAAAACTAAAGCCCTGTTGGCAACTTAAAGACAATAGCGAATAGAAAATCTATTTTATGTACAAGACACATATTTAAGCTTAACTTGGCTTAATCAGACCAACTGTAACTTATTTGGTTCCTTTTTAAGACATTCTACATAACACCATTGTTCTCTTCTTTGTTTTAGTCTCTGAAGTGGAGCCACAGAGCCTGTAAGGGGACAGATGATTCCTTCCCCCTCCTCTTTCTGTCTCCAGGAACTGGAGAGAAATGTAGAATGAATACTAATGAACCCCCACCTCCCACCACAGGTGCCTTACGTCCACTGTATTCACAGCTCCTTTCTCTTTCATTCTTTCTTTAGTTTTCTTAGACATATGCTTCTCACAGGTACATTTAGTAAATGTTAAAATATATGCATGAGAACATTTTTCATTTTTTTCCATTGCAGTATTATAAGTTTATCTATAGCTTGTTTTCAAAAGTGGACGCATTATCTAATACATATTAAAAGTATCTGCTTTTGTGTTTAGTGGTAGACTGTGGGGGCTGCAGTCATAAATCAACATTAATAATTCAGAGCCATGCTTAAAAGAAATTAAACAAAGCAAATAAATGGACATAACTAAAACAATCTAGAATAGACCATAAAATCAGCAACAAAGTGACCCAATAAAAATAAGGACGTTGTAAGGAAATACGGTTAATCAGTGCTAAGATACTGTAGCCGATACTCTGCTGGCAGAAGACTTGCAGCAGAATTATAATGACTACACTGCAAGATGGAAATCTACCAAAAAGCACTGTTTAGGAGTAAATTAGAGGGAAAGCAACTTTTAGCCTTTCAAAGTAATGGGAAGGATTTGAGCTTGTTACTTAATTAGCAAAATATAGTGTATCCAGTATGACATAACTAAAGAAGACAAAAGAACACCATCTTCAGAACTCTGGAAAGAAAACGCTTCCAGACTTAGTGGTAATAAAAAGCATGCTGCCAAGCCAACCACAGAGTTCATTAAAGGAAAATGGGAAATGTTTTAAACTAAGTAAATGTTCTGACTTAAATTGTGCATACATTTTACATGCTGAAAAAGAGGCCAGAAAGTCAAAAACTGGCCTCACCCCAGGCCTGGCAAAGCTTTAGACAGGAAAATACTGGAACACTTGTAATGTGAATGATTCACAGGCTTTATGTAGTTTGTTCATGGAAAAAACATCAGATGCATTCATCCTCATTTATATGAGGTTTTCCTAGTGAACCTACTTATTGATACCACACTCAGGAAAGTACTGCACATAAACAAAGCAGTATATTCTGAGGCAAATAAACATAGACAGCCCTTAATTAAATGCAAATCTTGGTTGGATTATTTGATTTTGCCTTGGTTTTTTCGCTACTGTCAAATGTACAGAAACTGTGTAAAGCAAATAGTCATTTAAAAGTTTGGATTTTCTTTTGTCTTTTTTTTTTTCAAAGGTTTTTTTTTTTTGTTCTGTAGTAATCTAATCCTTAGAATTTTGTACTACACTGTTAAAGAAATCATCCACTATTTTTAAGTAGAGATGATTAGGTGATTAGAACTCAGTGAAAACAGTTTTAAGACAATGACAGTGAAAAGGATTTGGAATTTGAGAGTTTTACTTTACATGCAAATAAACATGATTAAAAAGTCAGAGAAAAACTGATCCTGCAAACGGGTCCAAATAAATTCAATCTATATTCTCATTTTATACATTTATTCATATGGTAGAATTGTCAAATGCCAAATTCTGCTTATAAGGATTTGGAATGTTGTGGTGAAGTATAAAAATCACCCACACATCATCTGCAGGAAAAAGAATGCCATCACATATAGACAGCACAAAGATGCAACTTTGAGGTTAGAAAATAAGATTCAAATGGAGATTTCTGCAGCTGGCAACTTGTTTAATTACTGTTTTAATTAACTGCTAAACTGCCGTTTGCAGTGGTCATAGTGAAATCATTGCTATGCTGGATACATAGGTTTGGCACCTTGAGTCTGCATTAGTACACATTGCAGCATTGTGTAATCAACGAATTAAAAAATGTCTTTACTATTTATTGTGCGCAGCTTTGCTGAAGAAGTTTATATGCTAATAGAAACAACTCATTTGGGAGCATTCTGAGTAGGTAATGGTCTGACTCATGTTTTTAATTAAGTTTTTCACTTCAGTGGCCAGACGTTCTATGGATGTCAATGCAGTAGTGCGCATGAACCATGAAGATACAATCCAATATGACAAACAGGAGACAATAAATCCCTCAGCTAAATAACTGCTTTTTGATTTGTTTGTATATTTGAGCATAAAAGGTCAAATCCTTTCTTTCTTGTGTGTTAATGTTAGCAGGCCAAACACTGCCAGGGAATGTTAAGATGGTTTTGATTTCATGCATAGGAAATAGAAAACCTCACTTAGACACGAGATCCCAAAACCTAAGCCACTCCTGCCACCTGGTGGCTGGAACTCGAATCCATTACTGCTCTCTGATCTGATCTCAAATAGCTACATCAAAGAAAAATAAATCACAGATTAAAGAAACATACTTTTAATATTTTATAAGCTTTATTTTTATAGCTCATTTTTGCATAAAAATGAAACATTTTAAATGAAATAAACCAAATTTGTAACAAAAATAACACAAACATGATTCATCAATCCAAGATAATCTTTTTTTTCTTTGTCTTTTTCTCCTTATTATACAGTACATTGAATTAACTTATAGAGCAACAACTTTAAGCAAACAATTGTATCATATTTTAAACATATATGTCTGGTAGCAGTAAACTTTGCACTGACAGAAATAAAGACAATCCAGCTGCCTGGCGAGAAAAAGATGTCTTGGAATTAATACAAAATCCATTAACTCCTGGAGGCATGATTAAATACATTTCCAATGCTCCTATAAATAAGACAAAGAAAGTTACAATGCACAATGGTGTATGTTATCTCTATCAAAGGACAAAGGAAGAAATGCTGTGACTAACATAAGTCCTCTTGTCATATACTTACTTGAAGGCCATTACAGAATGTAAAGCTCTGTCAGGTAGCTTTTAGGCACTATGCCAATGATACCTTTCATCTCCCCAACCCACCAACCAAAAGTATCATACTCCTAAAGGAGAGAACACACACACACACACAAAAATAATTCCAATCACTTCATCTGACTAAATCCAGTTTCCACATCTTCATTAAGTTGCAACCGTCAGTGCTGTGACACAAGACAAGGGCAAACCCTAAAGCAGTCAGAAGGTAAGCAGAAGGTATGTAGCTGTCACTTTTCAGAGTTCACAGCTTTGTACCCATCAAATCTCTGTCTTTTCTTGTCACCCGAATATCCCAGCTCCATTTTTCCAAAAGCAACTTAAAACACACTTGTGACTTATGTTAGTCACAGAATTCTTAGAGATTAATCACTAACAGCATGAGAATACATTTTAGATCATTTCAGGATTTAAGGAAAAACTTCAACAATAACAACATGGATGCTGGTAAAACAGATTGTGAGTTGACATCCTCAGCCCCCATTTTTTGACAAATGCATTGCTACCTGACAAAGAACAGTGAGGCAGAAAAAAAAGATGTCAGAAATGTTCTACGCTGGAAAAGAAATGGAATAGCATTAGATGAAGCAGAGGATCTAAGGGAAGAGGAATGAAGGAACAGCTCTGCCTAACTACTAAAGCCTAATAGCCTGACCTCTGTATGAAGGCTCGGACATGAATCTTTGGGCTGCTGCTCAGTATCAATTGGATTAAATACAGACTGTCGGGGACTTTGCAGCCAATGTAGTCAATGCCCAGAGAAGGTTATATTATGTTTAAATGGTCATGAGGTAAGGAGGGCACCAGAGGCTAATTCATTTGTGACACAGCAGACATTTGCATATCCTTAACAGAAAATAACACAACACTGAGGACAGATTATAATCAACTATATAACAGACATAGTCAGGTCATAGGCACTCGTACATTTTCAACAGGCAAGGGTGAGCCACAACAGGGAATATGGGGTGGTTGAGGTTTCCCATAGCAGAAAATAACCATGCTCAAAACAGGACAGCTCATGTTTGTTCTCTGCCAGCAGGTTATGTAAATGGAAAGAAAGCCGCTTAAAAATGAAATGTTTTAGAGAAAGAAAGCTAGTTAACAGGTTAAAAAGATATTTAGATAAACTTTGCTTTGAAATCCTTGAATTTTTAATAATAGAGGATAATGGAAAATAACATGGTGGGTAGGACTGACTTTTTTTCTGTGGCCCATTTTCCAAAAAATAAGAAATTAAATTCTTTGAATTATAAAAGGTCAGTGAATTCTTAAAAACTTTCCAAAAATTGAAAACTATTTTAGCTTTACTAAAAACAAAATCTTGTATTTGTTGGAAGCACAAATATGTCTTCTCCCCTTCCGTGTTGACTGTTTAAGGTTGTTAAATCAGAATAAGCAGTAACAGAATGTCCATAACCAGGATTAAACTGAAAAATCTAGCCTTACAAGAGCCAAAACTGGTCTGGCCTCAAACATCTCTATCTAGAGTACTTAATCATACAGCAGCTGATTCTTCATAGTGTGGAGTGACTTTTATAGCCACTCTTTTCTCTGACACACCAGGCTTTGATCTCTACAGAGCAGACCAGATACCCTCCATTCATCCTTCCTCTTTCACTAGCTCATTGCAGGAGACAACGTCTCTCCACGTGGAATAAAGCAAGAGATGTGGTTTGCATCATAGCAGTGCACAAGTTAAATATGAACTTTTAGTGGTCCTCCACTTGACCCGCAGGAACTTAAGTGATTCCGGGTGTGCAGTAGAGGCAGATGTAAAATGTCTGCTTCTAGATATCCAAGCTCTTAGTGCATATGTGCACATATCGACCTATAAAATTCCAGCCAACTTAATGCTGATGCTGACAGCTTCCACAGATATAAACCGTAATGGAGAGCCAGACGGTGGCCCGATACAGTCTTGACCCATGTTCTGCTTTTTTATGAGTACGAAAAGGGAGTTTTAAAATAGCACCAAATAACAAGTAAGAACAATACCTAATAAGCTGCTTTTTATAGTTATTTTTTGAGATATTAAAATCATATCTATGGCGGCATGCTGGGGTAGTGGTTAGCACTGTCCCCTTGCACCTCCAGGGTCCAGGTTCAATTCCCAGCCAGGCTCTGTGTGCATGGAGTTTGCATGTTCTCCCCGTGCTTGGTGGGTTCTCTCCGGGTACTCTGGTTTCCTCCCACAGTCCAAAGACATGCAGGTTATTTTAATTGGCGTTCCTAAATTGCCCGTAGTGTGCGAGCGTGTGTTCCCTGCAATGGATTGGCACACTGTCCAGGGTGTACCCTCCCTTGTGCCCTAAGTCTCCTGGGATAGGTCCTAGGTCCCCGTGACCCTGAATACAGGATGAAGCGGTATAGAAGATGAGTGAGTGAGTAGATCATATCTGAAGCATGTCCTAATCTAATTTTAGATTAAATAAATAGACAGATCAATAGATGAATAATCCCAAAAGGAAATTGTATTGGCCAGATTTAGGTTGTGTGAGTCAGCTGAGGACGTAAACATGCACCATGTGAAAAGTATGCTTCCTGCTGTCATCCTTTCATTGGCAGGGGTATCACCTGGTGCCATAGGCCAAACCACTGATCAAGGTTTGCATGGTGTCTGACACCGTTTGTGTGTGCAGGAATGGCCACACTCAGATTAGCAGGCATGTGTGACATGTGGAACAGCAAAAGGAAAAGACCTCACACTCTGAAACAAAACAACTTCAGACAAATGCACACAGATGCAGTGCAAACACACACACACAAAGATGTTTGATGAAGATCATTTGTTATTTTTAGTAGTAACTACAGGGGACTATGGTTTATATATGGAGTAACTCAATTGTTTTGCAGCTCATGGAACATGCATGAGCCTGGACCACATGATTTGCTTAATTCATATGGGTATGTGGTTAATATCTAATGCATAGTACCAAGTGATTTAAGTATGGATGGAACCTCATTAGCTAATGCACGGTGTGTGCATGCATACATAAGTAGAATTAGAAAAATATAATGAACAAAAATGCTTAAGATTCATATTGCAGATGGAGATTTACAGCTGCTCAGCAAACCCTATATAAGGGTCAAGAACTGGACAAGGCACAATGTCCTGGTGATAAGATGAAGATTCGCAGAACAATTTCCACAGATGAAGAGTTTAAATATAAAGCTAATCCAAAGTTGGCATGTATAATCTTACTATTTAATTTATATTCATTTATGTACATAAAATGTTCATATAACAAATGGCTTTAAAATGATTACTGTTAAAATGTACTTTATAGAGACATACTGTGCAATATGTCATCAAATTTACTCTAGCTTTGAATGAGATAGCTTTGGGTGTGTGTGTGAGAGAGAGAGAGAGAGAGAGAAATACACATTTATATACATTTATTTATTATTACTCTTTCTACACTATTCTATTTTATTTTTGTTTGTTTTTTAATATCTACTTATTATTTTGTGCCTTAACTCTAAGCTTTGGCAATACTAATGTAAATATTTGTCATGCCAATAAAGCACTTTTGAATCTTAAATCTTTGAATCTTGAGAGCGAGAGAGGGAGGGAGAGAGAGAGAGTGATTTAGGGCCCTGACACCTCCCCCTGGTCTGATGGTCAATACCCTTTAAGAGTGGCTTTGGGTCTTGCCTGGGCAATAGTGGGGAAGGGGGCAGGGGAAGTCCTGCAGCTGCTGCATGGCCAAGGGGAAGGAGCCTGGACACTAATAGCCCCACTAGTCTGCTTTCCAGACTGCACTGAATTGGCCATAAGCCGCAGCTGGACACTAAAACCCAACCAGCTTTATGGCCACTGCGGCTGGAAAAGAGGGGGAAGGGGCTTCAGTACAAAGAGCCAAAGCAACAAGCACAAACAGACAGTGAAATAAAACCAGTACCAACAAAACACACTCTTAGCTGGTAAATTAAAGTTTGTGTTATTATATAATGGTTTACTACAAATTTTTTTTTAAAGTATTCAGACTACGTTAATAAAAAGAATTCAGACTACGTTAATAAAAAGTATTCAGACTACGTTAATATTACTAAATTCAGACTACATTAATATTACTAAATTCAGACTACGTTACAATTACAAAATTCTAATAAGCTATACGCCTTTTGCATAAAATAAAACATTGATGTGTTTAAAAAAACGAAAATTACTACATTTATTTCTGAACTTTCTCATTTTGATAAAACAGTTAATTACCATTTACAACCACCAGGTGGCAGACTTGTTCTAGAAAATACACAGTGTTGCCCCTGATTCGGCTGACGTTTCTAGAATTGTGACACTTGATGGCACATTATCTCGTATGGTGATGGGTGATGTGTGCCATTTAACTTTGCTAGGTTTTACGATGTAAATAAAACATTCAACAGTTCACAATACATTTTTTCATCTATTGCTTAAAGACAATAAATTAGGTATTAGTCCAAGTTTGTTCCTTCATTTACATTTATGGCATTTGGAAGACGTTCTAATCCAGAATGGGGGGGGGGGGGTTTAACCCAAATACTTTAGCAACAGAAAGGTCTTTGGTCGCTTAAAGATTGCCATTGACCCGGCTGTACGGATATCTAGAGGAAGGTCACTCCACCACCTATCTGCAGAACAGAAACTAGTCTAGAAGTAATGTCTTCTTCCATCCCTATGGGCCAATCGGGCAGTGCTGTAAGGTCAGATGGTTTCATTAATCTTCAAAAAGTAAATTATCCTAGACAGGGTTACAATGGATCCAGAGTCTATCCCTGTAACACTGAGTGAAAGGTAGGAGGAATTACCTGTAATCAGTCTATCACAGGGCACCAATAATTTAGTGTAACCAATGATTAGTGGGAGAAAACCAGAGAACTGATGTAAATAACTCATGTGACCTTGGAGAAAACATATCAGTCCAAGTTGTTACTTTTATTTAATGTGTTCCCAGGAGACAAAACGGCTAGTGTAACAATAACCAGGCCTTCTCATAAGTAAAATACATACTTTATAATGCAAAAATTCAGCCCAAGCTTTTAAGCCAGTAGTAAGATGTGTCCAAAAACAAAAAAAATCCAACTCTGTCTTAAATTAATCTGCTGGTTTATTTAGCTAATGCTCTTAGGTACAAACTTCAAAGCTTGGCTCATCACAGCTGGCCTGCACATCCCAG
The DNA here is from genome assembly GCF_024256425.1 of Clarias gariepinus. NCBI lineage: Eukaryota > Metazoa > Chordata > Actinopteri > Siluriformes > Clariidae > Clarias > Clarias gariepinus. The sequence goes on along the minus strand of NC_071103.1, from coordinate 16,302,612 downwards.
TTGACAGGTACAGGAACTTATTCTCCAACGCACCTGGAGCAAATCTAGAGTTGGATTCAGAGCTTCCACAGAACACAAACTGGCATTAAAGGCATACACAGTTACAAGGAGTGACAGAGCCATGCTGACGGTAAGCGGATGGCAGACCTAACCAAACATGGCATCAAGCCTCCCAGAAGGACTCACACAAACACACACATGCTGTTGTGGATAAGGAAGAAGTGAAGGTGGCAGAATGCTACAGGCTGCCAGGTCGCACGACGCTCCAGGCCAAAATCACTAAAACAGTTTCCTGAGTGACAAGACTAATCCCATCACTTCACTCTATAAGAAGGTTCATCTCAGTTTAACGTCCAGAGTACACCACTGCCACTGACAAGACGACTGTTGGCCTGTTAACACTTGCTATCATCACATCATCAAATGCTGCACAGACATTACTACTTACTAAATCCTGTATTTGCAAATATATTAGCTATTAGTACACTACGAAACTACATCAGGAAGTATTTTGTGGTGTTTTGAATCTGTAATTTAACATTTAAAGCCTCCAGTTCATTCCATGCTGTTCTCATACCTTACTGAGGATGTAGATGGCATCTCCTCTCTTGAAAGTTAATTCATCAGGTTGGTCTCCATTGCAGTCCCACAAACCCTGAAAGTAGTTCTGGTAGTCTGTGCTCTTATTTACTGCTGTATGGGGAGAAAAAAAAATATATATATATTTTTTAAAGAGTATAATAAACATAAGATCTAATTCCAACTATTCGTTTTAATACAATTACATGGTCAAGTACATTTTTTAGGAATTCTAATTTTGCTCAGTTTACTTCTATAGACCCTACCAACTGAAGAATGATATGTGCAGCTGCATAGTTTTTTCTATTTTCCACCACTTTATTAAGAGACCAGCAGTGGGCAGCAGAGAGCAAAAATATCCCAAAAAAGTTCAAAACAAGGCTCTTAATTTTTGTCCTGGGGAATTGTTACTCCGCACAGCTAGAACTTCTCCCTGCTGCTGACGCACCTGATCTAACTCATATAAGGCATAATAATTAGCTGATGTGCCTGCAGTAAGAAAACACTTTGCCTGTAAAGTGGGCCAGGCAGATGATTCCCAAGTGTAGAATAACATTTGGCAGAGATATTAGGTCATCTACTCAAACTTTTTTGAGAAATTTGGGAAAGAACCTAAATGTTAGTAATTATTTCCCAATTAGCAAATATGTAACACCTCTATAATAAGACATCACAGCTCATTCAGTAACAAGAGTGCAGCATTTCCTGTCACATCAGATTATGTCAAGGAAGTCCACTTTCTTTATTTTGTGTTTTGAAACATAGAGTATTCATGTACACATTAGTGACTTAATGGATTGGTTATAATAATATTAAAACTATGTATTGATTTCTGAATTGACCCCCAAGTTTTAACGCTTGCATCTTGCTGTCACATTCTAAGCCATATTCAACTGATTAATGTGAGTTCAACATAAATGGTTTACAGGCTATAGCTTTTCTTTTACCCACACCATGCTTGTTTCTACTGCTGGCCCCTTTTCCTTAGCATCTGTCATGAGATCCTGCCTGAGCCATGGCTCTTGTCAGCAGGACTTCCTGTGCTGTGAGCTGAGAGCAGAGGGCTGGGGAGGGCCACAGCGCCGCTGGCAGCCTGTCCGCTCCACTTCCTGCCAGTGCCTACCAAATCATGCCCAGTGGCCAAAACTCACCAGGGCACACATCACACTCAAGCAGGGACACAAAACCCTTCATAAACCACACACAACAAATCAAATCCCACAGCACAACATGGTGCTCGGAAGAGCTACACAGTGTTTTTAGGTAACACTGTGAAATCAAAACAGCTTTCAAGTTTATCAATATGATTTTATGATTAGTAAACTGACAATGCGGAGATTACATTTTCTTTAATGTCTGAAAGCATCAGAAACGTTTGTAGAGATTCTAGGACCATTCTCCAGGCATACTATTTTTCAGATCTAATTCATAGGTTTTGGTCATGTGGACTTCTCTAACATCTGCTGATGTGACTTAGACAACCATTTCAAAATATTAATCATTCCCCACAACTATTTTTGTGTAGATTAAAAAAAAATAATAATCTGTGTGTTTGGACTCATTTTGTTAAAAGAGCCACCTAAAACTTAAGGTTAATTTCGAAAAACTAAAACAATTCAATGTGTTTCAATTATAAAGTAAATTATAAAGTAAATGTCATTAAGAGTCTGACTGGCGTTAACATGACTAGGACATCGGAATATCTTATGTATAACTGAGAACATTTAAATTCTTCTATCACATTTTGCATTCTGTTATTATCTATGCTAGGTAGGTGAAAACTTACAGCAATTTTGATGTATCCAGCTTCTTTAACAACTACATTGTTGCACTGTAAATTACATTACTTGCAAATTATTTTGGAGAACAGTGTCTGCCAAATCAGTACATGAAATTGTAAATGTAAATGCAAATGAAGCATACCTGTATGTAAATTAAAAAAAGGAAAAAAAAATGGGGGGGGGGGTGAAGTGAGAGGGAGATGTGTTTAAAGAACTAATAAGCATCTGGTTAAACATAAAATGCCTTTTTTGTTTTCCACTATTGATTCTGTTTCTTGTAGCCATTTATTCATTTATCTATTTTGATTCTTATTGTTTGTTTTTTTTCACATTCCCCCTAAACATTTCCTAGGTTCAGTCCCTCTTTTGCAGAACAAGCACTCATCCATCTACTCCTCCCACTATCTTGTACTACCTTTTAATGAATCGTTGTATTAAAAAACCCAGAATCACAGAAGAGAAGGCAGAGGCCAGGACTCTTCTGCTGGTCAGCACAGAGTCAGCAGAGAAGTAAAGATTTACAAGGCTGAAAGAGTATAGAGAGGCCTGGTGGCCTCAGTGCAATTACCTGTCACTGGAACTGCTACTGGGGGTTTGCTGACTGGCTCCGGTGCTGGTTTTTTATTTTGAGGCACCTCATCCTCTGAGAGAGAAAAAGGTAAGTATGGAAAATTAAATGAAATAAATAGTATAATTGAAAAGACTAAGATTTGCCCCCTAAAGCTTTCCACTTTGCATTAGAAAAATACCAAGAGGATTTATGTTTTTGTATAGTTATTTGTATTCTACATGCCAACCCCCAGAGTGTATTCAAAAAGTATTTAATATAAAATCTTAAAATGGAATTTATTTTTATAGTTTATATCAAACTAAAATGCCAAACCAGGAAGCTCCTCATAGATATCATCATCAATGGGTTCAGGCATGGATGCTGCAGTTAAAGGTAAGCAGTCATCATAGGTATCCTGCTCCTCCTCCAAAGGAATGATGCCTTCCATGTCTGTGTATAAGTACAGAAGTTTTTGTTTACAATGTACTTCGATAGCAAACACCCAAAAAAAACAGGAAAAAAAAACGCCACCTTTTATTACAAAGCTAATCTGCTCCACCCATTCTTCTGCTTCTCTTTGTGAGGAAGCACAGAACTAAAAAGAGAAACATTGAAGTAAAAATAGTCTCAAAGCGTAGCTTTTAGAGAATTCCATTTAACAGAGCCATTGCTAGTAAAAACTTACCTGGTAAACACGTTTGTCAGGAGCAGATATTTCAAAGCAGCAGTCTTTCTTGGAATCTTTGCGCAAATTATTGTTCATTTTAACAGCATAACCGGTGATATTAAACTCTCCCTTCTGCTGTTTATCTGTTGAGATTGATCACAATTATGACACTTTTTTGATTAATGGGAAGGTTTTTATTTTTTCATGTCTGACTTAAATCAAAATTGACATGCATATAAGTACATTACCATAGGTCTTGAATGTCATAAATATTCCTGGTCTGAGCAACAACCGTGAAGTTTGTCACATGGAATGGAAGTACAATGCAAGTAATCTGCATCAAATATCACAACCTAAATTTTCGGTTTAATTTTCGGTTCTTTTCTTTGCCTGGAAATAGCCACGCGGCTAGTTCCGGTGAGGAAAAAAAAAATTTAGTCCAATTTGTCCTAGATAAAACAGACCATTGAAAGACACCAACTCGATTTACCTCAGTGGCACCGCAAAATCTTCAGATGAATCTCAGTTGCACTTTGTGATATATTTTTGCACAGAACGAGGGTTGTGAAATGTGGCCCTGCTTATTTAAACTGTACTCGTGTTCCGGGTGACAAACGTCATGGTTGGTGTGCAGAGCAGGAAAACTTATGACTTCTCTGAGATATATATATTTATATGCATCTCAAAACAAAACAATCCAGCAGTTAAGAATTAAAGAAATTCACAGTGGTTTACCAACTAAAATATACATAAACACATCAGGAATAGAAATTAATATACCTTTTTCATTGCCATAATAATAGAACGTGTGGATGCTTAAAGCACACCATCTTTTTTGCCATTCTGTGCCAAAGAAGCTGTGATCTGCCAAAAGACACATGTTTACAGGTTATGGTAAACAAACAAAAACATTACAAAAACAAACGCAAACGGCCTGAAATACATCTGTTTAGAATGAATCAAGGGCTTCCCACCTTTTCTTCGTTTTTCCAGATAACCACTTTTGAACACAGCTTGGAGATCTTGAGCTGCTACTGGAGGGGCCTGCTGAACTCCTACAGAAAACCAGAATACAAGGGTTTGAATACAGTTTATACTAGCCTCACAGGCTTTACCACTGAACCAGGCAAAGTCATGCTGTTGTTATTAGGCTTTGTATATGGATAATAAAATAAAAAATATAGTTACTGAATCATGTATACTGGTTTACATAGAGCTACACACTACAATCCAAGGATCACTAGAATGCACCGCATATACAGCACTTGTTTGCATTGCAAAGCTGAACAACCCACCTAACCCATTTGTTTATATTCCACTATTTGCATGGCTGAATGAGAGTGGGAGTCCTGATGAATGAATGACCTCCTTCAAGTCAAAAATCCCTTACCACAATCACTAGTGTTGACAAAGAGGCATGGAAATACACAATGCAGACAGTGAATAAGACAACAGCCTCCTGAATAAGTACTGTATACTATTATTTTCAAATGTAAATCCATGTTTAATTTTTCCAACGAATCCCATTATTATTTTCAGATCTTCGGTTATAGAGTTAGAGGTGATATGTTTGAGCAAAATTCTGTGATAATCTTACCATAGCTGTATCTATTGCACATCAAAGCTAGCATATAGAAACGTAAACTGTATTCTACAATGAAAAAAAAATGAAAGGCATCTTCCTGTCACAGACTATGTGTCTACTCTTGTCAGTTCTGGTCCTTTTTATTTGGCAAAAAACTTTTATTAATATTCACTAAATATCTTAATTATCATAAAAAAAGACACCATGCCATGATTGAAATGAAACCAAGTGAAAATAAACCACCCCTAGTTCTAGCCACAAAGTTTGTTGCTTAATCTCATTCCTGAAAAGCAGTGTTGGCTTGGAGCACTTTCTCCTGGGTGGAGGAACAGCTGTGCTATCAGGGGGCAAACGCGCCCATAAAACACCCCATGTTTCAAGGCAATAAAAACTCACACAACACTTACACACATCCCCACAACATTCAGACAAGCAGACAAACATGCATACTTAAAATAGACACAGGGAAATCACACGCTTACACATACTAATATCTATCTGCAGTGCTGAAAGAGCTTGTGTGTGTCACATGAGATAAGAAATGCACCACGATTTGAAATAAGGAAGATTTACAGGGTCTCTTTGGTACAGCTTTATCCAATAGGACGTTCTTAGCTTTGCTCAATGAAAACGGTAGTCTGAAATGACATTGGCTGTGGGCGGCATTGTCTAAGATCCATGTCATAAAGCATTTGTGCAAAGACAAAGGAACGCTTAGTCTCTGCTGCCTGTTCTTTTTAGTCATTCCTGGGCCTGTTGCTAGGCTACAGCAACCATTCAAACAGTCGCTTCAACTCATGTACTGAGCTACACTAATTTCTAAAAAAGACAAAGAAACATTTAAATACGAGCAGGTAGTGGAGATGATTAAGCATCATGGTAATATGGGTGGTTTGGGACATATTGAATAAAACACAGCTTATGTCTTTAGTTTTACATTGGTGAACCATTTATTGTTGGTAAACAACACAACAATTCCAATCCGGCGGTGTAATCTGTGCACCTAAATTTTGTCTGCTGCTTACAACAGCCTCATTCAAAGAAACGTGCTTAAAGGGAGTGTTTGAGTAACAGTTTTGCAATACAGTTTTTACCAGACTTAAACCTACCATCATATGCTGACTCCTCATCCCGATCGGTGCGCTCAGAGTGCAGAGAACTGCCATCATTGTTACTGTCTGCATCCTCAACTTCATCCCCCTCTTCTTCTCCTACATGACAAAGTTTTCATCACTCATTTGCCACATCATCGACCCAGACTGGAGGAAATGGATATCAGCAAACTAATGTCTCTTTATTGAAATTACATTAGTAATATGTAGATAAAGTTACATTATTGTTTTCAGGATTTCACTGTCATGCCTGAAAGGTACACAGTACTAATTTTCTTAAACTGGTACTGCATGGAGAATAGCAATCAACCAAAACACATGGACACACAAAAGACACGTTACTTTGCATGAATTTTGGATAGCCAAATGGAAAATGAGACTGAATAGTGCACCTGTTACCCCAGCCTTTTCATGCCTTTACAATAAAGAATATTTTAGGACATTGATGTCCTGTTTAGGGAAATATGTGCAAATGGCATAATGGCGAACTGCTTGTGGTCTTTGTCATATACTTATATTGAACAATCTACAGACCTACAAATAAAACAAAATGCAAAAAAAAAAGGACAAATAGTGTATGTATGAACATACACACACACATTATAATTTGTATGTGTATATGTATGTATATGTATTTTGTTTTATATTAAAAAAAAACTTTATTGTCTAACTTCATTGTCTACAAATATATTTGTACCATCCTTATATGAGTTATATAAATTTATAGTTATCAGCTATAAATAAAGATAAACAGTCATTAGGTATGTATTTACATGTGCATTTCAATGATTTAGAATTTTATTGAAAAATTAATTTATTACAGTAATTTAATTCAAAAAGTGAAACTCATTATATAGATTCATTACACAAAGACTGATATAGTTTTAGTGTTAATTTTATTTTTTTGTTAATTAAGTGTTTATTTCTTTTTATTTTAATAATTATGACTTACAGGTAATAGTAATATAATCAACTTTTTGATTATATTCTAATTTATTGAGATGCACCTGTATATACTGTACTTATACACACACACTAAACAATATGCACATTTTAAAGGTTTGGACACACCTTTTAACATGGTGTTTCCTGAATTCTATTTCTTTCTACATTGTAAAACAATACTTAGGGCATCCAAAATATGCAATAATCTGCTATGAACAGTTGATGTACAGATAAGTCTGGTACTTACACTCTGTAACGCCTTCATAATGGCTCTAATCTGAGGTGCTGTTAATTGGTAATTTTAGAGGCTGGTAACTCTAAATTAACTTCTCCTCTGCAGGTATGTTTTTGGTCTTGGTTTCCCTGGGGTGTTCTTCGTGAGAGGCAGTTTCACCATGATGGGTTTTACAAATGCACTTGACACAATACTGTTCTTGCAAGAACTATTTCAAAATAGCTTATTTTCAGGTCTTAAAATAACAACTGACTGTTTGTTTTTTATTACCTAATGCCATATGTGTTATTTCATTGATTTGAAAGCTCCTGTATTATTCTACAATGTGGAAAGTAAAACTTGCATCCAAACTATTGACTGTTACTGTGTGTGTGTGTATATACAGTATATATATATATATATATATATATATTGCATATATACTGGGTGTAAGTGTGTGTGTGTGTGTGTGTATATGTATATATATATATATATATATATATATATATACACACACACACACACACGTGTATATATATATATATATATATATATATATATATATATAGAGAGAGAGAGAGAGAGAGAGAGAGAGAGAGAAATCTTTTTTTAATTTTTATACTGGAATATGCAAAGTTATTCTAATATATATTTCAAGTGCCATGGTTGTTCTGTTAAGTGTTTCGTGAGCATAAAACCAGTGCATCCAGCTTCCTCTGTTCAGCTAAAAAGTCAGCATATGTAGTATATTTAGTGCTCTGTGTGTCAGAAAGAAGCTGAAGCAATGTGCTCAGTGCAAACTTCCCTGTGTGAATGTGACCCTTCTCCAGCTGTCAAGAACAAAAACACACAACCTAACACTTACGTTTTTCCTTGAAATCCTGAGGGTAACTGAAAAAAAAAGACATTTTGTTATGTAATGATTACAGTGCAAAAAGATGTGAAGGAATTCTTTACAGACAGCCACAATACATACAGCATTGTCATACATCATGTCCATTCTTTCATACCTGGCTTTGACATCTTTTATCCTCTTAATAAAAGCATCTCTTTTTTCCTTTGCCTTCTTGCTCAGATTTTCCCCTTTCAGAATGTCAATCAGAAACACCTCCAAATCTGAAAATTTAGATTCACAGTATTTATTTATAGATATACTTTACATACATATTTGTCATTAAATTAGCTGGATATAAAGAGCAGTAACTGACGCAGTTCTACGTCGGTCTGTGGAGGTTGACCCAATACACTCTCAGAGCGAAATAAACGATAACACAAAAGCATTTAACTTATTAGTGAATATATAACTTCAATAAGAGTTCAGAAGAACGACGTTGTAAAATATACACTAGCCAATTTCGTGCGTTTATGGAATTTCATTCACTGGCTCGTGTTCTATCGGTATTCTTGCACATACCCAGCAACTTCCTCTTTTCTGTTAAAAAAAAAAAACGCAGCTAATAAACTAGAGCCAAATGTTTTTGTGATATTTCTGTTCCGCCTGGATATTATAGGATTTGAAATATGACCATATTTGTAAGTGTTGGTGTTGTTCATTAAGACAATCAGCTACCTGAGACAAGTGTGGATAAATCCTCCGGTAGGGACTTCATTCTGGCATCGGGCGCTCTTCACTCTCCGGTCAGCGTTAGTTTTAGTTTTTTCACCCGTATTGAGAAAAACCCCACCTCCTGCCCTGCCATTGGCTGTTTGAGCGTACTCACGGGTTAGTCTCTAGGCTTGATCTGATCGCATGCGTGAAATTCTAGCCAATCCTGTTACAGGCGGCCGGCAGTTATAGGAATACGGGTAGGATAATGAATATAAGACCTCCGGCCGCAGTAGCCTTCGAAACACGGAAGTTTTAAAGTTATATGATTGAGGAAGACGGAAGTAGCCATACAAAGGGGGTGTAAAGTGTGGGTGGTAAAAATAAAATAAAATAAAAAAAGCTGTCAAGAACATACTTTTTCGTGTGGACCTACTGCGCGCGTTTATTTCTGTTGTACCATTCATCTGTTCATCACTATGTAAATGTGTAAATATGTTTCCCAGTTGTGCTGGACTAATGGCACTTAGTTATTAACCTAGTTAACCCAGTGTAAGTATGTATCCAATGATGTAAACTTTAAAGCACTTTTTGTAAGTCGCTCTGGATAAGAGCGTCTGCCAAATGCGTAAATGTAAATGTAAAGATAAGTCATGATATATGAGGATCAATATTTAAAAGGAAATACTGCTTTTCTTTGATGTCGGTGATTTTTGGTGACCCTATAGATAAATCATGACCACCACGGTAATACATTGTTACATATTATTATTATTATTATTATTATTATTATTATATTAGCAAAAATGTTCTAGCAATACAATAAAGCAGGTTGAAAAAGCAAAGACCTGATGTACAAACTTCTTTTTCCAAAATGAGAGGCAGGTGAAGCCTTAGGGTGTAGTAGGGCTGCCACAAAACATACAATCATCCAACTCTATCATACTCTCTCTCTCTCTCTCTCTCTCTCTCGGTCCTGCACTTTTTCACAGAGATCACTGCATTGTACAGAGCTCTGATGACCTGCCAGGAGACCTGCACTGTATCACATCCCAATCTCTCCATTCTCACTGCCTCTCTGCATCTCAGGAAGCAGAACTTTTTTCAGTTTGAATTACACTCTGACATTGTTCATGAACACATACTGTACGTTTTGCAATGAACAAACATCATAAAACAATCAGGTTTCATTCAGCACTGAAAAGTCTGATACAAGAAAGAATAAGTTTGGATATAAACTTGCATTGCAGCCATATATATTTAAAGAGAATCCAATCCCAGCACAAAGTAATTTATTTCGAGCTAAAGTCAGTACAATACATTTGTACATCCTGTCTAAGTGGGATGATTAGGTTTTAAATGTACAATAGAAGTTACAGTGTTAATGCTCTGCTAAATGTATTCTTGTACTGTGAGATGGTACACTATCTCTTTTAAAATCTGCTCAGCAGAGCTTGAACTGCAGCTGACCTGGCCACTGCTCCATCCGGCACACAGAGGGAGAGGAGAGATGGAGTGACCTTTAACCTTTAAAAGAAGAGGGCAGCACATTCGTATCTCATCTCCTCTCAGACAGCCTTGTTTGATCTGGACTCACCTCACTTCACACATCTTAGCTTCTGGCACCAACCTACAGGGGAGGAATGTGTGGGGTATGTTGTGTGTGTATGCATGTGTGTGCATGTGTATTATTTTAGGAGTATCATTATAAAAAATATATTTTGATGATGCAAAATATTTTTCTGTGGAAAAAAAATATATATTTAACTTGTTTTGATAAACATTTGTCTGGCATCTATACAAATTTTGTAAAGTATTGCACCATGGACATTTCTTAAGGCCATCAAAGATTTTATTTAATGCTAGGCATTACAAGGTGTGAAAAGTTACATTGTTATATTGATATGATACCGGTACAGAAACTATTCACATGTGCAACAGATTCCTTAAAATATAATATATTTTAAACTGATGTTTCTAGTAGTCTTTTTTGAAGAAAACAGACTCTCAGTTGCAGTAAAACCTTTAAATCGTGCAAAGGTTTTAAAGTAGGCCATATGTCCATGAATTACGATCCCAGCTCAAAGCCCACTGCAGTCGCTTCTGTGAACATTCAGTGAGTGGACCGCCTGGTCCTTTAAAATTGATGGATAGCTTGTCACCAACTTGTGGAAGAGACACATCTGTCTGTGGGAAGTGTACATACAATTATTCAAGAACACCACTTGCACATTACAAGTTATTGCCACATCTCCTGTACAGCCCTGACCTTGCTCCAAACCATTTCCACATGTTTGGGCCATTAAAGGAACTCCTGGGAGGCAAATGTTTTAGACATGTAGCAAACAGTCAGATCATGGTTCTGCCATGCTGACAAAACTTTCTATCTTAATGGCACCGGGGAACTAGTGAATCACTGTAATAAGTATATTAGTCTAGCAAATAAAGATTATTTTCCTCTCATAAGTGTGTTCTGTTATTCTGCACAATCGAAAGTCCCAGTTTGACTGGAACACCCTTCATAATATGTACAAATACAGTCAAAAGCATGTGGATAGATACTGCACACACTCACATACTATGGGCAATTTGGAAACCCCAGTTGGCCTAATCTGCATGTCTTGAATGACTGTGGTAAGAACCCGGAGTACAGGGAGAACATGCAAACTCTATGCACACGGACATTAAGGCATGATCCAAACCTTTAAATCTAGAGGTGCAAGGCCACAGTGTCGCAGATCAGGAATTTTTTAAAAGACACAAACCAACCCATCTGGTACCAAAATCCATGTCACAATCAGAGTGATAGAGATCACACTTAATCTTAGATTTTCTTAATCTTATATTTTCCTAATCTTATATTTGATGTGAAAATTACCCGAGGCTCTTAACCTGCACCTGCATTTTTTTTTTATTTATTTCATGTAGAGGTGTTCCTAATGTTGTGGACAATGCAAAGTGTGGTGCGAGCATAGGGGAGATTTTGGTTAATTATTTTAAATATATATATATATATATATATATATATATATATACTCACCTAAAAGAGTATTAGGAACACCATACTAATACGGTGTTTGACCCCCTTTCGCCTTCAGAACTGCCTTAATTCTACATGGCATTGATTCAACAAGGTGCTGAAAGCATTCTTTAGAAATGTTGGCCCATATTAATAGGATAGCATCTTGCAGTTGATGGAGATTTGTGGGATGCACATCCAGGGCACGAAGCTCCCGTTCCAACACACCTCAAAGATGCTCTATTGGGGTAAGATCTGGTGACTGTGGGGGCCATTTTGGTACAGTGAACTCATTGTCATGTTCAAGAAACCAATTTGAATTTGGTGGATTATCCTGCTGGAAGTAGCCATCAGAGGATGGACATGGTCAGAAACAATGCTCAGGTAGCCCATGGCATTTAAATGATGCCCAATTAGCACTAAGAGGCCTAAAGTGTGCCAAGAAAACATCTCCCACACCATTACACCACCACCAGCCTGCACAGTGGTAACAAGGCATGATGGATCCATGTTCTCATTCTGTTTACGCCAAATTCGGACTCTACCATTTGAATGTCTCAACAGAAATCGAGACATTTTTCCAGTCTTTAACTGTCCAATTTTGGTGAGCTCGTTCATATTGTAGCCTCTTTTTCCTATTTGTAGTGGAGATAAGTGGTACCCAGTGGGGTCTTCTGCTGTTGTAGCCCATCCGCCTCAAGGTTGTGCGTGTTGTGGCTTCACAAATGCTTTGCTGCATACCTCGGTTGTAACAAGTAGTTACAACCGGTTATTTCAGTCAAAGTTGCTCTTCTATTAGCTTGAATCAGTCGGCCCATTCTCCTCTGACCTCTAGCATCAACAAGGCATTTTCGCCCACAGGACTGACGCATACTGGATGTTTTCCCTTTTTTACACCATTCTTTGTAAACCCTAGAAATGGTTGTGCGTGAAAATCCCAGTAACTGAGCAGATTGTGAAATACTCAGACTGGCACCAACAACCATGCCACGATCAAAATTGCTTAAATCACCTTTCTTTCCCATTCTGACATTCATTTTTGAGTTCAGGAGATTGTCTTGACCAGGACCACACCCCTAAATGCATTGAAGCAAGTGCCATGTGATTGGTTGATTAGATAATTGCATTAATGAGAAATTGAACAGGTGTTCCTAATAATCCTTTATGTGAGTGTATATAATAGATATTTTTTTTACATTGTGGCTTCATACACACACACACACACACATGCAATCTCAGGTTTTCTTTACATCATATGGACAGCTGGGTGTGCCTGGTTCTTACCTGGGGCAGGCATCTGAGCACATGTCAGTTGTGATTCACAAAGAAGTCTGATCCATAGAGGCTTAAACTCACAATATACAGAAGGCAGTTGATTTTAATGACTTTAATGATTTTAATGAGCTCTGACTGGCATACAAATTTTAATGAGCTATGAACTATTTTCCTGGGGCAAAAGATTATATGCGTTACAATTTTATCATAAAAAAAACCCAGAAAAGGACTTTTACTTTTGCTGATTTCAGAATCAGTCTTCTTCATTATCCTACTCACGTTGCACCAATTCAACTGGCAGTAAAGCAGCCTCAAAAGTTAATGCTTCTACCACCATGCTTAACAGGTGGTACAGTGTTCTTTGGGTTGAAGACATCACCTTCACTCCAAACATACAACAATTATAACATTAAAACCACTGACAGTTTAAGTGAATAACATTGATTATTTCATTACAGTGGTACATGTTGAGGTATGGGATATATTAGGCAGCAAGTGACTAGTCAGTTCAAGTTTTATTGTGCTGAAAAGAAGGCATGCCAGGAAAAGCAGAGTGATCTTCTTTGCAGTGTTTTGCTTGGAAACCTTTGGTCCTTACATTCATATGGATGTGTTACTTTCACACATACCACTCACTGAATCATTCAGACCAAGTACATCCCTTTCATGTCCACAGTGTTTTCTAATGCCACTGGCTTCTTTCAGCTGAATAACTTAACCAACTATAGTGCACAATTTTTTTATTAATTATTTGAGGTTGGTTTGCTTGTTGCCAGAAAGCAGAGCATACTTCAGTGATTTTTGTGTTCATACCATGATGGGTAAGAGTTGTTCTGGTGGCATACACAAGGGTGATGTGCACAAAATTAGCAAGGTGGGTTTAATATTATGGTTGATCAGTCTTCTTTTGGCCAAAACATTTCTGCAGAAGGCTTTTTTTTATCCATATAGTCAGTAATAGGCAATAGGGATGACTACAGCTCTAAGAATATTGTCATGCAAAGTTGATTTTATCAAGTGAAAACTTCAAATGGAGTAGGGTAATGCTGGAGTCAGTGCATTAAGAGCCACCACGCACAGACAAATTCAGGAATGGTCTACATCTCTTGCATTCCTATTACCAAGCCGCTGATGGCAATATCAGAAGTGTCTTACTTGTGCTGAGAGGAATAAGAACTGAGCCTTTGCTCAGGAGTCCAAAGTCCTCTTTTCAGATAAAAGTAAATTTCATCTGCAAATCAAGGTGGCACAGAATCCAAGTTGTTTAAAGTCCAGTGTGAAGTTTCCACAGTCTGTGATGACTTGGGGTGTTGTGTCAATTTCTTGTGTTGGTCCACTGTGTCTTATCAAGGCGAAAGTCAATGCAGACATCTACCTGGAGATTTTAGTGCACTTCATGCTTCCATCTGCTAAGAAGCTCCCACCCACAGTGACAAATAACTAATTGGTTTGTCGCCCATAATATTACAATGCTTGACTGGCCAGCCAACTCACCTGAATTTTCTGTGGATTATTGTGAAGAAGAGAGAAAAGACAATGAGAGAGGAGAAACATCCAACACAACAATATAGATAATCTGAATGCAATCAAAGTGACCTGGTCTTCATTAATACCTCAACAGGGCCACAGGTTTATCGCCTCCTTGCCGTGGCCGGGACCAAGTACTGAGTACATAAATGAACATACTTTACATATTTACAGACTTCCTTTCTCTATTGTATTGTATTTTTTTATTGCTTTTAAATAATATTCTAAAATTTTGAAAAACTATTTTTTTTTCATGAGCTGTAAGCTGCAATCATCATAATTTAAAAAACACTGTGTCGTTGTGAGCCTAGAAACTTGGTTAGGTCTTCATGGCCTCATGGATTACATAAAGTAGCATTAGA
Source organism: Clarias gariepinus (assembly GCF_024256425.1). Taxonomy (NCBI): domain Eukaryota; kingdom Metazoa; phylum Chordata; class Actinopteri; order Siluriformes; family Clariidae; genus Clarias; species Clarias gariepinus. The sequence continues at coordinate 16,287,450 of NC_071103.1, read as the reverse complement.
TTGCAAAAGAAAATCTGTCTGCCCAAAGCAAGCACCCACAACTGGAAACCCCATTTTAGAGCTGTGTTAAGCAAAAAAAAATCCACAAGGGAGGAACTCGCTCACTTATCATCTATACCACTTTATCTTGTATACAGGGTTGAGGGGGCCTGGAGCCTATGCCAGGAAACTTGGGAGGCAATTTGGGAACACAAATAGGCCACCAATCTGCATGTTTTCTGGACTGTGGGACCACCCGTAGGAATCCCACCAAGCATCTCGGGAATCAAACCCGGACCCTGGAGGTACAAGGCTGCTAACCACTAAGCCACCTTGCCACCAAGTGTGGAACGAGGATTCTGAAATGTACAGTACTGTGGAGAGGTCTTAAATGTTAATAATTGTGACACAACCAGTTTTGTTAAACTATTTATGGGCCCGGGGTAGCTCAGTGGTTAAGGCATTGGACTATGGTTCAGAAGATCCCAGGTTCAAACCCCACAGCCACCAAGTTGCCACTGTTAGGCCCTTGAGCAAGGCCCTTAACCCTCAACTGCTCAGAGGTATAATGAGATAAAAAATGTAAGTCGCTCTGGATAAGAGCATTTGCCAAATGCCTAAATGTATTTACAGTAATATATTTTTTCCTATTGTACACTTATTTTAATGATATATTCTATAAATGTATTGAAACCCATATTTGCATGCTTTCTAATGAGCAAAATTGATTGCAGAAAATATATTTATACACTAAAATATATAAGTGTATATATATTTTGGTGTATAAATATATTTTCTGTAAGTTCATTTGACAAAAAATGTTTGGGTGTTTTAAATAAAATTTTAATTAAATGTTTCCTTTAATATATGTGCATGAATGATATGTATTATTTTTAGTTTCCTCCCACAGGCCAAGAACACTGTTGTTGCCTTTGCCTAGGTTATACATATGAGGTGACACATAAAGAAAAAACATGTGTAATTCATTAATATTCGAAAAAACATACTGATGATACTTTTGACACTTTTTTCATAAATGTAGTTATATAAGTTATAAGTTATATATTAATATGGATTATGGATATTAAAAAACACAAGCAGTTACAATATCATTAGCAATGACTACATTACGAAGCTTTAGGTTGGACAGTTGGACATTTTAAGGAAATGGGTCCATAAGCCTTCTAGGGTAATAAAGGAAGGAAGAAAAGTTAAACCTTTAAATAATTTCAATATTTTGTATTTTTCTTTAATTCTTTAATTCTTTTTTTCTTTCTTTCTGTCTTTCATTCTTTTTTCCAGTATCAGTATCAATTTGCAGTTTTAATGTTGGAAAGTTTACACAAATGAAACAACAAAAATCAACATTGCCAAGCTTAATTTAATTTAATTTATTTATTTTTGTGTGTGCTCAGATAAAAGGCACACCATCAGCATGTTTTAGAAAAAAAGAGAAAAGAGAGCTACATAAAAGAAAAGCCACCAAACTCAGTATAGAATATGATGGTCATGTGTAGGGTCTGCTCTGTAGCTCATGGTCCATTGACTCTTGGGAAGATTTCATGATTTCACAATTTATTTCATGAATTTTGCTACCATGATATTTAAGCCAAAGCCTGGTTGCTCCTGCCAGAAGTCTAAAATATAACCATATGTAGAGGTTTCCTTAAGAGTATGCATATGGATGTTTGCACGAGGCAAATATATTAGTCCTATATGGTTATAGGGCTCCTACTTTACAATTGCTTTATAATGACGAATAGAGTATCTGAATTTAAAGCTGTGCTATGAATATTAAATTACAAGTGATTTTGGATTTTTAAAAATCACATCATCAGGATAACTACAGGCTTCAAGTCCTTGACTAATAGGGATGAGGTCACTAAGATGAGTTACAATATGCTGTAGATAGCTCATTTCACTATCAGAACATCTAAGCAGCTGCTTAAGCCTGGAGGTCAAACATATGACAATCTGCACTTACCACTGTAATTCAACATGTCTGGAGGGTACCGTGAAATGTGTGAAGTCAAATCTCTGTGGTTGATAAGAAAGAACTTTTACCCTTTGGCCTTCAAAGGATTAAGCTGCTCAGGTGTTGTTTTAAAATAGCATAGAATTAGCTTACATGGAAACCACAACTTCTTCTTTAAAAAATGTGAATTTCCAGATAAAGAATGGCGAAAGGTCACCTTTGATGGATATTATATTTATTATGTTTGCATTCAAGCTTAGAAATCCCTCTTGTTTGCTTCTGTAGTAAGAGAAATGTGCATGCAATTGCTATGATCTTTACACCCCGTCACTGTCTGGTTTTGCTTACAACACCTCTTCAGAGAGTGCTCATGAACTTGGCTCAGACCTGCAGGGTACGCAGCTGTGAGTGACTTCCATCCAGCTGTTCTCCTCTCTAGTCCCAGAATTTTTTTTTTTCATATTATATACAGGATAACATAAGCTGTAATCAAATCAAAACAATAACCAGTAAGAACATGCGGTTTATCCACAATAGTACTGCTAACCCAAAGAATGCAACAATTCATCCGTTGCTGATTTGTACTGGAAATATTCTAAAGGCGGTTTGTTTTTTTCGGATTATGTGTGGCTGGAGGTATAAACGTTAATTTATCTTCAGTTACCACTTTATTCTGGTCAGGGTTTTTGTAGATCCTGAGTCTGTCCCAGAAACACTGGGTGCAAGGCAAGATAATTAACCCCAGATGGGACACCAGACTATCACAGGGCAATGTCTACACACCTGCCTTCCAACAACAATTCACCCCTAGGAGAAATTAACTATCTGGTTGTTTTTGGACAGTGAGAGAAAACCGGAGAACCCAGACAATAACGTGTGGAAAAACATGCAAAACTGCACAGACATTTACCCAAGCATAGGATCAAACGTGAACCCTAGAGCTGTGAGGCACCACTGCCCAAGTTTGAGTTGTAAATATGTACATTGACCTAATGGCATAACAATTACTTACATGGTTGTGATTCATCCATTGTTCCTTGTACTCATTTTTTCCTTAATATAAGAGGTGTTCAAGTCAAAAAGGGACTTTTTAATTTTATGAGAGTAAAAACTATCTTTATTTGTCTATATAATCCCCTACTACAGTAATGCACTTACCCAAGCTTCCAAGAAATCCTTTAATCCCCAAACATATAGAAATCGCTTGAAGCAAGGTCAGGACAGTGCAGGGATTTTTTTTTTTTGGACAGCGTTCCACTCACTGAAATTTTACTAAAACAAGTACAGTGGCCTTTGAGCAGCCTCACCCATGATTCACATCTTGGTAATTATAGATGTATAGCCTTGTTTGAAACATTCACCCCATTTTAATGATTTACTGCCGCTAAGAGTCTCATCATTGTACTGACACTTTGTGTTTTTTGTAAATGTGTGGTTTGCACCTTCAATTTCAGCAAAAGTCCTGGTTTGACATGAACAACAACATAGAATTAACCTGAGATTGAGTAAAGCCCCAGCCAAGTGCTGCTATCCAGAAGCATTACAGCATTCTTTTCCTATAGTAGATCTAAGGTACAAAGTGAGACTCACTCACTATTTAATTAAGGTTGTTTTCTCTGATGCCTTTAGGAAGCAAAGCTCTGCAAGGGATGATGTATGGACTGCAAAAAAGGAATGCTGCGTTTCCATGGAAACCACCGAATGTGGAACACCAGGGCTTTAAATGGCTGCATAGGCATAAGCTTCAGTGCTAGTCCAATAGCTATGTGGTTTTCCTTTCGTCATCAGTAGGCTGTGAAAAAGGAACTGTGCACTTCTCTGTCTCTATTTCTTTTGCAGACTTAGTAAGGCCTTGTTAATGGTGGCTTTACTGGCACCAGATATTGTGATATTTGCAAACAAGACATGGTTACATGGACATTAAGATAATATTTTCAAACTGAACATAAGGTCAGCACAAAATGCATTGATAGCCGAATGGTACATTGTCATACACATTATATCAACTGCTCAAATCTTCCAAGACTAAAATGTTGTTTGTGTCACTCACAGTTTTTTTACAGCGTTACTATATTCCACAACATCACAGATTCATTTGTCCATCCAAAGGATATGCAGCATGAGATTTGACCATCAAACTTTATGGCCAGCTAATAGGCATGAGAAAGGCATTAAACACTGAAAAATTGGCTGTGAAATTTTTAAAGCACTGTCTTCTCGTGTTACTGGATTGTGTTGCTGCAATTTCTGTAATAAAACTGACCTGGAATAAGCAATTTTATATGTACTGTATGTATATATATATATATATATATATATATAAAAGCTCTTAGTATTTTATAGTTATGGTATATCATGTTGGTTTAATAAGTTAGCTTTATAGGTTGTCAGATAACAACTGTTCTGATTAATACTTGTGTGTAAATAAACTTGTTGCAAATCCATGTTTATGTCGGATTGCTACTCAAAGTAACATTGTTCTGAAACATAACCACAGCATGTCGATCTGGTGTCTTTTGCTGTCCAAATAGATCAGTCAAGTTAGTGTTTTGCTTCATTGTGGCCCGATGCCCAGTGGATGTAAGGGCATTTTCTTACTGGGGTCCTTTCCGAGCACACTTGGCCCCAGGACCAGTTGACCTTTGCCTGTAAGCATGCAATCATTCCAAGCTCGGGAACGAATCCCTGGACCAATTGCAGAGGTGGTCTTAGGAACGATTCATGCGTTCCCGAGCACAGAAGGCGGGACATAAGTACGCGCTCATGCTTAGAAGAGGAAGTGACGTAGTTACTGTTTGACTCTGCACACAAACAAACATGACTGCAAAAGAATCTCTGAAGTAATGCCAAAGTACCGTATTTGCTAAAAATTTAGACAGACAAAAACATCAAAAGTCAATCGGACATTACACATAAAAACGCAACACTAAGCTAGGCCGTGCAGAGTTAAACAAACTACGTCTCGAGCAGCATAGAGCGCGCGGTGCGATACCGAAGAATGATCCAGTTGGGAACCCCTGTCCCACGACACTGTCTACCTTCATCATCCGAAGCAGACAACGTGAAACTCGGTCCAGCAGAGCGCATTCAAGCGAGTGGTAAGTTAATATTAAATACTAAAGTTAACGCTGTTAAAGAGAGTCCTATATTATCACGACATCTTCTGGTAATTGTCTGTGGATCTTGTGGTGACCTTTTTAAATGCATATAATAAGATATACAGGATGATCCTTTCATATTTGCTTACAACAAGGTTACCTTCTCATGTCTGCTTACTTTAAGGCCCCAGAAAAAATCCCTGTTCAAAACAGTAGAATGTGATGAACTTAAGTGTTGTGCTTATGTACAGTAGCTATTAGAGTTACAGGTACTAACCAATTTTATGTATAACCTTTATGTATATACTCCAGAACATCTCAGCGACACTTATGACAATTGAGATGCTGATGATCCACATACAATTTCAGGTTATCTGTAATTGCTGTGACAAAATTTGGATGTTGGCTGAATCAAATTTGTACAAGCTGTTATGGTTGAAACCTTCAGCTAATTTCTTGCTTTTATACTTTCTCGCAGACAGGTACTGGAGGAAACGCAGACTGAGACCACTGACAGTACCACAAGACCAGCTAACAAAAGAAGCAAAAACAAAAACCTGACTTTCAATAGCAAGAGACTCTTGTAATCTCAAATTTTGATGGAGGAGCGCTGATTACAGATACAGAGGAAAAAACATTAAGACATCTGTTACATTTAATAAAAGATTATAAATATAATTAGTTTATATATATATAAACTATTTAATTTCAAAGTGCCATTGTCTTAATTTCAGTAACTCACCCTGTTGCTAATGCAAGTACAAGTAAATATAGAAATTACGATAAATTTTAATGTTTACATTTTTCTCATTTTTGACAGCAACTTTTTTGTTAAATCACTTGCTTGAATTATATTTTACTTGAATAACATTTTGCGTTCTAACCAGTATTTTGTCTCTGTTCCAAATCACCCACACATCTTGGATTTTACAGAATACATTTATTTTCAAAAATACAGTATAAACAGACTGCACACAAAACATTGATGCATGGTAAGGTTTCAGGTTCAATAGTTTCAGCACATTAACTAAGTTTGAAAAACTACACAATGTAAGGCAAAAAGAGCACAAGCATTTCTCTTATAGGAATGTTGTCTTCTTGGTAGAAAGATTTGGCAGCCATTCCTGGTCACAAGGACATGCTTCCATCACACACCAGACCTCCCTTGAACCCAGATGATCCTGGAGGGAACAGAACTAGGCTACATTATTAGATATTTATTATATGTATCTATGCTATTCGTTAAACTTTACAGCATGCATTATATTTATTTGTAGCATTGCTTATATTTCACTGTACTCTACTGTATTTCTTGCATTTCTTTTTTCATTCTTTACATCTGTATGATTAATTCACTGATTACAACTCTATTTTTGCTTTTAAAAAAAAACTTAATATTTTAAATAAATTTCGCTCTTGTGCTATGACCAAAGAAATTAATCTTTAATGAGCACTCTTATCAATGTCACTGTGGTAATCAGAAGAGAATGTCGACAGAAGCTGGTTCCTCACCTTACAGGGTAGTTTTACAATCATTCCTCGTGCCGTATCCGCGCAGCGCGCGCTCATTAAACCCTCTGAGCCGCGCGATAGATGTGTCAGTAGGAATGTTGTTCACAGCGCCGTTGATTTTGTCAAAAAAAAAACAACAACATCCATTTAGAGCATAAACAGGTGTAATTAGTTTATGACGCACGGTTTCTTCTTCTTTCTCATTTTGGACAGCAGAGAAACAAACTACCTCTCTACCGCCACCTACTGTTTCCGGTTGTGTAAATACGCATGTGAGCCCGGGATCGGAACCGATGTTACGATGTGCACCTGCCGGGGGATTAGGGAGGGGGAGAAATCGTACTCGGGAACGGAACGGAACTATCGTTTCCAGTGAGAAAACGCCCTAAGTTGTGCCCCTACAGTGCGCCCTAGAGTGTACTCTGTTAGAAAACTTTAAATTCCACCTATTGTGAAGTGTATTTATTTCTGTGCACTTAAGTAAAGTTTGTCACTGACAGAAATATGATGAAAAGTACTCTATGCTTCACAAAAGTTTAGACTGCTGTTCTATGTATTATTTAAATGTACCATGTCAATATCAGTGTACTGGATCAAAGTCTCACTGAGCAACTAGTTGCAAACGTTCAGTTTTTATTACATTTATTTCTGTACAGCATTTGTGAAAGTATTGATTGATCATTGCTAACTTTTCGAAAGTAAATCTTGAATCTGACCTTCAGCGCGAATTTGGAAACGCGGCAAAACTTTAAAGTAAGTTCACATGCGTTCACAGTGTTACTAGCTCCATTATCTGTGGATAAAACCAGCGTCCAGACCCCAGAGAGCTGAGGCAACTAATTTCCATTTTAATACCCACTTCGGGAGTGCAGCGCTTTAGCTGTTTGTAAGTGTTAGCCCGACGGCCCACTGATAAACACGACATGCACATAAATTCATCGTAACGTGACGTGTGAGCTATTAATCGTTTGTAAGATTCCATCTGCCAGATATTAGTTAAAATTACTTTTCTATTCATAATTATAGCTATAAAACTACATAATGAACTGTAGATTCTAGAACTATAGATTCACACGGGTGCGTGGTGTTACAGAGTCTTTTCAGTGTAGAATCCTGAATTAAGCCAATCATTTTAGAACATTATAAAGGTAGCTTTATTTTGCAGATTTCATGAAACTTTAAAGGAAAACCCACATTACAATCAACAGCAGTATACTTACACTTTACTGTAAACTAAAACTTATTTTAGGAAAACGTCTATGTGTAAGTATTAGCTATAAATTTCAGATGCTTGGATATGCAGCCCACCATTATCGAAACTCGGCTTAAGTTTGACCCTCACGCAAGAGTTGCAAACTTAACTCAGCTGTAAAAATAAAATCCCTTAAATTGATTTCTTCACCACGATGTATCATAATATACTCAAGTTTTTTAGGGGACCTATTGCATGCACGGCTAAAATATTTTCTATATTTGTATTTTATTTTATTTTATTTTTTTACAATAAATTAATAAATTTAATTTAATTAATCGATTAAATATTTTTCTGTTTCAGAACTAAATTTAAAACAAGTTTAATTCCCTTTTAGTGATTAATGGTGAGTATAGCGTCCCTAGCTCTAGATTGAATTACTCGTACTGCGACATCGACACTAACCCCGCTGTCGAAGGTTTAATAGGCTATAAAATTTAATTGCTAAACTCTTGAAAGCTACAGCTCTTGGACAGGGTGCTACCCGTGTTTTCCGATACAGTGAGAGTTAGTTTTCCCCACCATACACCAGAATATACATACATCTCTTTCATTGCATGTGGTGTTTCTGTATTATTTTGTTGCGCATTTCGGGCCTATCTGTGTCTAATATGCAACAGTTAAGATCGATGTTTGGTTGTGTTTTTGTCACCAACAAGCAATATATTTTTCTGCCTGTATTTTATTAATATTAAACTGTACGCAAATCATACGGTGGTTATTCGCAGTAAGTTTTAATTTGCTAAGATTTCGTTTGCTCTTATCTTAAGATAAGATTCACAGGCTATTTTTACATCACACTATACTGACCGTTATCGTATCCTACAAATTATTGTTGTTGTTTTTTGTCTTTTAATGTAATGATTTTTTGTTTTGGCGCGGAGCAAAATTTTACAAAAAATGGTGTAAATGTATGCAAAAACAGCGGCCTTGCTTTCTCTCTTGAGCAATGTAAAAATTTTATTTTAAGAAAATATGGCACACTGCCGCAAAGATTATACAAAAATAAAAGGAAAAATATCACTTTCTTTTTTGTTTTTTGCATTGTAAACACAAATAATCGTTCAATCACTCATATTTAACTTAACCCATCGCAGGCTAATGGTCTAGGTCTAATTTTCAAACGGTATAATTAAAACAGACTGACCATCCATCAACGTAGAGAAAGATAACAGGGCTTCCTTGTGCTCAAAATTGTTAGTAGTTTAAGTGTTGTAAGTCGATCGTCGTAAGCGTCTCTGAGAAGAAATCAAATGATTCTGTTCCTAAACCCATGGGGCTGTCCACCGTCTCAGAAACACTCGGAGAGATGGAATCTGAGAGATGCAAGCAGGAATCTGTGGAGAAAACGTGAAAGTCGTGCATGGGGCCGTCCAGGCCTGGTGGAGTGCTATTGTCCCGAGCAGCTGCGCCGTCCACAGCCATTGTAGAGGCGCACACGGGAACAGTGGGTGACGGGTTGGGAAAATGTTTCAGATTTTTGTCATTACTGTTGAGAGGCGAAACAGTAGAGTTTGGTGACTCTCCATTGTGTCCATTCTGCGTAGTGTTCTGCTGGAACGCGTAACTCTCGTTTTCCAAAAGAGCCCCAGAAACTGGGTTCGTTCCCGATTGTTCGTAAAAAACCTTGCCATGGGCGGTGTTTTCCTCCAGACTCACAGTTCTAGTCTCGCCGTTTTGGTTCTCCTTGCACTGCGTCTGGCGCTTATGCTTCATGCGCCGGTTCTGAAACCAAACTTTTACTTGCCTCTCCGTGAGGTCGAGCAGCGCGGCGATCTCCACTCTGCGTGGGCGACACAGGTACTTGTTGAAGTGAAACTCCTTCTCGAGCTCCAGGAGCTGTGTGTTGGTGTAGGCCGTTCTCAGCCTGCGTGTGCCGCCGCCACCTCCGCCACCGTCAGAAACCTCCGGCGAACCTGCACGCGAATTGCAACGTTATATATTATCAATATGCCACTAATTACCACACGTCCTTTGTTAACAACGCGCTCTAGGGCTATACAGCTGACCTCACAAAACTTGTCCAATATATTGCGGTTCTCAAGGGGCATAAATCGTCGGTGGGAATGAAGCCACGGCACGAGAATAATTTGTGTCCCCGGCCCCGGTGCCAGAAAGCTGTGTGTGTGTATGTGTGTGTGTGTGTGTGTGTGATGTGTGCGGTGTGAGTGCGGACGAGCCCGCGAGAAGATTAATGAACACGCCAGCTGCCGACTTGAGTAATACCAATCTATCACTCTTCATTACTGTCAAATATTAAAATTCACGCCCTGCGCTACAAGTAGCGCACATGGAGTTTAGGAGTTGTGCAAAAAAACACCCTCCCTGGCAAATAAATTGTCATGCTTTCGTATATTAAATATTGCATACATTATTGAGTTCAGATGGGGCGAGTGCAATTTTCACTGACTTTTACCTATAATCCCTTAAAGGTAACTTAAATATGTCTAACATAATAGAAAATAAAACATGTGAGTGTTAAGAGTGAGATGTATAATTTTTATTACCTTCAGGAGAGAAGTAGAGTGGTGCAGGGTCGGCTGTGGCTGCAGCAGAGGTCTGGTTTTTCTTTGAAGCTTTTTTCTCCTTCATCCACGGGTACTCCGGGGGTAACGAGGCGGCTGGCAGCGGGCACACGCCGTTCGGGTTCTGCTTGGGGCGGCTGTGGCGAGGGTGGCTGCCTGGGTTCAGCCTGGGAATGGTCTGCTCGAAAGGAGGAGGAATCAGTGTCGAGCGTGAAAGCGTCGAGCTCTTGATTGATGAACTTTGAAATGCATCAGCGACAGGGGGAAAAGATGTCAGGCACTCAGCGAGCGACGGCTGACTATTGATAAAGCCCGTCTCTCGCTCAAATTCGTAATTCATCTCCTCCGAGTCTTAAAGGAATTCCCCGCGCACAGATTTGGGACCTAAGAAGAAATAATGAAATATTGTGCCCGGTGTAAAAAAAAATCACTATTTTGCTGATTACGGCCGTATGGGGACCGCGATACCATTAAACTGCTTTCATGGAGACAAGGTTGAAATTGGACCGTATTGCTTGTCACATGATTACCGCTGTCCAATGACAATTTGGGGTTTAATCAAAAGGAGCCACTGTCCGCGTGATTGATCGAGAAAAGTCGAAGAGGAACGCCTCATTCTCAGGGACGGGCTAGTTTATTTGCGCATTTTGTGAACAGTTTGTCCACATGTACGCGAACTGATAAATACAGATATTTCACATATATATCTGAAATAGAAAGTATTCGCTGTCCACGTTTTCCCGGACTATATTTCTGACAGAAATTGGATTGTGAACCACATCACATAAAAATAAAACTCACCACATAAGATCCACCAACCGTCATGCCCATAAGAAACCCATAAATCTTGCGACCGAGTTTTACCACCAACTTTTGTCAGACAACGCACGCGCGTTCCCAAATACACGCATGCGTAAGAACTCTTGCACGCGCACTCTTGTGTGCGCGTTCACAAGGTTGAGTAGACTCTTGATCTGCAGTTCACGCGCACAGGGGCGTGCGAGCGCGTTCATGAAAGTGTTACACGGGCATTTACATGGGTATTGTCTTAGCTCAGCGGTGTTAAATTCATAGGATTAAACTGTTATGTTGTATAATAAAACTTTTTGGTTTGGGCACTCTTGTATTGGGAAAGTTTTCTGCATCACTCAGAGTTTTATCTTATATGTATCTTTGTATCTTATTTTTTTATCAAAGTAGCGCAATTAAAAATAATATTTTGCATTACACTTAAACATGAAATGCAACGTGTCCTACCTCCGTAGAAATATGTGCCACATGATAGCAATGATAGCCAGGTAGCTATAGGTTGTTGCCTTACCTGACCTCACCATGACATTGAGGATTTGAATATGGTTCAAAGGATACTCGAGCGAGAAACACATTTAGATTATATGAATGCAAAATAAACGCAAAAATATAGAACTCAAAATTTTCAGAGTTTGACGTTTTACCTTTGTTGTCTTCGGCTCTAAGTGGCAGTGGGCCACGAGCTCTTTATTGCTTATATTCCAAACAAAGAGCCCTGGAAGCCTGCGTGCTATCAATCTTGCTCGCCAAAAGGTCTGACAGCTTCGTGCCCTAAGAAACACATTTAAACCATCTAGCCTTCTCTTAGATCATATGTGCTCAGGAAGAAGGAAACAGCATAGGTCTCGCGATGCGACTTTCTTTCTTTTACATTCGTTCGTTTTATCGAACAAATGCATTGATATTAAATTACAAATTCCGGATATGCCTGGGAACGACATTTGCTTGTTCGTGGACCAGATATTCGTTTGTCCTGTTTCATTCTGGTGCTGGAAAAGGGAGGATGGAAAAGGATTTATAAATGGATAGATTTTACCAAAGACCGTGAGAAGAGAAAAAGGATTTCTTGCATTTACACTGGATGTATTGTGTGGGAAAGAAGTGGGTGTTGGCATTCTTCAAACAAAAATCCCCACTCCTTCCTACACATTTTCTACCAAACGGCAAAGCTGGCGTGCTTTCTCACGATATGAGCAATAACCCTACGAAATGGACACAGTTTACTCTCTATAACCTTTTTATTCAATACACAATATCAGTCTGCTTCATAATCCCTATTAGCTTTCAGTTTCAGGTCAAGTGTTTTTTATTAATTGTGCAGCTTAATAATTGATAGAGATTTTTGTATTATAGAAATTTTCTGTTTGGTGTCTTTTATGTTTTGCATAAGTCTCTCATTATCAAATACACACAAAATGTTTTGTAAAATGAAATTGTATTGCATGAATTCCGCTCCAGTTGCGTTACTACTGTGTGTATTTTTGGAATTATTTGAAAATGTACAGTTTATTATTATTATTGTTATTATTATTATTATTATTATTATTATACAGCGTTCGAATATATTTATTTTATTATAGAATTTTGTTATTTTATAAGAGTTACAGACTTATTAGAAGTTATAATTTAGTCCAAGGATTTCCCCGATATTCTTCCGTTTATTTTTTAATGCTCCTATTTATCAGAAATATAACGATTTTATTTATTTCATTGAGATGTTAAATAAACAGGTCATGCTTATTCCTAGCAACAAGGTTATTCACATTTCTTGATAATAAAGGTTTGCTTGCGCAATCTCTTTGTGAGTGTCTGGCAGGATGATGAGACTCGCTCACCGTCTGTTAGACATAACAGTCGATGTTAATACTAGACATTTGCAAAAAGGGAAATTTTGTCATCAAACAAACGAGCGAATAATGTTCCAAGGACAACTTCAATTTACTCATTAAATGATCATTACATATACCACAGTTATATTTAGATTTGTTGTTGTTATTGTGGTTATTGCTCTTCTTTTTCTTTATCATCATCATCTTATTATTATTATTATTATTATTATTATTATTATTATTAATAAAATAATAATAATACTATCGTTGTTGTTGTTGTTTATATTGTTGTTGGTAACAATAATATTGTGATTTTTATTATTTGTGGTAGGAATAGTATTGGTAGCAGAAGTAGTAGTAGTATTGCTAAACCTTCTGTTAAAATTTGCTGTAATCCCTTACTGTTGTATTTTAAAACGCCACATCTGTGTCACGAGAAATATAAAAGTAAATAAATAAGTCTTAATACGTATTACCTACGAGAATGTTTCATTTGGCTTGTTCGGCTGTGGTAGTTTAGCCAAAAAATGTGAAGCTGGAAAAACACGACCAAGGTAAGACCACCAATAAACTTAATGTAACAGCGTGTAGTACATATCCTACAACATCAGCTTAATATCCAGTTCTACTTATCTATTTTTCGCGTGTGTGTTTTATTGCAATTCGAAAGTCTTATTATGTATTTCTTCCTCAGCATGGATGCTGTGTAAATGAGTGCGGCTGAGGCGTATATGGGCTGTTTATAGTGTGTGCAGAGGCAGCGCTCGACAGTAGGGCTTGATGGATGACCCTCAGCCCACTCACACACACATACACACACACACACAAGGTTGTAAATGAGATCCATACCACCATTGTTCTTCTGGAGGTGTCTGTCATTTCCGGCAATATAGAACATAATACACGTTTTTACAGACTATGACGTTGTAAAATTTTATTTTTCTGCAGCATAACCCAGGGCTAAATGTTATATATTTAGTTATATAAATCAAATTTCTGCGTTTTACTGTCTTGCAAGCTATGTTATAGCTACAAACTATAATATGTGGTATTTTTTTTATTAAATAGTACTGTATTACTTTATTAACTATCAACTATTATTAACATAATTGCCTACGTTTGCTGTTTCATGTGATTGCAAGGGACATCAATATTTGTACAGTACATCTAAGCTTAGCTGAAAATCAGTATAATTAAAATATTTGATTTTCACTAATAACTAGCCCACTGCAGAATCCAGTAGGTTAATTCTCTCGCCTACGATTTATTAAACAGCGTGGTCTGCAGGACCACACAGTATACCCACGGGCAATTGTGTGTATGTCTGTATGTATAATAAATATAATAATCCGAATACGCAGAATTCAGAATTAACCTATTAGGGTCTAAAGTGCAATATGTTATGATACCTTTTTTGTTGTGCTCCTTTTTAATTTCACAAGCTTTGTAGCTCTGCTCACACTAACGCTATCAAATTGTAGAAACATAAATGAAAACCACATATGACTAATGCTTGCCATTACAACCTTAGAGACTCTTCATTATTTTAATCAAATCTTCCTTATATTATTTACGGCATACGAACTCACAATGGACAGTTAAAGTTGTAGCCTAATCGTGACTAGAGTATCGTGTGGCTTTTTGAAGCATACATATGATAAACGCTAATGTTACTAATTATTAATGTTAATAAGATTAGAAAGAATATTTCAGAATTTTTCTTCGGTTATTTTAGCACTCGGTATACGCGGACAGAACATGGCCATGGCTCTGTAGAGTGATGTTGCGACCATGTCACTGAAACCCTACTGAAACCAGGTGCTGATCCGCACAGCCAACAGTTGAACATCTTACACCAGAGCACAGCGAAAAAGACCCTGCTTGTCTGGAGCTGACCTCGAGTTTGATGTATTACAGGTCGTAGGGTCAGGCAAGAGCACTGAAAACTAGTCCTCACGGAAGTCTCATGGATGCTGGAAGGCTTTTTAAATGTAAGCTCCTTTGTAAGGTTCGACTTGGAAACGTGCGTCTTGATATTTGGGACTCGCTTTTTTAATTACAAGGTAGAATAATAGAGCAATCTTACACTGATTCTAAGAATACATATAATTTCAGAAAACATTTACTACTCATTAACAAACGTGATGCTGCTTGCACGGCCAACAACATTATGCTAGCTTTTTTTATATACATCAATATATCGAGATTTTGCTTACTTGCTTTAATTAAATACTGGATTGTTTGCATAAAAATTAATTTTTAACACAGGGCAACACAGACTGAAAGATTTGCAGGAGCCTAACACGGGGTTGTGAAGCTTAAGATGGACTGCTCAGCGCTGCCTCTAGCGGTTGATGAGTAGTAACACGACGGCTCAACTTTGCAGACATTTTTATCTATGTCGACATGAAGTAATTTCCTGGGAGGTCTCTTGCGCAAACGTAGAGCAAATTATTTTGTATTTTATTCTCTAAAACCATTTATGCATGAAATCAACTTGGTGCTTTAAACTGTTTCACCACGTTACTAGAAGTTAACCTGGTAAATATTTTTCAGATAAGGTCAGACAACATCATCTAATTAATATAAATTACAAAGTATAACCAACAAATGTAAAAACCTATAATAGTATATGTAGTGGCCTATTTAGATGAAGTTGGATTGTCATTATGTAAATAGCCTAAAAGGGTTTATTAGCCAGCATTTAAATAATCTAGCCTCATCAGTAAACGCTGATGTGCGGTCAGACACAACTTTGGCACGTCATGGTGTATGGCGCAGACCTTGTAGAACTGCCTATTTAATTCATGTTTATATAGGTCTATTTAAATTACAGAATAGCATGATCACTATTATTATTGTATTTGGATATTTTTCTTATATAAAACGTCTGAATAGGCTATAGGTTTTTCATCCTGGCTAGGCTGGCGAAAGTCTATTCCTATAATAAGTTCAAAGTAATTTCCCTTATCGCCTGAATGGAAAAGACATTTGGGCGTTTGTGCCCGTCGGTTGCTGCTGATTAGATTAATTGGCCCTGAAATGCCAATTCAAGGGTTGTTTAAGTTTTGGCCTCTACGTTGCCTCCATCTGGTGGCTATGATGAGTAATAGCAATGGCTTCCGTTGTAAATGTGCAGCTCCTTAGCAATATTGACACACAAGAAACCAGAATACTAAAACATACATTTTGTTATAGAGCATTAGGAAGAAGGTAGATTTCTATTAGAATTTAATCCAACATCTTTTTACAAAAAAAAATACTGTTAAACGACTGGATTAAATAGTAGGGAAAAATCTAATATTGATTTTGTTACAACGTTAGCAGTATCTAATACATCTGTTAGGTCTCCTTTTTCACAATTTGTTTTGGGCATACTTATAATAAAGTAGCTTTTAAAAATAATGTCGTGTATGTGTTTTTTATTTTATTTTATTAATTTTATTTTAAATTTGTTCTTGTAAAATTATGAAGATTAGTAAATATATACTAGAACCAAATGCAAGGCTCTAGGGCTCTTTGTGTTCGGTGTTAACAAATGGACGACCCGATCAGGAATGTCGTCACTGTTGCTGTAATAAAGTAATTAGCAGAGAAAAAGCCAGACAGTGCGGAAAGCCTCGGTTTTATTGTGCTGTCTGTGCATACAGCTTTGAAGGCACAGCCTGGTGTGCAATAATCAAGAGAATGTCCCCGAATCATTGTTCCTTAACAGCTGTTAGAGACAGATACAACGATAACCTTTTCTACTGTACCTTATTGTGACCTTATATCCATTACTATGCCTTCAAAGAAAATGCGCGCATTTGTGTTTGCATGTGCGCGCGAGACTTTGTATTTAAGCACGTCTTAAGTTTTATGATGCAGGCTATATGCGGTAGACCGCTGCTTCTATAATTGCACACACCCCATGTTTGTCGCACAGTATAGCCTATGTGTGTTATTATATTGATGACGATAAGGAAGTGGCGTTTGAAAAATTCTTGCAGTTCGGCCTTCAATCACTTTGCACCCCATAAACTGTTAAGACTGTGATTGTGGTTTATTGTCGGTGTGGTCACCAATATTATTTGCGAATGCACGTACACATAACACACTCAAACCTGTCCACGGTCAGAAAACTAAATCTGATTTATGACACAAACGAGACAAGAAACAGTGACTATATATAAAGACATTGAGCAGTGTCATTCAGCAGTTTTAACCTTTTTCCACTTTTTGAATTACCTGGACTTATATACTGGACTTAAATAGGGCTATAGCTATATTTAATAATAATAATAATAATAATAATAATAATAATAATAATAATAAATAATAATAATAATAATAATAATAATAATAATAACAATTTAGACCCTTATATTCTAAAATATATTCTTTTTTGCGAATCATTATTTAGTCAATCTTAGCCATTTTCTCTATCTATCTATCTATCTATCTATCTATCTATGTTATAGCTATAATTGTAATTATTTTGTTTATACTTAAAACGGAAATAGTGCACTACCCAAATATTACATTTTCTGAACTTTTATTTGTTATCTACACAGATGAACATTAAACTGAAAATGGCTATGCTAACGTATGATTTGAGGTATTTACGTGTACAGGCTCTTTTCCAGTCACAAAAAATTCAAGCATGTTTATGATACAAAATTCACCGATGTCTCAACGACAAAACACTAATTTTCATAATGCAAATAGGTAGTTCATATACATCTAGGTAGTAACAATAAACATTACATTAAACATTAAATATCTGGGCAGAAGTCATTCTGGCATTTTGAAAAGCGACCGACACACATGCAAATCAACAATATTAAATATATCGAGCATTAGTAGCCTATATGTCCCTGAAATCAGTAGCCTACATGGAAAGTTGCTCAAATCTGAAAGAGGATCAAAATGGACACAACAATAAACACTTGGACCTACAACAAGCAAACACGACACAAGAGGACTAACAAACAGCCTTATAACAAAACCGCAATCATTACATCGACACATTCTCACACCAAAAATAGGTGCAAACGTAAAATTTGTTGATGTTGTTGTTGGTGCTGTCGTAGAAGCATAACACAAAACCGGTGTGCGCAGGAATGAAAGCTGTCCAAATCATTGCAGTGTGCACTCATCAGTATTCCTTAACTTCAGATGTCTTTGGGGCGATTTTTGTTGCATTTCTTCATCTTCATCCTACGGTTTTGGAACCATATTTTAACTTGTCTCTCGGTGAGATTTAGCAGTCTTGCCACTTCGTATCTACGGTCACGAGACAGGTACATATTAAAGAGAAACTCCTTCTCCAACTCGAGAGTCTGATGTTTAGTGTATGGGCAGCGTTTTTTTCTCGTGGACTTCGCGTGTAGCCAGTTGGACGCAGGGTTATCTGAAAAAAGGGTCGGGAAAAAGGAAAAACAGAGGTAGTGATATTGCCCTCAGGAAAAGACTGCGGCCATTTTATGACCTGTGGCTGGTTGGAACGCGATTAGCCATCAAAAGTAAAGATGTACAGCCTAATAAATGCCTGCTCAAAGAAAGCAGAGTATGCTGTTTATTTTATTATCACAGTAAGATTTTTTTTTATCTCTTTTTTTGAGGGCATTATATTGTCCAGTCTAACGTCGTGCAACTAGGCCTTTGCGATCTGGGTGCAAATAGTTGTCAATTGTATCCAAAATGCTTTATGACACTAATAAAAATTTTTGTCCAGAGCAAGGTTGTGATATGGGCGAAAACCGTTAGACGAAAAAAGACAACAATCACTGTTTTTGTCAAAAGTTGCATCGAGTGCACCAATGTGTCTGAGCTTATATCATACTGAAGGATAATATAATAAAATACTAACACAGTTAAATCTAAATAAATTTAGCAACCGCCAGAGTAGAACAGGCAGGCAATGAACTAAATATTTTGCAAAAAAGCAAAAATCTGGCGCAAGAAATTATATTATCTGATAGGTTTAGATTGCAATACTATTTATATAAATAGTTTTTAGCAATGGCCGAGCAACCACTGTGCTGAATGCAGAAACACCATTCTAGATGATTTCTAATTTCGCGCTAAAGTTACCCCTAAAGTAGAATTGTGCAGAGTTACGGTCTAAACTATTAAAACGTGTAAGCCATATGAAATAGAGCTGCACTTACTTGGGTCTAGATCCGGCTTAGTATCCGTTAGCGTTTTCTCGTCGCTTGGCTCTGTCACATCCGCATGGGTCAGATCCGCCTCCTTTACCGCAGGGCTCGCGTTCCTTTGAGCATCAGGAGCCATAAGAGTTCTTGCATCCAGCGTGGTGCACTCACCGCTCCCGACCAGTGGTTCGAGTTTAATATCGTGATGCACATCTGTAGATAATCCGGCGAAAGGGACGGACGCAGAAAGCGATTCGAGCGCCCAGGCGCGCGCAGATGCTCCATCCGACTCGGCTGTCGGACACGGCTGATGTATGTAAGGATGGTATGCGATAGATGTACCGCCCGGCGGTTGCACGGGCACAGGGCTCCAAGACGCGCCAAAAATAGCCGACTTGCTTTGGAAAGGGTATGGATCGGGTTCTCCATATTCAGACAGAGATGGCTCTCGAGCCTGGCTATGCATCGTCGGTGCAGTTGGAAACCGCGGCGCCAAATGATCATCGTCCTCGTGAGGAATGTGCGAGTCGGCGTAGTAACCCAGAGTACCCAGGGTCGACATAACAAAAAACGCACACAGTCGCTATACCGTGCGTACAGTCCTCACCACGGAATAGACACAAGGGCGGAATCTGCAAATCTAGGAACGCTCGACTTCACTGTGAACTACAGACCTTTGATAAGTTGAACGGCGGCCGAGACAGGATTGGATGACATGGACACGTGACCATGGGAGAGAACAATAAAGGGGTCTCCTAAACCAGAGCTTCACATCGCCTCCATTTTGCAGTAAAAAATTTTAATGGCAAGGCCGCTTCTATGAGGAACAAATTTGGTTTTATTTGCGCAATTAGGTTTATACTTCTTTATTATAATATAAGCTATATCTATAATCAGTTTGATAAAAACGATAATGGATTTAATCCATGGATTAACAGTACTCACAAAATAACACATTTAAAGTTGTTGTTTTGTTTGTTTGTTTGTTTGTTTTGAAAGGTAATGAGTCTACATAAAATCAATAAAAAATATCCAAGTCAATTAACCATAGGTTGCTAATGCTGCAGATGATGACAAAAAAAACATCTTGCCGGCTTCACACATTACACGTGGCCAACACATAATGTTTATAGTAGCACAAGATGACATAAAATATTACAGACATGTTTAAGAAATGAAGACAATCATTACGTGAGCCATATGTAAGTTTTATACGGCAATAAGTGCCATGGAATAGTTGAGATATGATCTACTAGCTAGTGACCGCAGTCTTTTAACAACAGGACTGATTGAAAGGTGTGTGTGTGTGTGTGTGCTTTTATTGCAGCGCATTTCAAATAAATTTAATTACCTTTTTAATTTGTCATGTTTAAAAATATTGGAAATTTACTAGCATTTTTTTTTTTAAATATCAGTCTCAGAAAAGATGCAAGTAGACTATCCATTTTTAACACAGAAAAACCCTTAATGGTCACAAAAATTAGCCTACAATTAGTCGTTGTTGTTAATTTAACTAATAGGGTACTTGAATAGTATTTAGCACGAAAAATGACATGTGTATTGAATTGGTATACTTCGTTTAAAGTGTAGGTATTTTAACTGATTTATTCGCAATAGTGTATGATTCTTTCATTTTAAGAATACCCTTATTTTTTTATACTACTAAGATGCCCTTTTTATTATGGACGTGGCTCATGAATGCAGTTCATATATATATACCAAATAATCAAATAATAACCAGAACTATTACATAATAACCTGTACAATCACGTTTGTCACTATCATAAAGCAATAGAAACTTTCTTGACGTAATTAAGAAAATTATTTCAGATGGTTTACATATATGTGCAGTTAAAAAAGATAATGGCCTCGTATAGTATTTCCATAATATTATTATTTACATTTTACTAAAGTAAAATTAAGTTTGTAAAGTATATAATTGTCTTTAACTATCTTCACCTAAACATATATATATATTTTTACATTATTTACCATTATTATTTTTTTACATTATTTACCATTATTATTTTTTGTAAAACGTAATTTCCTTAACAGGAAATTCTACTTTTAATTTAAAGATGTTGGTACATATTTTTTTCAACGTGGAAATGAAATTTAAGAATATAATCCACCAATTAGGGGGGAAAACTGTGGTATATTCAAGATGATGAGGACTATAATGTTTAGTCATTGCATAATTTCTCTACTAACATTGTCCCAGTGAGAGTGCGGATTGCTGGGTACTATAACAGACTGCGTTTATAATAGGGCTATTACGCTGTTTTCCTGCGGGTTATTTGGCTGTCTGGCCTAAATATCACCAATAAAGCTTTTGTGCTGCTTCTACAGTGCGGCGGAAGCATCCGGCGGTGTAGGCGTGGCATACTACACACCCCGCACGCACGCACACACACACGCGCGGCTTTGGCCAAAGTGCATTGATCGTAACCTAGGCCTTGCGTTAGCATTACTGCACTCTACGGAAAATTCAGTTACATGACACTCCTTCTTTTGTCGACCTTAAAGGTGAAACTTATGTTTATACAGGGATACATTTAAAGTCATCATTTACCACATGGCGCCAAAACAAATTGCAGTTAGACCAGTGATTCTATAAGAAAATAACTGTGATCAGCATACACATACTGCGTCTGGAAACACTTCAACATATATCAGCGTATAATATGCAGTTTATAAAATGTAATTCAAACAAATGAGGTAGATGCTGAGGCGAAACTCACTGCAAGGCAATTAAGACAGTTTCGTGTTGTGGGGGGACAAAAGGGAGCCCAACAACATAAAACTACCTAAATCACTCAGCAGTTCTCTCGTTCCCGTTGGAGCAATAATAATAATAATAATAATAATAATAATAATAATAATAATAATAATAACAACCACAACAACTACTACCAAACATAAAGCATCACATTGGTAAACTATTTATTTTAATTCAGACACACAGGCATCTAAAAAAAGTATTATAAATGTGTTTTAGGTATGTTTTCAAATAGTTACTAGTTTCAGAAAAGCTCATAGAATGCCACAAGATTGGGGAAATGCGGTGTCAGAAATAAACTGGTTTAGGTTTTGTTTAAACAGACTGTTTACACAATTACTTTGTGGCAAATTAGGCCTATAAATTCTGTCGAACAACCCTCTATGAAAATCATATTGCACCTTGGTGACTTATACAGATTGGGATATCTACAAAAGGGACATTTCCTAGTAGTCGCCCAAAACTACGCATACTGTAATGTTACAAAAGTACGCCGCAGATGCAATTATCTGTGATAAAACTATCACAATAGATTAATGGAAACTGGGATCTCACAACTGCACGAATTGCCAAAAAGTAAACTGCATCTATCCTATACGTGAGATTCGGTCACATTAACATTTTGGCTAATTCAAAATCAGTCATCATCATTAACATGGACTTAATAATCAATAATGTTAAATGATGATTGTAATTGCAATTAATATTACATCATGCAAATATTGCCATACTATATACAGTTAATATATACTACTGTCCTTTTATATACACCTTTTAAGAAAACAACAGTAATTAAAAAAAAAAATGTTGACTACATCCAATGCAGTTGGATAATAAATAATAATGATGGAGTACTGGGACAAAAATGTGAAGTAAAATGAACATTAAAATGATTCAGACAGTAGTATATACGACAATAAGTTAGCATTATATGTACAGATCCGGAGTGCGCGCTTTGACAATAAACTGAGCACGCGCTTTAGCTGCTTGAGGGCGTCAGAGCTCCTTCCTCAGGCGAAGCTGAAGTTCGCCGACAGCTCGCGAACGCGGTTTTCTCGAGTCATTTTCTTTAACTTCATGCGGCGGTTTTGAAACCAGATTTTTACTTGTCTGTCCGTTAGGTGCACACTTCGACTAATTTCCAGACGCCTCTCTCTGGTCAGGTACATGTTAAAGAGGAATTCTTTCTCCAACTCCAAAGTCTGGTGCTTAGTGTAGGGACAGCGCTTCTTTCTCCCACTTTTCGCCGTCAACCAGTTAGCCGTGCTGTCACTTTTACATTCTCCTGTTAAATAGTGGGAAACACATACACACAATATGTGACATAGCTACAAGACTGAATGTAATGTCCGCTGTTAAATTTTGCATATTTAATTACATAAAATATACTATATTCTAGTTTATAATTTGTCATATTTTGTTATTGCAAAATGTTGGTTGAGATGCTCTTTATATTTCTCTACCAAGATCTCTTAAACATCTATGCACACATTAAAAATACTCAAAATTCACAAAATGCAAATCTTTGGTGTAACTACGTGATCACAAGTCTCTAACAGGCTATACCTGGCTTATGACCTCGTTGTTGCTTGGTTTAAAAACTAGTTTAATATACTAATCACATTATTTAATCTTATCAAATGAAAAAAACTCCAAATTACTCTTAAATATATTAGCTTTCTTGGCTAATAGGCCTGCTAAACAAATTGAAGATCATTCTGACCACATACAATGGCATACGTTAATATGAACTTATTTTTTACGTTTGATTATCTCACCGCTATAGAATAGAACTGTATGCTGGTTTAACGCCTAATAAGATGAGTTTTATACATTATGTAGTAAGCAAATAAAGCATATTTAGCCTACTATGCCCTGTCAGATAGTAAAAGCTGTTAGAGATTCATACGCGTACAGTAAAACTTATTAATCTGACCATATGACAACACGCAGGGCGTGGGAGCTTTGAAAAAGGGCCATCATTAAACAAATCATTAAAACTACATTATGAGATGCAATTGGTATTTCAGTTGAAATAAATGCAAAGATGACACCCCACACCGTTTTAGGTTTAAAAAACCAACCTTCATTCGCTTTTTGTGGGTTTTCTGCTTCACTTTCTGTTGGTCGTGGAGATGAAGATGGGCCGCTCGGTGATATCTGGCTCTCCTCGTCTGTTTGGGCGGCCAGCTCTTCGATTTCTGTCCTGTTTGTTTCTGCAGAAATTATTGGACGTGGTTCCTCGAAACGGCCAAAATGCCCCGAATCAGACAGATCGGTTGGATAATAACCTTTGGACGACGAACACGTTTGTGAGAGGCGAAAGTAACCAGGTACAGGAACGCTGCTGTTACTCCCTGCTGGACATACGCTGGTCGTCACCCGGGAATAAGCTATGTCTTCCGTCCCTGTGCTTTTTAGACACTTCCCTGACTCGTAGAAGCAATAAGAGTTTTCTTCTTTTATGGCAGGGGAGAATGACCGGGAAACGCCATGGCTGCTTAGCTGTTCAGTGCGACACGACCTCGAAGCCTCCAACCACGATTCCATTCCTTGCATATATGGGCCAGTTGTAGGTACCATATTTTGGTTCTCTGTCCGTTTGGGTCCGGGGAAATAACCACAATTAGAAAGTCCATATGAATAATCGGAGCTGGGTGGCAAGTACACGCCACCGTTTTGGTAGTAGTGAGCACTTCCTTCGGTTCTGCCGCTTATCAAAGAGTCCACCAAAAACGAATTTGCAGATGGGCTGTCGGAGCATGCCATCTTCGTGGTATAATTTGACGGTCGAAGAAGATAACCCTTTCTGGACGTCATTTCTTGGGTAAAACATGCTGAATATAATTACTGATAACCGTACAACTCAGCGCGAGCTAACAACCAATTAAAACGCATCAAAGCCAAAAGCTCCTCCCATTGTGTGTACGTAATCTTACCGCTGTGCATTGCTTCCAGTTGGGCTACCATTTTTAAACAAGAAAATGAAATAGGTATTTACTCCATCATTGTTTTTCCTATTGCATAAGCAAATGATAATGAATTTAACATGATCATTACATTTTTTATCACTGGTATGGAGCCAGAGTACCTCAGATTTTTTAAGCTTAAAACAATCTTGTCTATAAAACAGCTTGGGTTAAAATAGCAATCCTCAGTTATACAGACTAACGAATCAAGCTAAGTAAGAAAATAAAGCCAATTGCAATTGATTTTCAGAGACCTGCAGTTTATAAAGAGTTCAAAAGCATTAAGAAATTCGCATACAGGAATACAAAGATTTCAAGTGTTTCATTTTCATTTATATATAAGAAATAATTTTATGTATATATTTCATTGTTTAATTCTTCTTCTATTACTTCTATCTATCTATCTATCTATCTATCTATCTATCTATCTATCTATCTATCTATCTATCTATCTATCTCTCTATCTATCTATTTATGTATCTATCTATCTATCTATCAAATAAAACGAATCACTAGAAAACCAGAATCATATAGTGTATATTATTGGCATATATATATATATATATACACACACACACAGTGCATGGTTGTCTAGTAGTGTAGTTTATGGGAAATATTTTTAAATGCTACATTTATTTTTAAAACACCTGATTGATTATTGATATTTAAATTACGTGATAACAGCTATAGAAAATAACACACAAACAATAAACTTGCAATATAGTCAGTTACATAGATCGTATTACATCTTACATGTATCGGTATTACAAAAAAAATGCAGTTTGTGATACTCAGCGTTTGGAATGCTTGGTTGGAAAATACAGTGTGTGAGAAAGACAAAAACCTGCTTATGTATTCAAAAATAGATTATATTGCTACATTGTTATTTTCATGTATTATTTAGGCCTACATTTTGGTGTTTGATACCCTTGTAATGTTTTCTTTATTATCCAAGACGAAGGCAATACCCTTTTCTTTCTCACTCGATATGGCGCGAAAGACTTACATTTAATTTAGCAGATATTTCGTTAAAGAAAAGTAAGTTAAATGTATCGTTCTGCTGCAAATCATTTTTTAATGAAACGGAGGGAATAATATTTCATTCCTTAATACTGTAAATTTTGTAAAAAAAAAAAAAAAAAAAAAACTTTGACACCTGGACCCTTAGCATAGGGATTCGGGCCTTGATCATGATATCCTTTATCTATATTTGACGAGAAGTTGTCTTTATTTGGTTTCCCTTTTGTTTTTATGTAAAATAATATTACGTATATTATAAATGTTAGTAATGGATTTAAATTACACTACAAAAATAGGCACAACATATTAACACTGTCTCAGAAGTGAGACATATAAACATATTAATACATATTAATACATATTAACAATATAGTGTGTGACTGTGGAGATGGAAGTTTAGGTAATTAAGTTAGTCTCTCTAATTTCGAACACTTAGATAAACAATAACTGGACATTTGGCCTACCTGAAAATATATTGTTCTATCATGAAGACGCGGTCGATCTTCAGAACCAGACGTGAATTGTTTTTCGGCAGTATATTTTAAATCCGCGGTAATGACATTGAGCTGAATGGCGCCACCTTTTGGAGAAAATACCGGTGTTTGGAAAGGCTTATCGCTGAGGACTCCGGCCACGAGTCTGAGACAAATGCCGGAAGAGTCGGTGAACGCAAGCTTTCAATGATTGCAGTCGTTGTTTTTCGCGCTCTTAGTCACAGTTAATAACCTTGGTTCTCAGACAGTTTATTGCACCGCACCCCAATTGTACAAATGCTCCAGACTAAGATGGGTTTTATGGCCAAGTTGCTACAGCAACGCCGGTGGGGGAGGGACGTCCAAATTCCACAGAGCCTCAAAGGATGCGCGAGGAACTCGCTATTACTTCACGCTTGTCTTTATTTATTAGACCTGAGAGTGGCATGAATCCGTTACTTCTTTTGTGACCATCTCCTATTATATTGCATTTTGATAGGTCGCATTCTAACTGTAAAATATAGGTCACAAGCTAAGTATTTCCGATGAAAGTTTTCACTTTTTTGATTGAATCGCTTCAACTGTATTGTTTTCTTAAGAACATTATTTAAAGAA
Organism: Clarias gariepinus; assembly: GCF_024256425.1. Taxonomy (NCBI): domain Eukaryota; kingdom Metazoa; phylum Chordata; class Actinopteri; order Siluriformes; family Clariidae; genus Clarias; species Clarias gariepinus. The sequence continues at coordinate 16,260,477 of NC_071103.1, read as the reverse complement.
CAACTTTGGGCCACATTTGCATCAAAGCCTTGTCAGCATACAGTCAGTAGTCTGGGAGGTCGAAACTGGAGCGACGGGTTTTAAAGCCGATTTGATTCACTGAGACATCCACTACAGTGTTTTGGGGCAGTTCCGTAATGGATACGAGGCATTAATAATGGCAGCTATTTGATCCCCGAATCAATTTGAACTTCCTCGGCAATAAAAATATCAATCAAACATTTGATCCTACATAAGGGGAAAGGAAGAGAACGCAAAACAGACTCTTTTTTCACGAATCGATTTATATAACGAGTTCTGAATGCATAGTCCATAATGTATCACAAGTTGGAAAAATTACAGTATGACAATTCGAATACATTAGCCCAACATTTGTAGTGAAATGGTACAATGTTAAGCAGTGTCCGTATCGACATGGCTATTGCTTTTAACTTGTTCTTCATACACATCTTATATCTCGTACAATTTGTAAGTGTTTAATCAGGTCAGTTAGGCCTAGATGAAAGTCTATATCAAAAAGGACAAAATTCAAGTAGGAGATAATCCGTACAAACCAAATCATTTTGCTTTGTCAGAAAAAAAGAAAATAAAAACAAACGTCAATATAAAGACAATCGAATTAATGATAATTTCTTTAAGTGAATGTCCTTCTGTAAAACGACTCTCCATGTACATTGTTTTTTAACAGGTATACATATCACATTTATAAATATAAAGCACACACGATCGTCAGAAATTAAAGCCATTAAACAATAAAAGAGAAAAACCCTGTAAAATGTATCTGACACTGCTGAGTGAATGGCGATGCAATAATAATAATAATAATAATAATAATAATAATGGCAACAGTAATAATAATAATAATAATAATAATAATAATATCGCCGACATTGCATAGCCTACATATGGTGAAATGAGGTTTCTGGACCTTCAGATCTGCTCCTGGAATGTGCAGGCGCCGCGACCTTGAAGTTCACCCTATCTCTCTCGCACACAACCACTACAGCAAAGGGTTTGCCGAGTAGTACTGTAAACGGTCTCTGTTCAACTTTTTTTCCTTCATTCTCCTGTTTTGAAACCAGATTTTTACTTGACGGTCGGTAAGGTTAAGCATCCTGGAGAGCTGCAGCCTCTTCTCTTTGTTTATGTAAACGCTAAAGAAAAATTCTCTTTCCAGTTCCCTTATTTGATACTTGGAGTAGGGACATCTCTTCTTGCGAGTTTTTTGTCCATCTGAGGAAAAAATAAAACACATAAAACACAATCAGCAGACTAAAAGTAAAACAAAAAACGTTTTAAATTTACTTCAGTCTTTATGTTCAGAAAGGTGTACTTTGCTTCTGTAGATGTGTAACATTTAAACAAATCACATCCAACGCTGTCTCGGATGTTGTAAAAGACACACCAAAAATACTTATTAGGAAAGGTAAAATTTGGGTAGTTCTCTTTGCCAAATAATTACAAATAAAAACAATTAATGTTGTAATGAGTAGCCTACCATTTCATGCGTAAATGTTATATACAGGAATCAAAATGTACCTGCAATTTGACTAAAAATTTAAAGTTAATCACAGCTGCGGACGGAATTGACCTACAATATTAGCATTGCTTTCAACTGTTAGATTTTTTTTTTTTTTTATTTGAATACTTAAAATATTTTAGAGAGGAAATGCCATATCATTCACGGCCAATTTCAACCTTACAGCACGTGATCTTGCGTTTATAACAAAGTTTTGTTAGAGTAAATCTACAGGCCCTCCATAAACCTTATATGCTTATAAAACAGCACATAAAATGTTTAACAGGGGCGCGCGAGATTACAAACTTTCTCCTATAACCCACTCAAGTGTTCATACGTACTTGTGCTCGCGTATTTCTCCTCGTTGTTGCCGGAAGACGATTCGGGGCTGCTAGTGTCCTCGCGGCGGTCTGCCTCCTCCATATCCCGACATGGCTCTGTCCCCGAGCTTGGGACTCCCGCGACTGCTGGAGGGGCTTTACTGCTGCTAGATCTACTCGCTGCCTGTTCGCTGTTTTGATTCTCCACGTTTCCGTAAGCCGTTTCAAAAAACTGATCAAAAGCTTGGGGCAAAACCCCGTTCCTTCCGACGCTACCATACACGCCGGAAGCATGGCCGGAACTCGAGTGGTAAACAGCCGTGCTATTTTTCGAGAACATGTCCCCTAAAGTCCCCGGGTTGGGCAGACAGTCCCGGTGCACCATGTCTTCTGGCGCGTAGCAGTGTGGCAGATTGGCCCGGTGGTGCCACTTGCTGGTAGGGTCAATGGCATAATCTCTGAACGCTACCTCTCGGACGGACTGAACCTGGGGCAGACTGGACGATGAGTAGGAGTATGTCATGGGGCAAGAAGACGGGGTCTGGGGCAGAAAAGGAGGAAGGCTGGAAAAGTCCGTTCCGGAAACGTAGTAAGTGCAGTTAGGTAAATACATATTAGACCCAACGGGCACGCGCTCATCATAATCCATCATCTAATGGCCCGTACCAAAGCGCCGGTCCTGCTTCACATCGTTGTGCCGAGCAGAGCTCTAGTGGATTTGGAGCGCAATCGCCGAGTAGAAATTTTGAGCAGTGAGGTGACGTGGAGATCCATCTCCATCCATTGCAGAAAGCAGAAAGTCATGTGACCATGAGCAGAATTTGACATCTACTCCTAAGTGTAGTCTATATAGTGCCAGCATTTGTAAATGTGCTGTAAGAAGAAACGTTATTTTTATAGTCAAACAACCTTAATCAAGTCTATTTGCTTTTTAATTATGTTTATTCATCCAAATCAGCTGCATAGAAAAACTTCGACGCCACGTTTTCGAAATTGTTTTGTGCTTTGTAAAAAAATATACATGTATGTTTATATATAAGCTGATTGCTCGTTTTATTTGATTTGATTTTAAATATTGGCCCATTTCCATCATGTACAGCATTACTGTAAATATTGTTTACCACAACCTCTGCTTCATGGGGTATTATTTGCTGAAAGGGAAATTCTCTCATTAAATCCACTCCCAATTTGCCACCCTCTTATTTGGTTTTATGACACAATTACGGGAATTAATTTATTCAGACCAATTTATCATAGAACGCAATAGTATACGGTTGAACAGTCGGATATATCTGTAAAAGGTTAAAGGAAAAAAATGTTTATGGGGTTTGTCTACACTCCTTGTGGTTTTTCTAGGTGGTGTTAGTAAATCCTGGTTTACTAATATGCGCCCGTATATGCAGTTATTTGCACTTATACAGCATATATAACACGGTCGATTACTCATAAGCTACAGAAGTTAATTCACTACCGTATCGGTCTAAATGCAGGTCGTGCATTAGATGGAGGTATAAATGCAGCTAAATACAGGAGCCTAAGGTTTCCATTCTTTAGGCTAACCTTTTCCACCATGCACCAAACACAGCTTGCTCAAATCAGCATGTTTATTTTAAATTAAAATGTTATCTTTTGTTCTATGATTTTTTTTTTGGTAAGAACTACCAACAGAACTGTCCTGTCGTGTCTGGCCTCAAGCAGTAGTGGTCTAAACACGGTTTAGGGCCATAAAGTTTTAACTTGGACTGCGGCCCTGTTAAAATTACATTGGCCTCCATAGAGAAGGACGGCTGATGGTATCCTTATGTAGGCGTTTAGGCCTATGGGGAGAAATGTGGGTTGCTTTAAACACAGTATACCTCGAAAAATTAGGTGAAAAACAAAATTCAGTCTGGTCTGGTCAATAATTCGAATGCTATTCTTAAAGTATTGGTATATTAGACGTGCTCCTTCAAGTATCCACTAAGTAATATTTACAGAATTTCTTTTATGCAATTGCGACTTTTAAAGCTTAATTGAGGGCAGGGTGGGAACCAACATTAAAGGCAGCCGGAGATATAGGCTGATTTTATGGCGGGTTTTAGCTGCAGTAGCTTATTGTCCGCACAGACAAACCGAGTGCGACTTGGAGACACCACCTACATAGGCTTCGTGAACTTCAATTAGACCTAAAGTCATGGGTAAAGGGAGATTAAACAGAACCTTCAACGTCGTCTAACATATCTGGTAGGATACACACCCGTTTTTATCGTTCATGTTTATTAATCAGTTAAAAAAAAATACTCATTAGTAACGAACTATTTAAATTATGTAAATTATTTGGTTAAATATTTTATATATTTTTTGTATTGTAAAGCTAATTCTCTAAATAATATTACAGAGCGGCTCTACCACACGAGCCAGCCCTGTGTGTATTAGAGAGCTCACGTTCATGTTGATATGGAGGTTATAACTCATGTTCTGCAGTGAAATTTAAGTAGACGGAGCATAGAAATGCCTTGTGCACATGTTTACGCTAAAAAGAGAGCGATTCTTTCACAGATTTCGAAAAAAAATCCTGCTCACTCGTTGTTGTTTCTTATTAAATACAATATTTTCATTGTATGCAGGTTTGTCTAAGCCAAATATAACAGTAGTTTGATGGTATATAATAACTGGCATCTTTTAGAGCCCAATTAATTTGTCATTGGTTCCAAGAAATGAAGGTCGAAGAAATAGTACACATTATCTAAGCGCCCATCACCAAAGACATACACAAGGGGCGCTCGAATACGCCTACTTATTTATTCAATCGAGTATCTCAGATAGATGCTTCGATGTTTTGATAGTGCAGTATGTACTATTGTAATAGACTGTTTACATGTTATGTAGTATGTGGTAAATGAATTAACCCGTGCGCGCGCGCACACACACACACACACACACTAAAAGCTATGTCTATAAACAGGAATATATTCCATTTAAAGAGCTAAACATCTAAATACTCAAACTTTGACGAAAATTTAATAACATAAGTCACCCATATAATCAGTCAGATGTGACTAAAACTTATCCCATAATCATGGTTATTTTTTCTAAGGGTTCAGATGACAGCCCATACTTCGAGGTTATGAATCCCTTCATTATTTCACGTTGTTTTTATATTTAAAGCTATTCATTTTCATTCACGCATTGACTGAATTAAAAACATTTTGCCAGCACTTTAGGCGTCTACTTTAAACACAGATAGATTAAAATATACAATTATAAAATAAAAAAGGAAAGAAAGAAAAGAAAAAAAGATGAAGCAATAAAAACTAAAATGTGATTATTTTCGTAAAAAGAATTAAAGAACTCATTAAAGAACAACCCTAGACATATGTTTTTTTTACTTAATTACATGCTTGTGGATTATGAAAGGGTGTAATGCAGATTTATTTATTTATTCATTTATTATCCTTACTAATAGGCCACAATGTGTAAGCAGGGGGAAATAACGTTGCCTTATATGATTAAAATAATAATATCCAACGATATAAATAAGTAGCTACTTTAAATGTGTAACAAAACGAAGGTTTCAATCCTTTCAGACAGAGTGAACTGTGATGGCTCCTTTAGTGTCTGCAGCAGAGTGGGGGTTTTGCTGATGTTAGTGTGTTTGGGGGCCACGGACACTGTCTGAACCCAAACCCAACCTTTGCCTTGCACTTGTTCCTGCTCCAGTTGGTAGACAGCCTAATACTGACGGCCTGCTAATTCTTATATTTTGAAATAAATTATATATAATTATAAATATATATTATTTTCCTGTTTATTTTATTATTGCTATTATTTTCTTTGCAGGTAACGACGTCGTCGATGCCAAGATCAGAACATTCAACGACAGAAACGCTTGTGAATCGTTTATACAATACGCGTTTGCGGAGAACTGTTACAATGTTTAGTATTAAAATAAAGTATAATAAAAACATTTATACTGTTTGCTTAAAAACAGCTATTTCACGTGACTCCGAAATCATCAAAATGCGCACAAAAATTAAAAGTATGTTTTGTAATTTTTTTTTTTAAAACCAAATTGAATTATGGGCACAATTTTGGATTAACATACGCATAACACTTGTAGCATGCCGACTGAATTAGTTAAAGCAATTCATGTATAGTGCGCACCTTTGCGTTAGCAGACCCGTTTAAGAATACGCAAAAGCTTTCGAACTAAGTCTACGTAAGATATAACTTTATAGTCTGCTCAGGTGCACGGTGAAAGCAGCTAGATGGATGCGATAGCCGAGTGTCCTAGTGAAAAATGCGCACTGGAGTATACGAGTATAATTATTATTTTTGTATTTTTTTTTTTTATTGAGTAGTGACTGACCTGTTTGTGGAAAAATATACCTTGTTTATATTTGTATGTCTTTCACGAAATAAGATTAAATAATATCGTATTATAAAAATTATTAAATACTCATTGTATCAGTTCAAACATAGTAAATTTTTACAACAGGTGTGACATCCAGTAACAAACATTTTCTAAAAATGTTTGTATGATATGATATAAATCGAAAAAATTGAGGAACATATAAATTATGTACAAAGTAAAATATAAAGTCCATAATATTACGGTCTAATAATAAACTCAATTTTCTTCCTGATTTTTTTTTGCCACGTCTAATAAAAAAAATGCTACTATTTAAACAAAACGTGTTGATGACGTTATTACAGGGCAATGCAGAACAAATATTAATTTAGCCTTAATTTATTTTCGGATTACAAAAAATATAGACACAACAAAAAAATATTTAAAACATTTTAACTGTGATCAGGTCGAGTCAGATGTTTATAGGCTAGTGTTGTTTAATAAATCTATGGTGCATAAAGATGGTCTTTAATTACTAGAAAATGAAGAATTATTTCATTAATAATTACTACCAATCATCAGGACAATGGAATGAAAGTATTTGCTTGACATAACAGTATATACCTTAAGAGACAATTAAGTCTGTAGATTAATACAAGTTATTGGTAGTGCTTTTTAGGAGCAAGATTGTAAGAGAAGAGGTAGAAGAAGAAGTAACCTATATAACCGTTGTGTGAAACTGTTATAAATAAACAGCATGAAATGATGTTGATATTATGTGCATTGGGCTAATATCTACATCTATTGCAAATAAAGATAAATAACTGTTCAATCATTAACTTGTTTGTCTTCTGTCTTCTTAATATATTTTATAATCATTAATTTAAATCAGCATGTATTATTTATTTTATTATTTAAATCTAATAAATGTACAGCAGTCAGTAAATGATAGTTGTATGATCACTCTTAAAACTGAATGCTGTTTTTCCGCCTTTGGGTGGCAGCAAACTCAATGTTTCCTTCGATCCGGGAACTTTCCCGCACCATTGCTTATTGGTTCAGTTTCTCGGATATGTTGCTGCTGCAGTGCAGGGGCCTGGTAAGGGAACATCCGTCTGTTTTCACTGAGACCACACGTGCAACATCAAATCACCGAGGAAATGATTTTATCATTATAATCACCAGTTTATGTTGATAACTTTTTTTAAGATCAAGATCAGCAATAAGGTTGTGACAAATAGTTTAGTGAAGAATCTTATCTGTACATTTGATGCCGCATTGAGAAATTTCTTGGACTGTAAAAAAAAAAAAAACTAAATAAAATAAATAAAAAGAAGAACGTAACTGACAGTGAACGTTTTTTTTTCTTGTAACATTTGCTTGATGGAATGGAACTGAAACGCAAAGTTGTTTTTTTTATTGCACTAAATGCGTTTTTATCATCTAATATATTTATTATACACAGATGTAGTTATATATATATATATATATATATATATATATATATATATATATATATATATATATATATATATATATATATATAACTGTAACTGATGATGACACGTTGATGGAATCATACAGATTACTCAGATATTGTTTAAGCCACTATAAGTACGGTTGCTGAGTATAATTAAGTAGCCTATATTTGGCAGACATATATTTGATGAGAAAAATGTGGGGAATTTTTTGAAAAAATTTTGAAAATTTTGATTCGTTTTTTATTCACCACTTCAAAAGCTGACCCCGTTTAATATAAACCGCCATAAAAACATACGGCCCTGATATCTTCCCTTTTTTCATTTAATTATTTATTTATTATTTTCTCCATCTAGTTGTTTCGAAGTTATGCGTAACTTTGGGGAGTTTTATTATTATTTTACAATGTTAAACAAGAAGTAAAGTATGTAATGTCATTTTCACCCATTTTTGTAGTTGTTGCTTGACCACATTTACTTTTGACGTAGAAGACTACACTATAACTGCAATAAACTAAACCATGATTTATATCCAGTGCTTTTTAATGTTGATTCATCTTCAGCTTGCTGTTTCATAATTGATTTATGCTTACATTTCATGACCTTAGAATTTGGAATTGACAGTGTTTCAGCTTTAATATGTTGCTTGCATGTCGTTGAAAATCTGTGAAGTTGTACCACAAATAATATTCGCATTAATCTTACAGAGAATCAAAAACTATAACTTTTATATAGATCTTAAAATTGCAGAATTGTCAGCTGCTAGATATCTTATAATTTCCATATCATGGTAGTCTTTTTTGGAAGCATTATTGGAAATATGTGTGATATCGTAAAACCAAATTGCATGACTGTTCAGTTAAAAGTTAATTTAGTTAACGGGTAATTCTAGAATTTCTTTTACAAAAAATAACCTTGTACAAATATATACATGTTTGGCACTCTCTGAAATGTATTGTCTCTCATTAATTTTGCTGTTGCAAATGAACTATTTTATTGTTGTAAATTATTAAATGTTCATTTTAGATTTTTTTTAATGATTTAAACAAAAAAATATTTTAACATTGATTTAATTTTAAAAAATTAAAGACTGTATTCCCAATTGAGTTTTTGAAGTTCAACTTTGTTCCGGATTTTATCTTACTCTTCCGTTTCAAATTTCCTGAAATGTTAAAAACACAAAGTGTAAATGAACAAGTGGCTTTACTGTCTAATTGCTGTAGAGATTGTGCAGAAGCTTATGGAAAAGAGATCTCTTGAAATGCGATCTGTCGAAAATAAATTCGTAGAACCATGATTACTTTGCTGATTACAATATTTTTTTACAGGTTTACGTGCTTTTGTAGGCCAATACAGGGTCCAGATCACTTAACACATGTCTTTAAGCGCATTTATTTCAAGAGAACAGACAAGATTGACTGATTTATATTTTGGACGTTGGTAGGTTCAGACACTTATGTTACAGATTTCTTCAATCTTTTTTTACTGGTAAAATATACTCCTCTATAATTAAATAACCAAACCGAAATATCTTTACACTACTACACTGAAGTTAGAGCTTTACAACCACTCTTAAGGGTAACTAAATAACTTTAATTCGTGTCATATTACGGCAGTAGGGTAGAATTAATTGCCTCAGCACTGGAGTGTAAATGTTCTGTGAAACCAGCTTATGCAGGGACGCCAAACAATAATCCGTACGAGTGAATTATTCATTATGCCCCTTCCTTAACAACACACGAACACAACATCTGTTTTAAAAGAGCAAATGTACGTTTATATATATATATATATATATATATATATATATATATATGAGAAATGTATTCTATTCCCCGTTGTCTCGTTTGTCCTGATTCTTACCTGATTCTTACTTTTGTGTGTAATACCTGCAATAACCTTAATTCAAAACGTTTTATTTTGTACACCTGTCTTAATATTACACCTATCATATTATCTGCATTATTTATACAACACACAAATTCCTTTTTTTTATTTTACGTTTCATTTTACCCCTAGAAGCTCCCTGTTTCTCCCTGTGACCTACAGATGCAATGACTAAAGTCTACCACTAGATGGCAACATCGTGGTGTTCATTCAAATGACATTTCTTTTTCTGTTCTTATGTTCTTAATGTTGTCATACAAATGCTGGATTTTTCTCTATTTTTTTCTGCTTGTATTTCAAATATACTTATGTATTACGGGCAAACATATTTACAATGTAATAACATTCTATGTATAGCGATGAGCCTTTTTCAGTCCTCATTGGGAATATTAAAATTTGGAGTTTTATTGAAATATTGTTTGAAGTAACAAATAGGAGCTTGCTACATAAACAAACTGGACTAGAAACCTAGCGGGGTACAAACATTGAATAAACTGTGAATAATTACATTTTCTATCTAAATGTTTACAGATACCATGTAGACATATCTAAGACGATGCTTATTTATTTACATAAACTAGTAATGTACTGGGTCTGTAGCCGGGAAAATCAATTCCAGAACTGGATATGAGTTGATTCAGGCATCTTTGAGTCTAAAATCAAAAACTGAGCTGGACTCCGGACCTCCAGGACTGGAGCAGAGAACCTCTGGTCTATAGCCCTCAACAGCGTGTTCCTGCAACATTGGGTTAAATGTAGTTAACTGAACCTGGATACAGTATTTATCTCCCGGGCAATTACAATTAACTCAATGGTGTAACGAAACGGGGTTTGCGTGGCGGATATCACTGCCACAAAAACAAAGAAATAGTGTATAGGCATACAAATATTTTGACAGTTTATTCGCCCCTCAACACGATCATTGTGTAACATATATGGCCTTTTTAGCAGAACGCTATTAAGCAGAACGTTTTTCTCTCAGCACAGTCACTCCCAGAGGAACACAATAATAAATAACGAAGTGGCTCCATTTCTCTGTCCGTCTCAAATTCTGTAGCCCCTTAAGTGATGCTCTTGAATTTGTTGACCACCTTCTTCTCCTTTACCCTTCTGTTCTGAAACCAGATGGTGACCTGGCGCTCGGTCAGGTTTGTGTGAGCAGATATCCGTCTCCGTTTATCCTTCGTGATGAACTTATTGGCCGCATATTCGCGCTCCAGTTCTTTCAGCTGGACTTTGGTATAGGGGACGCGCTTCTTTCTCCCTCGGCGAATGGAAGCGCCATCACTTCCTGACACATTGTCTAAGGGCCGAGATTGAAAAATAATAATCATGGTTAAAATAGATGGCAGAAAATCTTAGGAAAATACCCATATGGCTTTTTTAAAATTATCTATTATAATTTGCACGTATTCGTTAACTTAATCAAAGAAATGAACATCCAAATTAAATTTTAAAAATGGGGTAAAGAAGATCAAATAACGTCAAGGTCAAGGTCATACATTTATATATATATATATATATATATATATATATATATATATATATATATATATATGTGTGTGTGTGTGTGTATATATATATATATATATATATATATATATATATATATATATATATATATGATGTAACAAACGTAACTATTTAACTTAATTATCTGGTATCTGATATACAATTTAATCGTAACGTTGAAGAAACCTTGAATATAATTTATGTTAATAATAATTTGACACAAAATGTTGGTTTATTCGTTACCAGATTTTACTCGGAATGTAATAATGTTGACCGACAGGTTAAATGGATGCACTAGCTACATAGGCCTGATACCTTGAAGAGACGACTTCCACAGATGGCTGGACTGGGTCTGCTCCTTTGGGCAGTACACAGGGCTGTTCCAGCTGTTCGTGATGGCCCAAGGCTGGTGGTATGTTTCCACAGGCAAAATTGATTCGTGTCTTGGTTCCGGAGCAGAGCTTAGAGCAGGCACGACTGGCACGTCCAGATAACTTGGGACGGGTTGGTAAGGTCCGGACGAGTAGCCTTGATAGAAAGTGAACTCCTTAGCTCGAGACGAGAACTCCTCTCCGGAGACAGACGTCTCCATGTACTTGTCTGCGTAAGCGGCAGGCTGCGCACAGGACTTCACTGCGCTGTGATGAGATACTCGGCACGGATAATAGCCACTACCGAAATATCCATAGGGCAAAGAAGCAGCACCGGGGGAATTCTGCGCGGCCGAGCACGGGTTGCACTGTTTGACAGGTTCCGTCACTCCAGTTACGGGCACTTCACTCGATCCATAGGGCGCACCAGGAGCAAGAGAAGTCGGGTGGGCCACGAGATTCCGGCACTGGTTGGCGGAGAAATTGCCTCCCACGAATCCCTCCATGTTCTTGCTCACGTCGTCTGAGCAGCCGCTGTCACAGAGAAACATCACCGGCTCGATCCAGCGGGAATGGAGGAGCAGAGACGCTGTCATAGCACGACCAACATTGAGCCTTTTCCAGCTCGTTCAGGAATCCCCACGACTGAAAAAATGCGACGGTGAACTTGAGAGAGTAAAGCGACGCTCACGCGCCCGTGCAAACCAAACGCGAACTGTTATTGGACAAAGGAAAGCACGTGATATGCAAAATAGGGCGATAAGGGTGCAAGGCAGAAGATAATGCAAAGCATGGGCATGATTTTTTTTTTCACAACTGAACTGAGATAAAGAAGACAGACTAATTATTTGTGAAGTTTGGTGTTTGACTAGAAATCAAGTGTCGGCCTAATAAAATTCGAAAATATATATTTTTTATAGTTCGAGAGGCATAATGAATTAAACAAATATGACTTTATTTTACTTCATGTAATAAATTTGATTGAATATTTTCGTAAGTGTTATTTTTAAAACCTATAAAGACCACCTGAATATGTACAAATAACCAGCGTTTCAGGTTCATGAGCAATGTCGGATTTTCGTCGTTTCATCAACTCACTGCCTGGTTAGATGCTAATGTACTTTCACTCAGTAAAGGAAAATGTTGATGATTTGCAGCATAACATTTTGATACAGAACGATTATAGACCATTGTTACACATTTTGCACTTTGGTATAGTCCTCGCTTCTGCCAACACGTTATGGAAATCTATGCACAATTTTCTGTAAAATTAACGGATAAAACCAAACATGCATTAATGAAAAAATAAAATAGCCAGCTAAAAAGTTTTTCACTTAATGACACTATGATGATTCGAAGCTTGTGGCAGAAAATATATGGCCAGCGAGGGCAAATCAAAGAAAGTGGTGGAACTCTGCGTTAAATTGTCACATATAGGCTACAGCAAATCACATTCACCTAGTGAACTGTGCATTTTAAGAATTTGCCGTATTCTGCCCAGAATTTGGCAGGGCTAGTCTCCATAAGACTTTAGGCACGGCTGGAGGCCAAGGTCAAGTTGAAAGTTGCAGTCTAGCCAAGGCGCTTTCCGTGTCACTGAAGCCTTTGACCGTCTGACAGGAAACGACCACACATCTCTCTCAGCATTGTAAAAAAAAAAAACAGGGGGATGAAAACAGGTACTGATGTGTTTGGGTTTTTTGTAACTGGATTTTTAAAAATCCTCTTCAGACCATTCAGACAACTTTGTTGAGGTATCAGAAGCACTATCTGCAGCGAGACAAAGGGAAATTCAAAATGCAGTTGGGATCTGATAAAGAGGGTTTTAATTAGTCGTCTAAAAGAAAATCTACACCGAACAATTACCGAATTGTTTTATTTTGAAGCCGACAGTAATCGTTTTTCGAAGGTAAATGAAAAAAAGAAAGTACTTATTTATCACAAGTACATAGACATCAAGTTTGCGTTCGTTATTAGAAATTTGAAGTAAAACTGAGGAAAAAAGTATTACAGTAAGTTGTCCTGCACCCCTTTAATTTGAAACTACACTGTAATATTTGTAACTATTATTATTATTATTATTTTATTATTATTATTATAAAAATCAGGAATTGTTGTGGAACTACTACTGCACTTGCCTATAATAATAACAATAATAATAATAATAATAACAATAATAATAATACGTATTAAAGCCAAAATGTACATCTATTTCCTATGCCTCCTAATATACTGAATTCTGATATTGCTCTAATCATAACCTTGTTTAGCGCTGTTAGTAAGAATAACAAAAACCCTGGTTGCATTTATTAGAGCTGTTCTTTAAATGAGCTAGGAGCCGATTTGTTGACAGTCTACACCTTCTTGAGCACCCCAAGCTGGAACACAGACGTCATATGGCCTTTGCCTCCTTATATATTTCACTGTTTTTTCACCATATAATATAGCAAGAGTACAAATATGATAATTTTCAGTATCACAAATAAGTAAGCTCACATGCGCCCAACATTTGAATTTGAACGCGGCTTAATCTTAATTCGCACTGAACCCTGGATATGTCATTCAGGACCTGTTTTCTTCTGGTTCGTTTTTACCGAAGTAACTTCATAGTATTGGGCAGTGGTAATATATTTGGGATAGTTTTGCAGATTTGCAGTAGATTTTGGTAATAGACATTCTTAATTAAACGATTAAGAGGAAGCGATGGAGCTACGTTTCTTTATGAGCAGACACATCTTTATTTTCATGCTGAGATGTAGGACATCTCAGCATGAAAATGAAGATGCCTGTAAGCCACTACATAGAAAAAAAATAACTGGTTGCTTTTTGACAGATCTTGGTAGAAGTTAAAGAGCCAGAAAACAGAAAAATGATTATCCTATTAGCCGCCGTTTTTACTTTGAGCTTTAACATATTCTTGAGTAAAGCTCTATTAATGATTTTGGAATTTCATTACAACTTTTCTTCTTTTCTGAAGTAAGCAGATAGCTGCATTAAATGACAAGAATAATGAAAATATATAATCTTTTAAAATTAAGGCAATCAGAGTAATAACATTGATGATAATTTATTTCAGCCAAAAGGAGAAGTGCGTTTGTCTAAATCGGATTAGGGCTATAGCCTACTTGTTTTTTAAGACTTTAATAAGTTGTGATGAAAGTGAGAGCAAACCCTTTGCAGAGTGTTATATTAGGCATTGTGAAGGAAAACATTTAAAGGAAACAGCTCCCTAGTAGGCCATCTTTTGGTTTAAATTTCCTTAACTTTCGTGAGCATAAATATGAATAACTAAGCAATGCTTTCCTTTTTAAATACAATCCATTTACATTATTACCTTTCGATAATAATGTAAATGGATTGATAGAGAGAGCGGGAGGATTTGATACATAGACTATCTAAATACTACTGCTGCTACTACTACTACTACTACTACTAATAATAATAATAATACTAATATACAAAACAAACTGTGTTCGAACAATTTTTTATTTTATTATTATCTGTTGTTACTAATAATAATGATAATAATCATAATCATAATTGTAACGAATAAGTTATTATGAACAACAGCACTTGTACTAAAGCAACGATTTTATCTTTAAACAATTTGTTTAAAATTGGGCTTTTTTGTAGGCTAGTAATTTTTTTGAGGGGTTTATTTTTCCTGAAAACATTCTAAGTACGTTTCTGACCATACCAGACACTTCTGATTTTGATAATCAGGGCCACAAAAATTATTTACGGTTTATACTGAATAATATGTAACAATAATTGCTGATTAACAAATAATACCCCCTTTTCGTGTCCTTAGAATAACAAGCCTATTTGTCATTTATAACCTAAATAGAATCTTATTATACTCACGTCGCTATTTAACCAAAGCATACTCAACCATTTGGGTTTTAATATCAGCTACAAAAGAAAGTGAACGAGTGAACAGAATTGAACGCCAACTTTAATGAGTCACTGTATATAAACAACAGTAAAGCACTTGGGACACTCATATTGATAATCGAAAATGCACTAATACAGTGAAAAATGGCAATTATATGTAATCTGGGTGTTCTCTATAATTTTTGTCCAACAAAGTTGGAATATATTATATTATGTTATTTTTTTTAGTTTTTATAGATTTATATTCTTTTAGGTTTTTCGAAGAATTGTCTTACTGCTCAATAACATGAGTACCTGTTAAATAATAAAATCGCTGCAAAATATTATATATAATATTAAATAAATAAACAAATAAATAACTATTACGTTTATATAATTAACATAATTAATTTGTATTCCACCACATCGATGGTTTAAATAGGTATTTTTGTGGGAAAAAAGTTACATAACTTAGAATTTCCCGTTAAAATAGTTAAATGCAGCAAGCTGCAGGTAGAACTCAAGAATTCAAAGTACTTATTAGCACATGTGCAGCCTGAGCTGTGAGTGAAAACACACACCGTTAAAGAAGAGCTGTTTATGCCGGTCAGTGGTAAGTATGTTTAAAGCAAATATGTTTAATTTTTTTTTTATATATACATTTAAGAATTTGACTTCGAATATTTGGCTTTTTTTTGTTTTTACTATCTACTGTTTTAAAGCAAAATAATAATTTCTGAGTAAAATAATGAGTTCCTAACTACACAATCAGAAATGTAATCATTTGTTAAATTGCAAAAATACCAACGCATAGGTACTTTTGTCTTCTATGATCAAAATATTTTTGCTATTTAAATCCAAAAAATATTTGTCATCATAGGCTGAGATATTCTATAAAAGAAATGAAATATTCATAATCTATGGCTGATGTAAACAAAAACTAGCTTGATTAAAATGTCAACATTGTATTGTGGTTTTTATTTTTACATATGTTAATCATCCTTAATACATGACGTCGCGTTTCAGTAACAAGATTATTCGAGTTTTACCAAATTTTAGCATCCTCAACAAAGCTGCTTACTATTAATCGGGTTTTAGTGACAAACAAAAAGAAGCCATAAGAATAAAAGACCAGGTAACGCCCTAGACATTTTTATTCTTTCGTTTTAATTGCTCTGGTGTATTTAATTTCATAGGCTTATCTGAATCAAAGCTCTGGGGGCTGATGTACTATAGACAACACTGAATGGCACAAAGAAGGTCATCTAGAAACAAACTAACCATAAAGTAGTGAGTAAAGCAATTCAAATGAACAGTGGTTAAGCAGACTGAGTGTAGGCGAAACCCTGCACAAAGCTCTGTTTGGAAGAACTGTCAGCCAGATAAGGCAGCACTTAGGCCTCCTAGCTTAATGGAGTTTTTATGGGTTTGTCTTGTGATCATGTGACATCTGGCATTAGAACCTCTGTGTGGTTCTCTATACAGGCTTAGATCTTTCTTAAGAGAGAGAGAGAGAGAGAGAGAGAGAGAGTTTTATTTTGTTGGTGCAACACTGAAGATTGTAACATTGTAAACGACATCCCACTGAAAACATTATGCACAAACTGTAAGCATGGGCTATTTGTACAGGTAGCAAACCATTCTTGTTAACACTGGTTTTAAAATTGAAAAATTAAGATAGATGGGAAGACCTAGTTATTAGATCAATTTAGTTGAGACTGCTAAATTGTCTACAGTGCAATTGGATTTGTGCACATAAATTAACTGACAAAATCACGTTTGAAACGTGCACCCGTTATACAATTATAATTCGTCGAAATAAGTACCACATTATTTTGTAACGACACTAAGTTTAAACATACCATGCCTGCAACTGATCGAATACAGTTCAACTCAAAGTCTTCGCCAAAGAAAGAATATTTAATCCCTACAGAGCTGTAGTCAGCGATTCATTTAGCGTTCTGCTGTATGACGTAACGTCCCTTAAATTTTGTTTGTCTTATTCGTATTCACGGTCAGACTAATGAACTTTTTATTCCATGACTGCTCTGATAAGAAGGGGACAACAGGAGTAACCGGATGAAAATCAACCTTAAATACTAAAAAGAAACCCATCCAACTACAGTCCGTTTGAAGGTCTGAGCCTGGCCAAGATTTTGTGGAACAAAAGTGAAGAGAACGTTCAGATAAAAATGACAGGTTTGCTTGCCTTTTATTAACAATTATGACAAATAAATAACAAAGACAATGAATAACCAAAACAACACACATATATAAATCATATTATTATTATTATTATTATTATTTTCTCGTATATATGCTCACCTTTATGATACGGGAAATCACACACATTGAAATGCGATCAAAATGTCCAGTTATGAGAATCATATAAAACGCGTAAAGGTGCATTTATATTATGCCTTGCATGTGAAATACCTGAAATACCTGGAAAAAATGCAACCGCATTAAAGACTAATTAGCTATATGAAGGAAAGCGCATGAAAAAAATGTAAGACAAATACAGGCTTTCTATAGTCATATGAAAGTGTGAAACATATCGTATGTATATAATGAATCATATGGTTATAAAATTTCACATTTTTCTGATTTCTTTCTGGGTTCATAGGTTGGGTATGGAATTACAACGAAAGTGGGAAAAAATAGAAACAGTAAAGCACAAACAACCAGTTTTTATTTGTCTCAATTTCACCCATTATTGTAGATAACCGTTTGTGTAATCAATTTAGTTAAATTGAGTGTTATTCTGAATTTACAGAATGTCTGTCTTCTTTGCTAGTCCAAATAAACAAAACTCTTTGTTTCTCGTTCTCCCCTGTCTGTCTGGGTTTGTGTGTGTGAGACATTGGTGGTATGCAAGGAGTGTGCAAAGGTGACAAAATGAAAGGAGAGTGGGAATTCCCGTTAAGCCTGTTCGGGTTTGTCTTTCCAATCTTTACAGTGCACTTGTTGTCTAGACATATATAACATTGACAAACTTACAGTTACAGATTTAAGCATGAAAACTCGTTATGTCCCTCGCACAGATGGACTGTCTTTTCAATCTCAAAACCTAGTCAGTGGAAACTTGGTTACATCATCTACAAAATACGATGAAAATGCCAGTTTTACTGCAGTGTGTCCTCCATACGCTCGTTGCTGTTCCCATTTGTTTGAGTTGCAGAAAGGGTGAAATAAAGGGTGAAATGAATATTCATGATTATTGTTTTGTAGTATATACCATTGTATAAACTGCATGTTTATAATGTCTGATTATAGTTCAATATGCATTGTAGTTTCATATATAATTTCACTCTTAAATGGGATCAGATTTGAAGCCCCAGGTAGACAAATCCAGCTAATCCAAACAGTGTGCGCGTCGCAAGAGCAGCTTTCAGAGAGACAGACAGGGAGAGACAGAACAAGTATAAAGTAATCACTTTTCTCTACAAAACAACGTGTGTGAGCAGCTTCACATGACTAAAACATTATACTTCAGTCAGAGTACATACTGACATCATGAGAGAATATATATTATAAATAACTTGGACCTGTAAGGTTACAGAGAACTAGGTTAAAAATTAACAATTCCGAAGCAGCCCAAATGAGTAAAATATATTAATAACAATACAATTGATACAAGAATACAATTTTGTAAGAAATGTAATATAATTTAAAACTTTTCCCTCACTTAACTTCAGTCATATTTCTGCCAGATAGATGTAACTGGCGTTTTCTTTTTTTTGCTAAGCAGGCTAACATTATTTAGCTAATTGGCTAACACGTGGAAAACGTGTTTTATCTACATAATCTTGTGAGAAATGTAATTTAAGTCGGTTGAACAAAGTAGCACATTTCGTTTAATATTAATAAAAATAAATTACATGAAATTGCAGATTATTTATTTTCTGATTATATCACATTAGCACAAAGATAAACCCAGCAATTGGTTTCTGATTACTCGCCACTGAGTTTATATTTACCAAATTAATCGGTTTAAAAGGCAGACTGTAACAAGCATGTTATTGGTATATGGTAAATGATGAATTTGGAAAATATAAACGTTTAGTAGCGTTTATCATACGACGTGATAGCTTGAATCAAAAAAACTTTGATGAGAGAAAAGATAGTGACAGGGATCAAATGAGTGGGCGTTGGAAGATTGGTAAAATATGGAAAAGATTGCACGACAGTCAATGACATACTGTTTTTGTCATGTAAAACTTACCATGGAAAAGAAAACAGTAAATAGTTGAAGAGTTATAATTATCCTGTCTGCACAATTACAATTTAGACATTATAACCTTTCCCGCATTCCCTACCGTTGTTACAGGGGAAAGGATGTAGGTCTGTTTATCTGCTACTTGGAAGCAATTAACAAGCGGTTCAATGACGAGGGGGCGTTGGTATTTAAACTGAACTTTCAGGATCATTACAAATTACAAAGGACTTGTTAAAAATAGTATGTTTAGAGCTTTAAACGTAGGCTAATTAATAACTATCTCTTATTTTATATTTTTCGGATCTCAGGACCGAGATAGAGACGCTTTAATTTTCCTTAATGCTTCCATGTAAATGGGCGGGAGCTTGCAGGCTTTTTATTCTATTTTCCTAACCTTAAATCACAGAAAACGGAAACTGCAAAATTTGGGTTCACACTGCACACACCCGGTAATTAAAATCAGAATCAAAACAACTTCGACTGACAGGCATAGGCTTTTAAACGGACCAATAAAATGTTTTCATTAATTTTTCCGATAAACAAGAGATGAAAAAGTCTGTATTCGCACAGACAAACATCGCGAGAACAGAGACTAAATAAATGTTACATAATTATATAAACATATATTTCATTTTGGTTCCTCGGTACAGATATTCAAACCTTTAATAGCTAAAGTATCCTGATGTGTGTTATTTTTTCCATCATGGCACTGTCAATTAGGTTTCAAAAAAACAAACATGAGAAACAAATCATTTGGAGTTGGTTATTCAGTGTGTTAGTCAGGAATTTAAGCGTCATTTCGAGGAAACCATCTTTCATTGTCAGACCAGATTGTTCTCTGCTTTAATTTCAGAGTAGGAGACACAAGATTTATGACATGTAGACACCACCGCAAACCTGTTAAACATGACAGCAATAACGCGGGAAATAAAACTACAAAACATTACTAATGAACATGAAAAAAATAATAAGTGCTACAAATGTCAACTATAAGCTAATATGTGTATGTATTCTCAACTAGTTTGAGAAAAGGAGTGTTTATATTTAGTAAAGTCCAAACGTGCTACTTCCTCGTTGCAGCTGCTGTGAGCTCCTCGAGCTGAAACCATAAAAGCAATTCCGACATGACCACATATATAACTGAAAGTCAGTCTACAGAACACACCACCACAGACTCTGATAAACAAAAGCAACATCTGCCTTAGATTCACAGTGTCAAGAATTAAACATGGGAACATGGTTTTTACAGGGCAGGTCCAAACAGGTAACATGATTCCAAAAACAAGGATGAACATTTTTTACTTTATATTCATTTCCTATGTTCTACTCATTCACTCATTCAATTTCAAAGACTTAAAGTCTTTGAGATCACACAGGTCAATGTTGCATTATGTGCAAACATTGCTCTTGCCAGGTGTTGATGAGGCAGGAGAAAAAGGTTAGGACACAACAGTGAGTGTAATTCCCTATTGTCCCTCCTCCTCACGCAGGAACTGGAAGACAGAGGAGAAGTCCTTGTTGGTATAACCACGTGCACACATCATACGATAGATTTGATGAGACAATGAACCCAGTGGAACCGGAGTCTTCGTGTTTGTTGCTGCGTTCTGTGCAAGTCCCAAATCCTGCAGTAAAACAATTTTTACAATCACGGTTTATTAAACCTTATTTGAGTGAAATTATGTCACAAATCTGGTTAGTGGAACAGGCTAAGCATTAAATAGACTATTTGTGTTTAAATAGTGTATGAATGTATATATTATGTAAACTAATTTTCTTTTTTTTTTATGTTCTTGTAAAAATGTAAACAAGGAAAAAAATACAGAAACAAGGCACCAAAACAGCAAATCATACCTTTGCCATTAATGTGGTTCCAAACCCTCCTTGATAGTTGTTAGCTGAAGGCACTCCCTCCATCACTCCGGGAACAGGGTTATATGTATCACTGGACCAGCAGCGGCCTGAACTCATGTTCAGTATTTTTGCCAGTAGCTTTGGATCGAGACCCAGCCTGTCAGAGGAGACCAAACACAGAGGTACTTACACCACTGAGTGTGAGAGAAATCAAGTGTCAAAAAAATATGCAAATAGAGTTGAAAAAAAAAGTTAAATCCTACCGAAATGCACACCAAGAGTAAAAGTGATATTAAAATTTATAGCATTTTCATGATCAAATTTTATTCCCTCACCTTCAAGAAAAACTAAGATTGGCCTGATGCCCGACTATACCTGATGCCCAAGTTCATGGTCTCAGATGTGCCAATCATTCCTATTGCCAACAGCATGTTGTTACAGATTTTAGCAGCCTGTGAAAAGAAGGTGAGAAAGACAGCGTTCAACTAGAACATTACTCACAGTTACTGACATACAAAGAAGCAACAAGAGTAATGTCGAATGCAGAGTCAGAGGCATACCTGTCCTGTGCCAACCTGACCGCAGTATACTACATTGGCTCCCATGCAGCTCAGTAACTCCTTGGCTGCTGTAAATTCCTCCTCGGCTCCTCCCACCATGAATGTCAGCTTACCAGAAGTAGCGGCACCAACACCTGCACCAATCGGAAATCCTTCTTAAGGTGGTGACTAATTAAGCTATATCTCTAAGCTTGAAAAAGGGCTTGATAATTAACTTTTGAACTGTGTAAAAGTATTATAGTGGTCCTGCATGATTCCAGTATTTATATTACCACAGAGTGACTTATGCCAGGCTAGAAAGCTCTATAAAGCTTAGATGTACAGTATACTGCTCCACATGAATTTGTACAACATAGGTTAAATTATAAAATCCAGAGATTGACTGACAAGTGGCCCTGTCCACCCCACTTTTAATTTCAGCAAATTAGCAAACTTTTAGCACTGATTCCTTTGAGAGAAATCAAGCTGCCAGCAAATAAGTAAAATAGTGCCTGTTAAGGTGAACAAAATCTTGATGTATTTGAAGAAAAAGAAGGAAAAAAAAAAGACCTGCAAATTCCAAATCACTTGTCACTGCAAGTCCAATGAACATTAATAGTACAGTATGAATCAATGATGATAAACAAAATACCAGGTTAAAAAAAACAAGCCTGAGTGCTTGTGTGGTTCTTTAACTTCATTTCAGAGCCTTAATTACACAGGCTGAAAAAGTTCTATAATTACAGCAGTGTAGTTCCATCTACTTTCACACATGGATGAAAGTGACGTCATGCCTGGTTTTGTTGTGGCTAACTTTTCATTACGGCCGGTTCACAGGCACAAGGGTAGAGCTGAGAATAATGTCTACTAGAGGGGCTAAGTACAGAGACTGAGCAGGTTTGTGGAATTCTTACGACGTTTTTGCGCCCAAAAGCCGTTTCAGCGGCGCCCATGCCAAACCATGCTGACGCAGTCTTGTCGGGAGAGGCAACAATTTCAGGAAAGAAAACTAGTAGCGTGCCGTTGTTTACGTGCCGAAAAGCCAGAGGCAACAACTTCCTGATTAAAAGGGCCATAAAGCACAGAGTGGGATCTGGCTTAGTATAAGAACCGGCTGTCTTAAAACATGAGGTAGCCATTGCACCTCAGCCAAGCCTATAGGAAAGGAAAGTTGTATTACTACAATAGCTAGGAAAATTTAAAAATATATCCCCTTTTTTTTTTGCGTATACACAGTTACCTGTGTATGGATCGAGAGGCTTATCAGTGCTGTTGTGGCCTAGGTCTGTAACTGCAGGTGTCTAAAATTCAAAACAGAAAGGCATGCATATCTACAACAGTCCAAACCTATGATTTACTATTTCTTTAATCTGTAACCTCCCTCAAAGTGGAGTTGAAAGGTTTAAAACTCCTAAGTGAGCAGCCCTGGACTCGTTCCTTTGTTGGTCTGGAAATTCTACATCTTGTGTCAGGAGGTCTGCATAAGCAGCATTTCAGATTATAAGTTAACAGCGAGACTGCATCATGGTGTTTCTAAACACAATGCAGAACAGTTATGTTAAGCACGACCAGCTGAACAACCTTAATCACACTGCATAGGAAGGAGATTAAAAAGATAAATTTTCAATTATCTGCTCGGCTGCATCGTAAAAAAAAAAAACGGAGGAGTGGAAAGATGGAGAACAAACAGAAGGTATGTATGAAGGTGTATACATGTGTGTGATTTTTATATGTTTACATGGTGTGTGCACACATGTGGGTGAGTGTGTAGATCCAATTTGCATGAGTCAATTTTAGCCCACAAAAGGGAGTGCGGTGAAGACTGAACAATGCTCTCCAAGTTCAAGTTACATTTCTATTTTAAAGCAAAATGTTCAATGATAATTTATTTCCAGTCACAAGTGGACAGCCCTAGGCAAAATAATGCTGAACGCTCATATATCCACTAAAAATAATAAAAGAAATTATTTGATTGTTACAGATGTTTTTATACACAGTGGTTTAAAGGGAAAACATCACACACATGGTCATCCAAGAAATTGTCATTTTACCTGACATGTGCAGCTACACAGACCCATATACAGCAACCTGCAATGCACTGTGTTGACATCCTTCTATCACACCTACCACAAACTTTTGCAGGAGTTATGATACCGTAGCACTTCTGTGGGATTGGACTAGCCTTTGCTCCAAGTGCATCAATGAGCCTTTGATGGTCATGACATTGTTACAAATTTACCAGGTGTCCTTCCTTTAACCACTTTTGTGCACCAACCACAGCATACTGGGAGAACACTACATAATGCTTGCTTAACTATGAACTGATGACCGAGTGTTCACTGTCACCTAATACATCATACCCTTTTTATACAGCCTCTTGTATATCCAATTGTGCATGCTTTTCACTTAGGGGCTTGTCATACTCCACCGAAGACCATGAAGTTTCAATGGGGTCCTAAAAATCAGTGGGACTGGGGTCAAAATGGAAAAAGGTGCACTTATCAAGTGTATACTAATCCAGTTTTTACACCAAATGCTCTGAACATGACAGAAGAACCTGCTGCACGCACGCCATAAAAATGTGGTAAGCACTAGAACATAATATGAACTTAATGTGGTCTTCTACAATGTGCCATGGACCTACCATCACCAGAGCACACAAATAACACACAAAATGTCGTTTTGAGACCACCGTTGACGTAGCAATAATGCAGTGACATCCCAAAGACAACTCAGAACGGCATCCAATACTTCCTGTCTGCACCATGCTTGTAGTATGTTTACAACATCCCTAAGAGGCATTAGTTACGTTGTTAACTGGTCAATTCCATCGTTACTACATTTTTATTAAGTCATTCCAGCATCTTGCTTCAACTATGTCCTTACCAGGCTTTTTATTATTTTTTATTATGTCCAAAAAATAAAAAAATAAAAATGTGGCACTTCCAGATCAAGGAGGCAATATTACGTCCTTACCGGTTTCTACTGCACTCCTGTAATTTTTCACAGACGTAGTGGGAGCATGCCTCAACGTGACGGCCCCCTTACTGAAGACAAAGATAATAGCAGAAAGACCCAAAAACACATAACAGATGAAGGTGACTATTTTCTCAAAGGAGGAAACTCAAAATTTGGTCCATAGGTTTAATTTGTATCCAAAAAAAAAAAAAAAAAAAAAAAAAAAAAATCCTTAACCTGTAATTATATAACTTTGCCCAAAATTGTTAGAGTCTGAAAAAAAATTATGGAGGGACTGTGCAACAAATAACTAAGTCCTAAATGAATAATGCAATATTTTTGCTCAACCTCTTGATGTAAAATAAAATTGTGTACATTACTACCACTCCTGAATTGATTTTTTAAAATCTATTATCCAAAAACAATTCTAACTGTTTGTTCATACACATATGAGCTACAGACAAAATCATGTAGACTTTAAAAAAAAAACAAAAAAAAAAAACAACCTCATTTGGAAAACTGACTTCCAGGCAAGAATTCTTTGTGTGTTTTGAGGGGCCTCTTGTTAGTCATTTTATATGCACTAGGGGCCAACTTTGATCCTGGAAGTAAAACTTTGTGAATATCTTAGAGGGTTGGCTTGAGCAGTAAAAAATCTTTCAGATACCTCACTAAACCTACATAACCATTTCTTTTGCAGTTACCAGATTATTTTACAAAAATAAACACATGGAATACATAAAGATCATTCAGACCCTGACCATATTGCATATTTTTAAGAACACAGCTAAATTACTATTCTTGGCTACAACTTATGGTAAAGGATGAATCAAAGCTGAATCATGTTTTTTTTTTTTTTCGTACTGAGCTTTAGTGGGGGGAAAAAAATCACCTCATGATGAATCACTTCAGTTCAAGACATGTGTGGGTGTGAAAACAATAAAACATCGAACACCAGTAAAAGAGCTTTGTCTGGTTTTGGTCACATTAACCACTGTGGTGGGTACATGCTTTTACCTCCAGATACTGGAGCATCCATAAAAACAGCACCCATTTTCTCAGCAGCAGCAGCCATTTCCTTGGATACAGCGGGATCAATAGTACTGGAGTCAATGAGCAGAGAGCCTTTCTTCACCTTCCTGTATAGGAAGAGATAGATTTTAGCAAATTTTTTGCCTGATGTTAGAATTTTATTAATTTATTGCCTTTACATGTTATTTATACAGCCCTCTTAAATGTTCAAATTGGCTATTTAAAGAACAAAAAAATTATATAGGCTACACACAAATTGATATACAGTATAAAATAATAATAATGAAATTGCAGAAAATACTTACTAAATCACTTCAGAAAAAAAGCCTATAATAATTTTAGCATAAGTATATACATAGCATAAATATATACATAGCATAACCCCTTTTCATCCCATTCTATTCTCATATAGTGCATGCAGATGCCCAGACGCCCTCTTAATGACACCATATGAAAAGTCCAAGAATATGATAAATGGGAGCATTACAAATTTTACGGTTTGTTATACATACTTACAATATTATTCCTTTTGCTACTATAATGTAATGCTTAAATTCTAAACAAATATAATGTAACTGAAAACACATTAAAATTATGATGTTCAAAGATTGAAAACAGCAAACATTGGCTTACTTCAGAATGCCGTTAGGGCCCGTGTACACATCAATCACATTAGGACTGGATGGCAACATTGTGATTATGCGGTCTGCCTTGTCTGCCACATCTGCAGGCGTGTCCAAGATCTAAGAACAGACAATGCAAGAAAATAAAAAGAAATTAATTTTAAAAAAAGAAATGCCATCATTTAAGGTGCAATAGCGCTTTATTTTTTTAGCATGCACAATACTATTTGCAATTTGATATAGCATGAAACATCACTGTTGATGAATTTTCGCCCACTCTTCTTTGTAGGATTGTTTAAATTCAGCCTCATTGGAGGGTTTTCAAGCATGAATGACCTGTTTAAGGTCATACCACAGGATTTAAGTCCAGACTTTAACTAGGCCACTCCAAAACCTTAATTTTGTTTTTTTAGGCATTCAGAGGTGGATTTGTGGGCGTGTTTCAGATCATCGTTCTGCTGCATAACCCAAGTGCTCTTGAACTTGAGGCCAGACATTCTCCTTCAGGATTTTCTGGTAAAGTGCAAAATTTCATGGTTTCTTAAATTATGGCAAGTCGTCCAGGTTCTAAAGCAGACCAGACAATCACATTACCACCACCATGTTTGACTGTTGGTATGATGTACTTTTAATAAAACGCGGTGTTAGTTTCACGCCACATGGAATGGGATGCACACCTTCACTGGTTCACTGGAGTCCCAAGGTCTTAGAAATGACTAACCCTTTAAAAAAATTATACATTTCAATTATTATGTTTCTCATCTGTTATTGAATTTCTTTTAGATTGTATTGCTTTTTGAGACCTTTTAGCATGCTTCACTTTGTCAGACAGGTTCCATTTAAGTGATCTATTAATTCAACATGTCTGGCACCTCTCCAAATTTTTTCCGTTAATTACAGTTCATTCATGACTTAAGGGGGATAGGGTATGGTTGGTATGTTTTCCTAAATCAATAAAATAATAATATAAAAACAGCATTTGTAGCTTATCTTTTGTGTAATATTAAAATTTGTTGTGTTCACAATTACAAATATGCAAAGAAAAAAACAGGGAGGGACAAATACTTTTTCATGGCACTGTATACACTGTATAAATATTTGCAGGCACAATCGTATGTACGGACAATCACACACATGCACAAATCTACACCTAGGCAATTTAGCATAGACAATCCACCTACAGGGAGGAAATTGGAGAGCCTGTAAGAAACCTGCACAGACACAGGACTCACCACACAGACAGTAAATTGGGATCAGGATTGACCTGTAAGATCTGGAGAGCCCACTGTGTCACTTTATTTTATTAAAAAAATAAATAGAAATAGAGTATGTTTGATGTATTCTTACTTGAGCACCCATCCCCTGTAACTCCTTGCAAGACTCAGGAAAGACATCTGTAGCAATTACAGGATAGCCGTGCTTGATCAGGTTCTTGGCCATCGGGTTTCCCATGTTCCCCAGGCCGATGAAGCCCACCTGGGTCTTCGAGGCCATGGATCTAGAGACTGAAACAAAACTCATTTCATAACAAACAACACACACACACACATGCCCTTATGCAACAGTGATGTCCTTCAGCTAATCTTAAACTGAAAGAACAAAATCTGGGACTTATTTATTTAAGACTTCTAGAGAACAAATGTGAGTGATTAACAGACCAGTGCTCTGTACATGTCTCACAAGCCAATACTGGTTAAATCACTAAAAAATAGGCAAGTTTATAGTTTGGTCTTTTTTTTTTTATTAACATAAAGCTTGCTCTAAAATCCGACAAAGCCTGGTGTGGCTAACAACATGAGCATGTAACCTGGCAATTAAGCCCTCATAACAACAATTAACCGGCTTAATGAACACCAAGCTGCAGTAACGTTATGTAACAGATACTACACTTGATCTTTCAGCGTCACAATTATAACACACTTTATATTTATCTGTACTCAAATCATATCCAACACTATGAAACGAGTTAATTTAGCGAAGCAATAACTGACAACATTGTACACAAAATAGAAGGGAAACAATGCGCTAAGGAAGAAACATAATGTCGAGCATACCCTGCACCAAAGTGACATGGTTATGCCACTTTCCTAAAAGACTACGAGTGCCCCTTAACAGAGCCGCCATGCTGCGTTACTGCTGCCCTCCGATTCACAGATCCAGCATTGGCCGGTAAATGAATGATCCGAGTTCTGGCCATACAGGTTTGATTATGTTCAACTTATCCACCAATGAAAATCAGGCCAAGGCGGGACATAATTTAGAGCTAAAATCCGATTGGTTAGTCACACTATAACAAGCGATGTCGAGAATGGCTAGGGAGTTCAGGTCGACGGAAGTGATTCAGAGGTGCTTTCTAGACGTATACTAGAATAAGAAAATCACTGTTTGGATTACTGATGGCGGTGTTGTAAAGTCCTGATGCTACTCAATTAATATGTGCTAACAAATGTCATAATTTAATCATTAAAATAATTTAAACCAAAACAATTCCAAGGAAAACTGTCATGGCATTTGATGGTGGGATTAATAATCAGTTAAGGGAGTTTAGATGTGTGAGTATGTATATTGCTGTATTGATGTTCTTATTTAGCAGCAAAATGGTCAAATATATTATGTGTTATTCATTGTAAAGAAAATCAGAAACACCTCCACACCTACATTATATACAGCATGTATTCTCTCCATGCTGTGTCATCTCCATTCTGGATCAGAGTGCTTAATCATTTTTTGTCTATCATCTTTAAAAAAACATATTATATATATTTTCACCAACGCATCTTGACAACCCTAACTGGGGAGGACTACAGCAGCCCACTCATACAATTTACAGTATACAGAGGGTTTTTTGTTTTAAATAAAACTGTGACGTCTGATTATGTAGTATAACAAGAAAGTTATGAGAGTAAAATCTTCCTTTATTTCTCTGTAAAATCCCCTGCTACACTGATGCGAATATCCCAGCTTCACTAGTTTTTGGATATCATTGAAATAGAGAATTTTCTCAGCTTCCCATCTGAAACTCTGACCTTAATGTCCCAAACATGTGGAACCAGGTTGGAATAAGGTCAGGACTTTACAGGGGATGTGGCAATAACTCCCAGCTGAGTCCCTGTAATGTGCACGTACTGTTCGTAAATGATTGTGTGTACAGTTCCTACAGACAGATGCATCTCTTCTACAAGTTAGTGACAAGTTTTGTCCTCCGTTTTTTGTTTTTTATTTGATATTTTTTTATGAACTGTCCCACAGAGTGTCACAGGAGGTGAACATTGCCTTATTACAGCTCTTGAATCCAACGCTGACCTTCATTTACTGTCTGGCCTATCACAGATGTAACAGAAAACATCTCAGTGTAGTTAGAAAAATATATAACAACAATTTATTTTAATAATAATAAATCATTATAATCATTGTTGCTTGTTTGCTTCTTTTGCTTCTTCTTTTTCTTCTTCTAGTTCCAGTTTTGTAACACTGTATATACTAAAGGGTACTTGCTACCATTACCTGCGAATGGAGTGTGTAGTCAATTTGCTGCCACTCCTCACACTGCTGTAATGTTTTGGCAGGTATTTTATTACCTCACAGTATGACATAAAAGGTTCGTTGATGAAACTATATAATTCTGGGCCCGGAAGGCCCGGGATTAATTCCAACCCAATGTCCAAACTGCTGCAATATTATCAACATATCATTTTTCAGAAAAACGCATAATGCTGACCATCAGGTTTAATCTGCAAAAACAGAAGCAAATGTTACAAAGTCTACAGAAGAACTGTGGAAGGTTTTTGAAGGTACTTAAACTTACTCTTCAATTTCCTTTAAAAAAAAGGCTGCACAAAATATTTGTCATCTGTTTGTGCATCTGGAAGACAAAAGATTAAATGTTGACTTTGTTCAGTATGTTACTGTCTACTTCTCTTTACAGTAAGTGTGTACTGTAAAGAGTCACAGTAGCAGTGCACAGAGTCGGTCCTGTGGATGGTTACAAGGTTGCTTGATTGATCTAATAATAACAGCTGCGTGTCCTGTGAACCTGAAAACCACGTAACAAGAAACCATGTTGCAAATATGATCGAATGTGCGTAAGACCATCACGTGGCTATGTTCCCGGAAGCGGAGTGGGGAATGTACAGCTGAGTCTGGAAACTGCGTCAACAAGACGACCGTGGGTTTCTTCTGTCTGTTGGAAAACATGGGGTAGGTCATGCTTTATATATGTTTTATACGAATTATATTCTGTTATGTATAGCATTTTGGTTGGTTACTTTTAGTTTGAGTAGGATTTTGATGTCAGGTATGAAGGAGTTAAATAGAAGCTTAGTGAATAAACGCTAGCAAAAGTGACTTAATACTCCGCTGTCTGAAGTAGCATGCTAGCAGCCAAACGCGCTCCTCTATATACTGTACAGGGTTTTATGTGGAATAAAACCACAACAGCTTGATTCTCTTTTCGTTTAGTTGACAAGCAGATTTGAATTGGAACGTGTTCATGTATTAAGATTGTAATTTGATAAATTAATGAATAAGGTTTTGTAATTACCCGGAACTTGGTTTGTTATTGTTTAGCCTAGTGGCTCTCGTGATACTAGCAACGAACTTCGTGGATAATAAATGACGTAGTAATGTACTCGGCTATCCGCTTAGCAAGCCTAGCTCGGTGACGTCGCACATAATAATAATTAAAGTGTTATGTTAAGTGTTTACGTTTTTAACAATCTAATTATAAAATTATGTGTTAGCAAGTATGGTATAATACAATATATAAAATAATATAAAAAAATAATAATACCGAGGTTAAACACCGTCAGCGCACCGAAAGAACATATCTATCTATCTATCTATCTATCTATCTAATCAATGTTGATCATATACACTACCTGTCAAAGGTTTGGACACACCTTCTCCTTCAGTGATTTTTCTTTATTTTTATGGATCTCAACATTGTATATTAATACTGAAGACATCCAAACTATAAAACAAGAAGTATGGAAATATGTAGTAAAATAAAGTGTTAAACAACCCATAATATGTTTTTTTAAAGATTCTTCAAAGTAGCTACATTTATCTTTGATGACAACTTGGCATGGCATGCTCACATCAGATTCATAAGGAAGTCACCTGGAATGGTTTTCAGCTTACAAATGTGCCTTGTCAAGAGTAAATCTGTGACATTTATTGCCTTCTTAATGTGCTTTAGACCATCAGTTGTCTTGTGCAGTGGAAGGGGGGGGGACAGAGTCAATAGCCCTATTAGTTCTACTACAACTACTGTACAAATCCATATTATGGTAAGAAATACAGAGTTAATCAAAAAGAAAAGGCAGTCTATCATCAGTATAAGAAATAAAGGTCAGTCAGTCCAAAGAATTTCAAGATATTTGAATGGATACCCCAAGTGCAGTTGCCAAATCTATCAAATGCTATGATGAAACTGGCTGTCATGAGGACTGTCCCAGGAATGCAAGACCAAGAGGTACTTACCAACTCTGGGAACTCCTGGAATGGTATTCCAACAGTCTTGAAGGTGACTACCACAGGAAACTGACTAAGTCAATGTCAAGAGTGTGCACAGCTGTCAAAAGTGGGTACTTTTAAAAATATTAATCATATTTTGGATTAGTCAACATGTTTTTTGATGTCCATGGGAACAACTGCAGTGGGCTTTGAGCCACCTTGCCCAGGATAGTTATTTGAAGACATATGGCTTTCTTTGCACCATTTACTGTTTTAGTGTGGCTAAGAATTTTATCAATGTACTGTGGTTTATGTCTTCTGTAAATGTAGTTTGGTTTTATGCCTTTATTTATGAGCAATTCCATCTTAAACTAAAATGTCTTTTGAAAGAAGTCTGCAGGGTTGCCATGGTTTTAGGGTGTGCTTACTTGTAACAGGTTTATGCCCACACTCACATTAGTTATGTTATCTTTCATCTTTAAAATCTTAAAAAATTGGAACATCAGAAATCCCGATATGCCACATTGTTATGTCTTAAGCGATTTATGTGATATGTTTTGTTATATAATACAGTTGTTATTGTTGAAATTTAGGAAAGTCCGATCGCCTGACTTTTTGGCCTGTATCTGTGATAGGGTACAATATGGGGAAGTACTGGATATGTCATTTCTAAAAGTAACTTGTCTATTATTTTATGTCTCATGTTTTTAATACAGGGTCAGTTGCTGATTAATAGAGACTTTTACCGGAGGGAGGAAACATCAGCACCTAGTACAATGGAAACATCAAATTTTGCTCATGTCATCTTCCAGAATGTGGGGAAAAGCTACCTTCCTCATGCTGCTCTGGAATGCCATTACACACTCACACAATTTATCAAGCCCCATCCCAAGGACTGGGTTGGCATATTCAAGGTAAAGCTCAGCTGTTTCTGGTTAATTTATATTAAAGAGTTTTGTTGTGCAAATAGCAGACCATTGATTTGATTTCCTTTCTACCACCCTATTGGTTTGAGGGGAAAATCTTGTAGTCTTCAGATTTCCTTGGGAGAATGACTTGCATTCTTAAAGATCAAACGATTTACTTACTAAGCACTTTGTTAGGAACATTTACAAACATGCTGTCGTTCATGAATCTATTCAATCACCCAAATATGTGGATGTGCTTATTCTTTTCTATTTTTAAACTTTTGATGGTTGGCTGCAGTGAAATATGTCTTCATGCCAGCCTCATTGCTGTAAGGGGAAGATATGTTGCTGAGGACCCCAAGCTCTTGCCATTTACAGACTCACACAGTGCGCGCACACACACACACACAAACACACATTCGGTGAAGATGGCACAAAGCATAAAATCATGCAGATAAAAATTAAGAGTTTTTCCTTGCAACTGTCGCCGTCGTCCTTGGGTTGTTTATCAGGGACAGTATCAGAATCAGAATTCAGTAGAGCATCTTTAGTAAAATGGAGAGTGGTAACATGAAAGTGCAACTAATCTGCAGGAATTGTGTGAAGCTGTAAGGTCAACATGGACAAAAAAAAACATTGTTTCCAACATCTATGGAATTCATGCCATAAAAAAATGTGAGCAAAGGAAGAAAAAATTTTTCTTTATTTTTTAATTTTTTATTATATTTTTTAAAAATAAACATGAAGTTGTTGCTCCCACACTCACACTTCTGATGTGTTCCGGTGGAGGAGACTTATTATGAAAACGTATGTTTGAGGGGTGAAACTGTCTCTGGTGTGTGTTTGTGTATACTTGCAAAAACATGAGCACCTGTCTCTTTTCTTCTTCTTTAAATTTGATTAATAATTAGAATTTTGTAAACCTGATGTATGAATTTGTAGATTATTCGTGACATTTACAATTACCCCAGAATAAAACAGGAGTAAGCCCCCCCTCCGATTCAGGGCTTAGCTCCACCCAAGAATCGCCAGTTTATCTGCCCAAAACAGACACAAAAGAGACAGCACGGATATGTGTTTTGAAGTAATTTTTTGGGAGAATGACAGCAAGGTGGGTGGGACATTTCACATCCAACTTCTTTCTCAACAAGGGACGTTTCCAGTCTGGTTTAGTGGAAAATACATATGTTCAAATGTGGATCTATTCTGATTGTCTGTGACTCAACTTCAGATCCTAAAGCTGCAAGTTTTATTATTCTATAATTTTAGAATAATAATTTTAATCTATAATAATAATCTATAATAATAATCTATAATTTTATTCTTAAGTTTAGGCACACTGTGAGGCTAATACTGCTAACAAGAGCTTGTATATTCGGGATCTTCAGGATAGTAAGTTTGGGGGGGGGAAATGAAAATGTACCTTAGAAATAGTGTGTAATTAAAAAAAAAAAAATTATGAGCTTTAAATTGCAAATAGAGATGCAGATATTTTTGCAGATTCCAGTTTCGAAATTTTAGAAGTCTAACATGCTGATTCTTATTTTGGATGATTCAAAGATCTTTTTAAAAAAAAAAAAAACTATAATTGACAGCATACACAAACTCAAAATTCAATTTCATATTCATAATAAAACAGACTTCCATAAATAACTGTAAAGTCCACAAGGACTTTGTCAAAAAAAAAAGTAGGTTACAGGACAGAGTAAGCCAAAATCTTACTAAATTGTTCTTCAGCTATCAACATGGGAGGGCGAAGACTATCCCATTCTTCCTCCGGGACATGTAATACCAACCATCTTCATCTTGTCAAACTGCCCATGCACCATTAGGACACAGGAGGAAAATGTTATCCAACTGAGCTAATTGGTTAGTGTCTCTTGCTGCAACAAGTTTAGGCTAACCTAAGAAATCTATTAAATTGAAAAAGCCTCAAATGTGTCCCTGAGTGTCACAGTGATAAAGCGCTCTACCTATATTCCGGAGATCGCAAGTTTGATCCCTGGGTGATGCTGTAGCCTCTCACAGTCGAGGGTCTAGAGAGAGCTAATTGCCCGAGCTCTCTCAGCGGGAAGGGATGGGAGGCACTTCAAGGGACCAATCAGGGGTGTCTGTGAGCTCAGGCAAGCAGAAGGAGTAGATAGCGCTGTCCTCTTTGTGTGTTACGCTGCCCCCAGCGGTGCGTGAGCAAGCAGTTCAAAAAGATGTGGTCGATTGGTTGGTGGTTTGGAGGAAACATGTGATAGTCTTCGGCTCTCCCTGGCTGAGTAGTCAGTAGTCAGGTAATCTGGGATGTTACCTTAATGTGGGAGCCCCTAGCGACATTTACACTGTTAAGCCATGATATTTAAAACCACTGGCAGAACAGTTCTTTAAATTGATTGGTGGAAGCAGGAAAAATATGCAAGCATACAGATCTGAGTGACTCCGATAATGAGCCAAAATGTGATGGGTAGGTGACTGGTTCATCACATCAACAAGACAACAGAAGGCTTGTGGAATTTTCACATTATGCAGGGGTTTGTATCTACTCAATATGGTCCAAAAAAGATGTGGAGAGCCAAAGCTAGGAGCTACAGTAGTACAAAATTGCTGGCTATGACAGAAATGTGTCGAGACACAAAGTCCATTGCAATTTGCTGTGTCTCTGCAAATCTGATTTAGGGAGACCCCACCTTCGAACTTGTGGGACTTATGGGATCTGCTGCTATCTTGGTGCCAGATACCACAGCACACCTTTAGAGGTTTTGTGGGGTCCATGCCATGACGAGTTTGAGTGTTTTGTTGGTACAAGGGGGATTGAAGGGCTGAACATTTCATCTATTTATTAATTTAACATATGTGCTATTGTTTTTAATTGGACATAGAGTGGCTTTTGTGTTTCTGAAAGGGTACATTTGCTTTTGAGGTAAAACCATGAGGCCTAGCCTAGCACTTTAGCAATAAAAGATGTTTGTTGCACGAGCTTGAGACCGACATTATACATTGCTTCATGTTTGAGTGTAAATTGCTTGGAATGTAGGTGAACATTCACCTTGTGTCTGTGAGCGCTTATGAGAGAACTACTGTAGCTTAATGGCCGTGGGAGCTTTTAGGTATGAATTATAGTTGCTGGCAGGGTAAGCTTAGCGTTTTGGCTTGATCTGCATGCTGCAGTTTCTTCCAGCTGCTGCTGGTTACACACACACACACACACACACACACACACACACACACACACACACACACACTCTCTGTCTTGGTTGTGTTAACGAAAGTGCTGCTGCAGATAGAAAGACTGACTTAACATTTAATGGTTTTTTAGATGGAAAGAAGTATGAAAGAACTGTATGGTGACTGACAAGATTCAGTGTCTGGGTTTTGGTCTGATGAGATCAAAGAGGAATTTTAGAGCCTCTTGGGTTGTGTGTGTGTATGAGTGCTTCTATGTGCTGGACAGAGTTTGATGAAGCTGTTTTACAGCAAGCTGTCAGGAGGGCTTCTCCTCCTTTGCAGCTGTGTTGCATTGCAGGCAGTGTTCTTCATTAAGAGCCGTGGGAATAACCTCCAGTGAAACCCAGCCTAAGATCCAGCCTTTTAGACTAAATGGCTTCAAAGAAAGTAGCTGATGACCAATTTTGATTAATGGAAAAACTTTATGATTATGTGAAATTGCTTCCTGTTTTAAACCTAGATCAGTTTAGGAAAAGATCAGAAGCCAAATACCACTGGTGTAACTTTATGCACAAT
Organism: Clarias gariepinus; assembly: GCF_024256425.1. Classification (NCBI taxonomy): domain Eukaryota; kingdom Metazoa; phylum Chordata; class Actinopteri; order Siluriformes; family Clariidae; genus Clarias; species Clarias gariepinus. The sequence goes on along the minus strand of NC_071103.1, from coordinate 16,223,871 downwards.
AGATGCTCTGTCACGTACAGCTGCTAACGTATATCTTTTTGTTGTCATTGCCGCCTTTGTGAGATTCTGATTGGAGCTTTGAAGGCTGTTTCTGGAAGCGTAAAGTTTGCGGTATATAAAACACAGCATTGCCCTGCAGGTAGATATGTTCATCTGTGCCTCCACAGTGCTCACAGACGTCCTGACGCAGGAGTAAACCTTAGGGAGGAAGAACCTATGGGTTATAAATCCTTCACTTAGCCATTGCTTTGCTGAAAGATGGGTGGGTGCTGTGCCAAATGCTAAACAATGCCAAAATGGATACCTGATCTGTGAGTCATTGGCCTAGAGCTGTGACTTTGCCTTATGGCTGCCAGAAGGATGTTATTGCCACCTGGTGTTCAGGGGAGACTTCACACTACCTGCGATGGGACTGATAAAATGGAGTCCTGGTAGCAACTTGTTGTTTTTTCTGTTTTCTTCGTATAGCTTGGCTTATGTAGATATTTGAAGCTGTGGAGATATTTCTTGCATTTCTAAGTTCCTGTCACCCTTTAGTGAAATTTATTATTCAGCATATCTAGCTGTGTCTTTTAAGTAACGATTGCATTTCAGTATCCTCATTGATGTTCTAAGCTGAAATCTTTTACAGTAACTCATATGTTAGATGAAGCGTGGCTCTTTAGTCTCTGGTCTAAACAAATTGGCAGTTCCCTAAAGCACCAGCATTCTGTTCTTTGAAATAGGAGCTCTAGCAGAGGATTTGCAATTTGTGCACGTCGTGTTTGTAGCGTCAGAACATGCCACCAGGGTGGAGCTGGCGAACGCTGCTTTATAATTATCCTGTCAGAGGAGAAGCAGCAGTCACTATTGTGTCCTGATATATGTTCCTACCACTGCTGCAGGTAGATTCAAGTCTGACTTGATTTGATGCTTGTTTTACAAAACAAACCATAAATCAGCGCTTGTCAACTGTTTTTGCCTCCAGACCCACATTTGCCCTTGATTATTGTGTCCTGATCCAACAGTAGTTAAATTTATTTTACAAAATGACTCTATTTTAAATATACAATTAAACCTTTACTCTCCAAAATGAAAATAGTGTAAAATCTTCTGAATATATAACAGTAATAAAATAATTCTTGTCTAAACAGTATGCAATTATCAGTATTATTATGATGATAATGATTATTATTAGTTTGTTAATATCATTATTAATTTGTTCATAAAAACGTATCGCAAAGATATTTTGCCCAAATATAAGAAAAGCATACGTTTAGTGTTATATTTTTCTATGAAGGTCATCCTGAAAAATACTATTAAAACACACAGAGCAGTTTATCACAGTGCTTTTCATGTTCAGTGTTAGGTTGCCAATGATGGACTTCAGACACAAGTTGTAAACACAAACACCAAATGCTTCTTAAAATAAAGGCATACCATTGAACAGCTAAGAAAAATTAGTAGCTTGACAAAGTAAATTAACTGAGCATTAAGCTGCTCTCCCCACGTCAGGTTTTGAATGGATTTTTATTATATGGTGATTCCAGTGCCAGTGATAACGATTCATTGACTGCTTTTTAGGACTTTAGTGGCTCATATTTATAGTCCTACAAAGCGAAAGCAAAGGTGTTATAAAGCCACCATGATGTATGCTGTTCGTTTTTTTTTTTTTTTTTGAGGAGAACAACACATGACATTATAAAATCTTGATTATCTCCTTGGAATCAGCGTTAATGAGAATATGACATTGACCAAAATTCACACCTGTACATTGTTTTAGCAGCAACTGTAAAACATGGAGAGCTTTTCAGTGGTGCACCCCCCAACCACCACCAGTGATTACATCAAGTCACAGATGGTGTTTGGGTATGGGGGTTGGATGGGGGTGACAGAAGAAAAAAATGCTGCTGCTGAGGCTTTAAGGCATCAAGGGGGCAGTGACATGATTTGCTTGCAGTTCCTATGTGCTTGTAGAAATCATCCAGTGTTCTTTGCACCTGGTCAAACATGAAAATAGGGATATTTAGGAGGAATATTACTAGTAGTGATTGTCTTGTATATTCCAAATTAAAAAGGTTTTACCAAGTAATTATTTAAGAAATTAATGTTTTTAGCGCCAAGTTTTAATATAAACCATCTAACTGATTTAAATGTCATAGCCTCCCATTTTTATATTGTGGTGTGCTGATCAGCCACTTTAGGTTTCCCTGGCTGCGAGTTGCTCCCTGGTCTTTAAATGAGAAGAACATAGGGGTTCAGTTTCGCCCTCATTCCCCTTAAACAAGCTTAATGAGTGAGCGGTGTCCAGCGTGCAGTAGGTGCACTGGGTTTAATGGTTTCCTGTTCTTTACAGCTTCAGCACCCCAGGCTACTCTCCCTTGTACAGTTGGGGGATTACGGCAACTTTAATTGTGGTGAACTGTGCAGTGAGAGCAGCTCTTAAATATCAACATTTGCCAGTGACTCTGCATTTGTGGATTTGTACATATGCATGTTTAATCGCTTTGCTATAGCTTTTCTTGTGTGCACAGTTATGAGACAGCAGACTTGTTTAACGTGTGTGTGTGTGTGCTCCAGTGTTGGGACCCACAGCCAGTACAACGTGAGTCTGATTTTGCTTGACAGTTTTATGGAAGACGGCTGAACTTATGGATATATTTTCTGTACACCCCCTCATCAGCCATCAGTTAACAACACATAAAATTCATATAATTACATTTTGGTTTCTAGTTTGAAGTATGTGTAAAATTTTCACCTATTTTCCTCTTCCTGTTAAGCATGAGTTGTAGCCGCGCTCCCGCAACCGAACATATCCAACAAGGTTTTGGCACATGCGGCAGCTGGGAAGAGCCATGTATCAATCATCCCGCTATAACTCATGCAGAGCTCACACGTGTGCACAAGTTTCTAAATGTTTCTTTCAGGCTTTAGTGCTAAAGGGTAGCGCTGATGAAAACAACTGAGTCAGGCTACGGGTAATGCTAAGACTATTTGAACACTGCATCTAGTGTCTTTGAATTAGACTGCATGTGTGGCAGAATAAATAGTCCTCATTTTATAGAAATAGGTTGTCTATACCTATTTTTTATGTGATTGGTGAGTTAAATCTGTTAGGATGTGTTTCTTTAAGGTACATGTCAAGTGAACCATACTGATCCCATGTTTTAGAATTGTGGTACATATTTACAGCATTTTCTTTTACAATAAACTAGCCAGTTTACCATGCTATTCTGCTCAACTGTTCTTCTCATAGGTTGGCTGGAGCACGGCTCGTGACTACTACACCTTCCTGTGGTCTCCCCTACCAGATGTGTACACAGAAGGCACTGCAGTCAACAGATCAGTGATCTTTCAAGGTAACATGACATTAACATAATATTGTATTGCACCTTGCCGCCCTCCCCCCCCACTTCTCCAGTACAATGTAGCACTGTGGCTATGGCCTGTTAGGAGGTATATTAAGAGCTTTTAATATCCAAACGACAGACGCAATAAAATATGGAACACTCAAACTCCCTATTAGCACGACCAAGTGTTGATGGGCCAGTTTTATAGCAGTGGTTTAGGTCACATATTAGAATCTTTGTAAAATGTAAGATAAATGTGCACCAGTCTGGTCCGGAGATAGCAGAAAGATATAGTAAAGCGATTTATGATCTAGCACACTTTTAGTTTGCACATGTGAGTTGTAAAATATGGTGTTAAATGGAGGCTGTATTTTCATTTTTTTTTCAATTTTTCTCCAGAGGGCTTTCTGTAAGCTTTTGGCAAAATCATCCATAGAAGCTTTTCTTCAATGATCATAACGTGACTAACAAGATCGATTTGTTTTCATAAATATTTGTGCAGGTTACTATGTCCCCAATGATGATGGTGAGTTCTACCAGTTCTGTTATGTCACTCATAAAGGAGAGATCCGTGGGGCCAGTACACCTTTTCAGTTTCGTGCAAACAGCCCTACTGAGGAAGAGCTGCTCACTGTGGAGGATGAGGGTGGATCAGACATTCTGGTTGTCACTACTAAAGCCAGCTATTTAGAGGTAAGCATGTCTAGAGAGCTGTAAGTTGTGTTACAAAAAAGCCAAACACTCCCCAATGCCTAATTATCACTCTTTTTGAGCACAAAAAAATGGCTGCTCATTCTCTAATATATACCATATGTTAGGTGAGCTTATGTGAGCTGCTTTGCTTAGCTTTAGTCAATTTCCTGTCTGATTCACCCCTTAGTGTAAGGCTTTGATAAAAAACAAATCATGTGCAACATTTTCCTACTCCTGCTTATGAGTGCTCTGTTTGCCCCATACATTGTTTTTCAGCAAAAGATGGAGGAGGTACGCTTGGAAAAGGAGGAGCTGCTGAAGAGCATGGAGCTCCTGCAGAAAGAGAGAGATGAACTGCTGGAGGAGAGAGAAAGAATTCAGAAAGAGTATGAACAGGAGAGAGAGAACACGGCTCAGCTCAGGAAGGAAGTGCAGGTCAGAGCTGGAGATCTCTCCTTGGCTCGTTTTTAAGTTGGTGGAACTTTTAACAAGTGTTTAAATCATTTGTGAGCAACACACTATGCATGATTTAAAATAGCTAAGCTACAGCCAAAGTCTGAGTATGATAAAGTATCTAGCTGCACTACTACCTAATATAAAATTAGCTAACTACATTGAAGCGACATTGTCAAACTGAGGAAAAGCGATTGTGATATTTAAATTTTATTGTTCACTTACATTAAATGTACTTGGTTTATACACTGTATGCCATACCAAAGACACTTTGCCACTTTTATGTAAGACGCTTGTAATTGTAACATAACAATTCACAGACATATTAAGAGATTAATGTACTCTTAGTTCATATAAAATGGCTGTGATACTTTTATACTTTGATATGGAAATATAAAATGTAACTCAGCACCTGAACACTGTTGATCATGCTCATCACATAACCAGCTAGGTAATCAACAACAATGCAAAATGATTAGAAAAAGAGCTGCAGTTCTTTGCTGTGAGAATCAGAATCAGAACTCCTAAGCCCTGATTTACTGAATATATTAAGCCCATATTGGCTATTTTAATTATCACAATAGCACTTACGTAGCTAATCCACAGTTTCCACAGATTGAGGGAGTGTGACGCTTATTTTTGTTATCTTCGTGCAAGTCAAATTAGCATGCTCAGTTTGATTCGCATATAAGCAAACATACCAAGTCAGCTTAATGTTGGCCTGTTTACACACACAATCCAAAGTACGATTGTTTTAGAGTCCTACTGTTCACCATGTTGAAAAGACATTGAACTTGCTATACTTTGTGCACCTTTACTGCTTTTATGCCATATAATTTTATACAGTTTTGCTGGATTATCTTTAGTATAAAGTCATTTCAGTACATCACCGTTCACTCTCATGAGGATTGGCATGATTTACAGGGCGTTTCCATAATGAAAAAGTAAATGAATAAATGACATCAGTGTCAGTGTCTTTATGGGTAGTGGTGGCTGAGCAGTTAAGTCTCCAAGCTGCTACTGTAGGCTCTTAAGCAAGACTTTTAACTCTCTGTGCTCCAGAGGCACCATATCCTGGCTGATCCTCTGCTTTGAAAGCAACCACCAAACAAGCTAAGATATTGGAATAAAGGGATTTAATTGTACTCTTACTAATTTTTACAGATCGGTTTTCACTCGACTGGCCGATCTCATAAACCGATACTATTGTGATTGAATAATTTGAGTATGAAAAGTTATCCATAAAGGCAGCAGCTAATTTTAAAGCCGACCCTCACTCAACCACCTATAGCAGAAGCCCTTAAAAAGCTTGAGCAAGAGAGGAAAAAGGCTAAAAAAAAATGGTAAGAGAGAAAAGGGCAGTTTCCAGCTGTGGCAGGGGCAGCCCGGGGATTGCCGTTTCCCTCTGTGCATGCTGGCCGACAGCAACTATTCAGCATGGCTGCGCACATTCTGGATGATAAGAGAAGGAATATACGGTCTTAAAAATTCTGATATTTATAAAGAAATGCCTGCCCTTGCTTCTTATTGATAAATAGTCATGATTGGCTCACCAGTGAGTGAGTGTCTGTGTTTATTTAAAACATTCAGTGCAGAGTTTATTATTTGTTATTCATTGATGCAGCCTTGTTTAATGTGCTGCATGTTATAACGAGTGAGTATAGTAGGACAGTCGCATTTCATATAAGCATTTCGGCATTTCGGCATTAATGCTAGTTAAGAAATTGAAAATTTTTGCTCTATAGTCGATTAGAGGCTATTCTCTTGGTTTCCTTTTTTTTTTTTTTTATATATATAATCTACATAAAATAAAAAGAGAATTGCCCCAGAAATCCTGATCAGAGCAGCCCTAAAGAGCAAGATCAGGGTAGAATGAGTAGACTGGGTGACATGCAGTTATGATAAATCAAACAATCACTCTTAACAGCTGTAACGAGCAGAAACACATCTACGAGTCTGCATTTCTTTTTATTTTATTTTTATGGATGAAGGCATCCAAAATATGCCAAAATCACCTTTGAACCAGTTGATATTAAGATGTGTTTGCTACTTGTACTCTGTAAAGCTTTCATAACGGCTCTAACCTGGGGTGTTGTTAATTGGTGATTTTTGAGGCTGGTAACTCTAAATGAACTGCTCCTCTGCAACAGAGGTAAGTTTTGGTCTTGCTTTCTTAGGAAGGTCTTCATGAGAGCCAGTTTTATCCTGGTGTTTGATGGGTTTTGCAAGTGCACTTGACAATACTGTTTACAAGAACTACTGCAGAACAACTAACCTTTATGTCTTAAAATTGACATTTTGTTGTTTTAATTACTTAATTATCTAATGACATTTGTGTCATAGTTTTGAAAAAGAAAATCCAGTATTTTTCTAAAATGTAGAAAAATAAATCTAAACTTGTGTTAAAACTTGACTTGTACTGTATACAGTATGTGACAAGTAAAGGTTACTTTGGTTTAGTTTAATTGCAGGCATCATTGGGTGACTTTGGGTAGAGCTTGTAGAAGGAAGGATATTTCTATGAGCACAGAGGGAAAATTGAGTTAAGATGAGTTTGCCCACCCATTTGTGGCTGTTAATTTTATGACTGCGCTTTTATATGTTGTTTTATGTGCTGCTAGAATAATTTTATAAAGGATTTTGCTCCTACAGGGATACAGTAAAGGGGAATTCTGAAAAAGTCATTTTTTATGTTTTATTAGATTTTTTAAAATTAGGTTTCTTAACATATTAAAAATTTAGCTTGAAAAAAATAAGTAAGCTTTTAAAGTGCAACATTTTAACAGTTAAAATATCAGTCAGAGTAAAGTTGAGAGTTTTAAACCTGTTTAAATTTGAGTGTTGAATGAATGAATGTATTTGCTGCATTGGGAAATAATATTTTTGTTATTCTTTTGCTTTCTGTTGGAAAACCTACATCAAGTTTTATGAATGCTAAGAAGTGTATGTGTATATTATAGGAGCTGCAGCTGTCCTCTCAGAGCTTACAGGAGGAGAGAGAGGAGGTGAAAAGGAGAATGGAGGAGAACACAGCACGACTGCTGCAGCTGGAAGAGGATCTTATTGGGGTCACCCAGAAAGGCTTGCAGAAGGAGACAGAGTTAGACTGGTGTGTTGATTTTAATGCCATTTTCATTTACACTGCAGCCTACTGCTCAGAAAAATATAAAATGACAGCCACTACATTGCTATATTTGGTATGCATATCCAAGGCCTCTTATATTGTGATATACCTTAAAATCAAACGTTTTAATCTCTTTTAAGCTCTTTTTATTTTATTCTAAACAATATAGGAATAAAATGTGATCTTTGTTGATTGAGTAGGAATTTATACTGCAATTATTGTGTGAACAATCTCTTTCCTCACAGCCTGAAAGATCGCGTGAAGAAGCTCACTCTTGAGAAAGAAGCACTGGAGTCTCAGCTAAAGAATGAGAAGGATGAGAAAGAATTGTACAAGGTAAAACACCACAATGCTCACTTACATACTACATTGATCCAGAAACTGATACAAGTACATGGCATCATCATGGCATACACACGTTACTAAGGATGGGAAGAAATTTAAAGTTTTGATATCATAATGCAAAAATTGTCACAATCTGTATTCTATGGTCCCACTACACCAGGACCTTTTTTGTTGTTGTTGTGGACTGGAACCTGGTAAATATGTGTACAGAAAACCAGTGCTAATGCCACAAACGTACGGCTGATGTATGGCTTATGGCTTGTTGAATAAACACATGTGCCACATTTTAGCTCTGTGGTTGTTTTAACTTTTTTTTTTAACAAAAACACTTCTAAGGCTACAGAGAGACAGCAGTCAGTCACAACATTAAAACCAACTAAAAACGTGTTAGGGCGGCACGGTAGCATAGTGAACACGGCCCCTCCAGGGTCGATTCCCGACTCAGGTCTGTGCGGGTGGAGTTTGTATGTCTTCCCTGTGCTTTGGTGCGTTTCCTCTGGGTACTCCTGTTTCCTCACACAGTTTAAAGACATGCAGATTAGGCTAATTGGTGTTCCCAAATTGCACGTAGTGTGTGAATGAGTGTAATGAGTGGATGTTTGCGTTGCAATAGATTGGCGTTTTGTCCAGGGTGAATGAATAAATTTATCTAATTTTGAGTGATATTTTTTAACTTTGCTGCTAATATGGTTGCTGTTTACATAATCAGTTAGATCAGTGCAGACATGGGAACGTTAAATTGAATTAAATTGTAATGGTCATTTCATGCATTGATTCTAAGAGAGAATAAACACGCTCAATTTTTTCTCCATAAACTCCATTTTTTTTTTTTTTTTTTTTTTTTTTTGATCAGGGACAATGCACAAACAACATTAGTCTAAAATAAGACCATCTAGCATTAAATACCGGGCTCTATTGATACGTTTGATTTTAGACAATTTGCCATCATACCTGAGTCTGAAGAAAATGAACACTGGTTGCTCACTTTATTCAGAGCCAATAAATCTAACTCTCTTTCTATATTCTTAAAGCAGACCTTAATTAGGTTTGTGCTTCATTTTTTTGAGTTTACCTGCATTCTGGGAACAACAGGCCTAGCTCTGTTCACAGCTCTCCATGTCTCTGCTGCTTTTTTGTGGTGGGCACAGGAACTAGGCGTGACATGGAGCTGTAGCTACGGAAACACAGCTAGACCCACACCTCATTGCTGTTGCCCCTGGCTGTGTGGGTTTGCCCAGTGCTGCCGGTACTTTCTTATTGCGCTTATAATTAGAGGTAGGCAGCACATTTCTGTGCAGAGCGGAAATGCAGCCTGGTGATAATTATGGACCGTTTGTGTTCATGTGCTGCAGTCTCTTAAGTCTTTGACAAATGAGGCCAATGAGTTTTCTCTCTCTCTCTCTCTCTCTCTTTCTGTATGTGTGTGTGTCTGTGTGACCCAGATTCACCTGAAGAACAGAGAGCTAGAGAACACCAAGTTAAGTGCAGAGCTGCAGATGCTGAGGTCAGTGGATGTAAATAAGGAGAACACCATTGCACAGCTGAAGGAGGAGCTGGCACGAGCTAAAGCCTGTCTGGCAGAGAAAGACAAGCAGCATCGCCAGCTACTGGCTAACAGTTCCCCCTCGGTAATATAAACCAACACACCCCTTTGTCTTCCACTTCAGGTTAGCTGTTGGTTCTGTGGTGTATCGAAATCTATTTGGAAATTTTGGCTGACTTTGGAAACTGACAACTTTAAAGTTTTGGGGCCTCTTGTATTAACTCAGCATTTCCCACACATAGGTTTTACTTTGGCGCTGCTCTCAGGTATGTTTATGAGCAGCCAAGTATATTTCGCCCTATTTTAAACACACACACACACACACACACGTTTCATTTATTAATCTGTTCTAAGAAATCTGTGTGTCTTGTTTCCAATTTGGTGACTGCATGAACACAGCTTAGGGTCAGGAGATGAGAGACAGAGAAAGCAAAAAGTGGGCAAGATCAGAGGAGAAAACAAGTCAAATAAATATTACATTTCGGGGGGGGGGGACTTATTTTTGAGACATTTACCAGCAGAGTATGGTAAAGACACCAGGCACAGAAGATAAACAAACTCAAATATTCCAAACATAAATGTACTGCCTATGTAAAAGAGAGTTCATACAAAGTGTGTACAGTACATGCATCACAGTGGAATTTAAAAGTTTAAATAATGCAATGGCTCATGTATTACTGGTAAAAAAATATTTTGACAGTACCCCAGGTAGGAAAAAGGGTTGTTTAAGGGTTGTGAGTTTGTGTGAATACGATTTCATGTTTGTGTGTGCTTTCAGGGGGAGAGCAAGGCATTAAGAGAACAGTTGAGGCAAAAAGAGGAGCAGTTGCAGGCCACTCAGCAGCAGGCTTCCATGCTTTCGGCAGAGCTCCGGGACTCCTCTAATGCACGGGATCGCAGCATGGCTGAGCTCTACCGGGTCAAGCTAGAGGTTGACACGCTCAGACAGGGCCAAACTGACGCTCAGGCAGAGTGCAGCCGTCTAGAAAAACAGATGGAGGAAATGAAGAACTTGGCCATGCAGGAGACAGTAAGTTGTAATTTACAATGACATTTTCTGAATTCCTATTTTACACTTGAGCAACCAGCTTTAAGTCATGTGATGTGAAAGTAAAGTCTATTTCTTAGCAGCGTAAAGAAACTGAGGATTTGGCTTTGGCTGAGCTGCAGAGGGAAGTGGAAGACTTAAAGCTCAGGTTGCAGATGGCTGCAGAACATTATAAGGAGAAATACAAGGAGTGCCAGAGACTGCAGAAACAGGTGGTCAAGCTTTCTGAGCAGCAAGGGGTGAGTAAAAGCATCTCTGTATAATCTAAGGCTCAGTTCAATCCTCTGACAGTGTTGCCAGCTTAACAACTTGCTGACTTTTTTCGACCCCTGCACGTCAAAAAAATATAAGCGACAAATCTAGTGACTTTCTGAGCAGATGTTATGTAGCTGACCACAGCTGCTGGTTATATGAGGTGACGGAGAAGGTTCAGTCAACTTAGGCCTGGGTTGTGTTTTTGTAAGCTCATGATCACTGATCGAGCTGATGTAACATCCCACCGTTCTAGAGCCCAAGAAATTTGGATCACCTCTACCCTTGTTAAAAAATGGAAGGAAATCTGTTACATGTAGATGGAGTTAGTATTTTAGTGCCTAATTTCTGAGTTTTTGTCTGATACTGAGCAATTTATTTAACAAACAGAATATACCTTTCCTTTTGACTATAACATTACCCAGGATAGCTTTACTTTCCCAGGATGGGCTATACTATCCTGGATTAGCAGGATATACTATGCAAATGCAGTAATAATTTGTATAGAAGATTTGTCTTCCTTCACTGCATCACAAACTAGGAAGTACGGAAAAGGTTTTAAAAAATAAATAATAGTGTTTGACCCAATCAGTTAATAAATCATTCATCTAGTATCTAAAAATCATGTTTTCAACCTTAGGGATAGTTAAAGAACGAGATTCTCGAACACTGGAGTAGGTAACACATCAGTTCATCATGCTTATAGTGGGTACAGCAATTAATGGAAGGTCCTTGTTGTTTTTTTAGGCAAAGAGGAGTCCTGGTTTAGATGCAGCGACTGGCCCTTTGTCTGCCAGCCCTGAGGCATCTGTGCCAGGTAAATCTTCTTGTGTGTCCTAGCTTAATAGCATGCTATTTGTGTATTATCTAAACATCTGACTTTATAATTCAAAAAACAGATGCTTGTAAAAACAGTGTTTGTTACTGAGTATAAAAATATCAATAAGTTTTGGTTCTTATGGCAGGAAGCCCAGGCTCATCAGACAGCGTGCTGGATGCTATTCTCCAGGGCAAGCTGAAAGGTGTCAGTAAGGATGTGTTTGATAAGAGTGAAAAATACAAGAAGTGCAAACAGATGTTATGTGTAAGTCAGTTCCTTTCCTGTTTATAGTCATTTTATCATAACATCAGCCATGACATATGCATTTATTTAAAACCAGCATTTATGGAGCATTCAGTTACAATCATACTAGTACCAAAGACATGTTGTAAATGTAACATGTACTGTAGGAAGAAAAGGGGCGCAACGCCATGCTGATGGATGAGCTGGCTAAACTTGAGCTGAAGTGGAAAGAGCAAGCGAAGATCAACGAGAACTTAAAGCTGCAGCTGGCAGCTGAGGAGGACCGCTATAAGGTCAGCGCCCCCTACTGTTCCAATGTATAACCTGTCTGTGTAAGCATTGAACTCTGGCTTCGATTCTGGGGAGAAGCTACCTGTTGTCTTCTCCTAAACATGACCGGGTTTAATAGGCAGTTCATAGACATTTAGTCTGACTGATCAGTACTAAACCATAGGAAGTGTACGCATAAAACTAACTGTATGTAAAAAAAATATTATTATAATATATATTTTTTTACATACAGTTAGTTTTATGCGTATTTAGTACCAGTCAGGACTGGCAGCCATATAATCATGTATGCACTGGGCATAATTTTTTTATGATTTTGGTCAGTTTTTACATCACTGTTGAGTGGCCTTTGCAAGGCATGCGGTAGGGTAACCAAAGTTTTATGGTAGTGTTGTATCGGCACATGCAAAAAACCTGACTCAGTCTCATTTTCTCTCTCTCTCTCTCTCTCTCTCTCTCTCTCTCTCTCTCTCTCTCTTTCTTTGTGTTTCTGCCTCTCTCTCTCAGACGTATGAATAGTCTTATGTGCGTGTGTTGCACCTAGACATTAAAGTTATTGTACAAGCAGACAGGTGGTTCTTGTGTGTACTATGAAATATAATCCTGCCGGCTCACCTTTGGACAGTGACACAATTTTCATAAATTCCTCTCTGTAAACCACCACAATGGTTTGAATTGAAATAATCAAAATGTGAAGTGTAAAGTCGACGCATAAATTCAAAGTGTTCAAATAGGCTAAAATAACAAAACAGACCTATCTGAGAGATAACAGATACTTTAGGAGGGACTGAATCAACAAGTTTGGTACATTCTTAAAAAGAAGGAATGCACTGGCAAGAGCTCATAATCCAAAGCACACCACGTCACCTGTATAAGAGGGTGGAGGCAGTGTTATAGCATGGGCGTGTATGGCTGTCAGTGGATCTTAAGTTGAAGTGTATGGTGCGTTAATTTTTGCTTAGGTTCAGTTAAGGGTGCCCAAACCGAAAGGTTGCCTTTACAGAGTACAGATAGATAATCACCCAAAACATCCCAGGAAAGGTTTGGGTAAAATTTTTCCAAAACGTTTTTTTTTTTTTTTTTTTTTTTTACCAGCTTCAACCCAGTTGAGCATTTTTTTTTTTACAGAACTGAATTAGAGACCAGAGCACCAATTATCTTTGGCTTAATTTAAGCATCTTTACCATGGGTTCCAGTTTTCAGGCACCATTTAAAATAATCCTTATATTTATAATTACTTTTGAGCCTGTGAAAATGGAGGGACTGTTGTGAAAAGGTCAACTTATAATGAAGCAAACAAATTGTGACACCAGTTAATAAGTCCAATTTGTGAATGACTGTCCAAATACTTATGGACCCAGCTGTTTTTAATAAAACAGATAACCTTTAAATATAACTTAAGTACCATCGGATGTTTTTCACTCTTGCCTGATCTTAAACCTAATCTCTTTTGGAAATAGCAAAATTTCATAGACTTTGTTAATATCTTTATATATACAATATATTGCATGATGTTTTTAAATAAATTGTTGTTTGGCCAATAAATGTTTTAGAAATGTAACCTATGAAAAGATTTAACTGAAGCTTAGAATTCTCTCTCATGTTCCGTTTACTAATTTTGCTGATCTTAGCCTGACCCTGATTCTGGGTATTGGATTGGTGCAATCTCTGGTCATTATATAAAAATATATTTTGTCATATTCCACTGTCATGTTTTTAATCAACATAATTCAAATGTGCATAACAGTTTTTATAATGCTCACATTAAACTTAGCTGCTTTAACAGGGTATTACTAGTGACAGTACTAAATGTAAAAAAGAAAAAATTATATGCTATGTGCTTTAAACAAATCAGTACTCAAGTATTTTATTTGAGTGACACGAATACAAACCCAAGCATTTTGATTTTCTGGAGGTGGACTTTCATGTAAATGTTAGTTTAACAAACCATAAAACAAATGTTCATTTAAAAACTGTTCTAGTAAACAATCAATAGGTGCTGTGCCAGAAACAATGAATTATTGAGCTCCTTTGAAACACAGACAGATTTGCTTTAGTCTCACAACTCACTAAATGACCTCTTGTGATGTAACTTATTAATGCTAACCAGTGGAAACCTGACAGTAGATCATAACTGGCACTCTGAGCTGCTTTGTAAATAAAGAACAGGGACAGTTTGAGCCCTAATCACTTGCCCCTGCACTGCTTTTCTTCTGTCTGTGCATAACTGCTTTAACTTAAAGTATTTTCCCTGAATGGTATCACTTGTCAGCACAACTGCACAGACAGGGCAGGTTTATAAGAGCGCCGACTGGAGACAGCATTTTACTGCTGTATACATGAGACATGGAGACAGAAGAAGGATAGACAAGAGATGTTCAATGCAAGACGGCATAATGTAAGGGCTGGCTTGTTGGGTTTTTGTTTAAACACATTGAGGAACATTGTGGAGTGACTATTGTGCAGCCGTTGACCGAGGCGGTGCAAGTAGTGATAAATGGCAGGCTTTATTTATTGATTAAAGATTTTTTTACCCTACATACTTGCCAAAAGAACACCCTGCTAGAATATTGTTCCTCTTGCTATTCATACCCCCAGTCTTCACTGTTATTAACACCATATGCTCTTAACTAATATTACACTGATGTTCTACTTCTCGCACAGAGCCAGGTAGCAGCCAAGGGTCGGGAACTAAAGGAGCTGAAGGACAGCCTCGCTGTTTTATCCAAAGAGAAGGAGAAACTGGAAGGGGTGCGAGTTTTCTTTTTTTTTTTTTTTAGGACTTGTGCCAATCTAAAAATGCCCGCAGAGTGCTTGTTTTTTTTTCCCTCCCAGGATCTGGTTTGGGTTTAACGTATCTCTCTAATTGGGGCAGCAGAGCCAGCAAGGCCTCATTTTCCATTCAATTACTCTGGACCACAGAAAGGGATGCACAGCAGCCCCAGAAAAAAATTATCCAAAAAACAGAAAGCACTGCTGAGAGAGGTAGCTAGAGCATAGAGCCTAACGCTTCAACTAGCAAAATGACCCAATTTGAGGCTGAGACTGTAAATTAAATTGGCGCCTGCAGAAAACTTCAGTAGAAGGCAAAGCTCTGCATCCCTTTGAACAGGCAGAGGAGTTTTTAATTAAGGGGCTAATTAAACTGTTTGTGCGAGAGGGTGGCTAGTGAGTCCATAACGTTAAAGCTAAAATACTGTGGCAGATGATGTATTGTCTGGAGCTAAAGATGGAGTGAAAGGAAAACTGATGGAAATCTGAACGGCCGTCAATAAATTGTTTGCTGCTTTAAGGTTTTATTTTGCCTCCGTTTGGCAGCCCAGCTCCATTTAGTAACAGTAAAATTTAAATGTAGCTTCCATTTAGGGCATTTAAATCATGTATTGCCACTGCTTTGCCATTTAGAGTTCTCTAGTATTACTTTTTTTCCCATTCACTGGCTGGACTTTAATGAAATGCGTCTTTGATAGCAGGAGTTGCAGAGAAGTGCCAGCCGTGGGGAAGAGGAGGAGGAGGATGAAGGTTTGGATGTACCACCAGTGTTTCTGCAGTATGCCATGCCATATCAGCCAGATGTCCCGTCTCCTTTACTGGTGGCCCAGCGTCCTGCAGAACTGATGTTTGGAAACCCATACTCATCTGAAAGCAGGGGTCAGTGTTCCGTCCACATGGTACAAAACATGTAGCAACAATTATAATAATAATAACTGAAAAAGCTGTTTATATCCACTAGGATATTATATTCATATATATGAATATATAGACTACCCTTAATTTATATATATAAAGATATATAAAGAGATATATATATATATATAGATAGATAGATAGATATAGATATGTGAATATAATATCCTAGTGCGTCTCTCTCTCTCTCTCTCTCTATATATATATATAAATATATATATATATATATATATATATATATATAGATATAGATGTGTGAATATAATATCCTAGTGCGTCTCTCTCTCTCTCTCTCTCTCTCTATATATATTTATATATATATATATATATATATATAAATTAAGGGTAGTTTCTAACTTACGTTTGTGTATGTGCTGGTTTAGACAGTGCAGATGGAGAATTCTCAGATGATCAGATGCCGAGGCTTCCTCCCGTTGGACCTCCATCTTGGGACAGTAATGTGGTGTGCAGCCAGCCTGCCCGCAACCTGAGCCGCCCTGATGGCCTGGAGGAGCCTGAGGAGCAGCCAAACAATGTGAGTGGTTCATTTTTTCACATCAGCAAAAAAAAAACATTATTCATGTAATTAGATTTTCTTATGAGTTGCTAATTGAGCTTAATTATGACTGATATTATTAAGGTAACAGGTACAGATGCAGAGTATGAAATTAAAGCGCTTTATAGTTTAATTATCCGATATTGCGATTTTGAGGGTTGTCTTTTTGACAGTCTTTTTTAAATGACTTGTTCTGGACACAAGCAATATACACAGCAGGCCTGATTGCACTTCCACCATATGCAACTTTATGGTAACCAATCTATGATTCAACAGTTAGCCAATCATTTTTTGTTGTCATGTGAGTTGGACTTAATTTTTTCATTCTTATTACCAGGAAGCCTTTGGTGCTAATCAGGAAAATATGGGTGGAGCTAGGAATTGAGCAGATAGACTATTAATTGTACAATAAACAAAATAGTCATGAGTTTACAGACACCTGCCATTTGAAACAATCCTTGCTAGAATTACCTTTCTGGCAGACAGCAGGGAGATCTTAAGTTCAGGATATGAAATGAGAAGGTCTGCCAAGTCATTTCCCAGCATTTTCTGGTTGACCAAATAAATAGTGCTGCAAAATAATGTACAAAATTTTCTACATTCACAGGAATAGATATGTAATGAGAAACACACACACAACCTTGGTCAGGGTACATTTAGTTTCAGATTTTGGATATTATCTGTGTCGTGCCACGTTATCTGATGGAAAATCTTTTTATAGTTTGTGCTGTGCCCTCTCTGCTATGCTGAGTGGGGATTAGCTGAGCTTGCCATAGCTGAACTTGTGGAGGCTCATTAAGGATGTTGTAGCTTGCCTCAAAACACTGCAGCTAATTGAGGAATTGTGGTGCACATCAGATGGTAGATGTTAATACTACTGCTGACAAAGGTAGTTAACAGTAGTGAGTGCTCTTTGACCTGGGTTCTCTCTCTCACTACAGCAAACCAACGATCAGGCCACGGTCAGCGAGCCACCCACACACTTCCTCAATGATGGACAAATGCCATTCTGCTTTGATACCAGGTAAAACACACAGGAACCCTGAGAACGCCCCACAAAGAAAGTGCTGTCATGTGTCATGTTGTTGAGCTCTGCAGGAGTTGTGTTTGTGGCTGACTTGGCTGCACGGGCCACCCACGTCGCCCAACACACAGATGCTGTTTTATTGCCTCACTCCCTTAGTTCCCCCGCATCATCAAAACAGCTTATTACACACAAACGCACACATGCACTGTCTTTTATTCGCCCTGGCTATTTTCTGTTGTTTTCATCCTCCTACTTCCTCGTTTGTCTCGACCATTTTCTTATGTGTCACATTTCTCCTGCTCTCTTGCAGCGAGGAGTTGCAGAAGCGATGTCCACTCTGCGAGGTCATCTTTCCTCCGAATTATGACCAGTCCAAGTTCGAGGAGCATGTGGAGAGCCACTGGAAGGTGTGTCCCATGTGCAGCGAGCAGTTCCCCCTAGACTGTGATCAGCAGCTGTTTGAGAAGCACGTGCTCACTCATTTTGATGGCAACGCGCTGAATTTCGAATAGACCAGCCAGAGAGGATCATCTTCACAACATTCATTTCAAACCCATTTTTATCACCACATAACTGCAGCTGTCAACACTTAGCCGCATGTTACTCTGTAAGCATTTACTTCTAAGCAATCAGTTAATTGGCTCATGACTATTTCTTTGCTAATGATTTCTTTTTACGCTCACGTTCCCATGAGATGGGTGGGTTACTATCACACTGAAGTAGAGATTCTGCAGGATGACTTGATTTCTTCGGGGTGCTATTTATTAGAATGGGGTTATTTTGAAAAGGCTGTACAGATCAATTTACTGTCACTTTGTCACAAGCATAATCATATAGCCAGTGTACCATCTAAACACATGCAACTGCAAGCACTCTCCAGGCTTTATGAAATAATATGTCAGGTATTACCCGATTCCCCTTTGTGCTCATCTGGCACAGTTCTGCACTGTCAGGGCAAGATACTAGTTTATACATAACAGGCTGATCATATAGTCATAAAATAATCTATTTTAGAAATGCTTTTAAATATCACAAATAAAGAACAAGCTATAGGAACCAAGATAATTCTTAACATTTGTTTCTTGATTTAAATCAACTGATTATTCAGCCATTATTCTGTTTTAATTGCATGCTACTTGTGACTGTGCACTGAATTCAAAAAGTCTTGGGTCTGATTTCCTTAACACAAATTAAGCCTGGTTACAGATTATTATTATTTTTTTAAAGTTAAATCACAATTGTTTTTCAGTTTAAGATTAATATTCAAGACAGTCTGATGTTAATAAATTTAGAGAGTAACATTATCCTGCACAGAAGGGATATCATATTACATTTAATATTACAACCTGTACACAACATTGCACTCTTGAACATGACCCAGTGCTAGACTTCATCTGTCTCAGTTAACCAAACTAATGTGTTTAAGCCTTTGGCTCAAGATAAAAATGTAAGATCTAGATCCTTTTTTTTCCCTTTCATGTGTCTCTTCTTACTCTGATATACATCAATAAAGTTTTGTT
Source organism: Clarias gariepinus (assembly GCF_024256425.1). NCBI lineage: Eukaryota > Metazoa > Chordata > Actinopteri > Siluriformes > Clariidae > Clarias > Clarias gariepinus. Next base: position 16,204,943 of record NC_071103.1, on the reverse strand, counting down.
TGAAACAACAGTTGGTTCTGCTGAATTGACTGTGGTTAGATAAGTGCCACTTACTCCTAGCTGAAAGTAAAAAACACAAAAATGACATGGATATAAAAAGAATAAAAACATTCCACACACAAAGTTATTCGAAACACATCAGAGGCCATTTAATATTTAACTTGTGACCAGGTTTACATTTATGAAGCAGCTTTTTTTGTCAGTTTTGCTTTTTTCTTTTTGTTGAAGAAAGACACCAGTTTACAAACAACCCCTGGTGTTGATGGCATTACGTTACATTACGTAGGATCCCCCCCTCCCCAAAAGAAATGTATGAAAATATATAATTTAATGCACTTACACAGATACATAATACATAAACTATGCACAACATGTCCAATACTTCCCTCTAGACTGGCAGTATAATACTGTCACAATGTTCATTTAAACAGAAAACTCCATTACATCGACTTCCATGCAGTAAGAATGTCATGATCGTGGGTGATTGGCAGCTTGGCCCTTGATCAGGGCTTTCTCTGCTATCTCTTCTTGGTTTTCTTCTCAAACTGCCTAGAGAAGGGTGACTAATTATAGGATAGAACATTTTAAAACATCTTTTACTATTCTAACTATTCTATTTAATGCAAAAGAGCTTGCAAGATTACTGCTGGTAATCTGAAGTCTGCTCCTGTCTGACTTGTACTTAAGCAGAAAAGGCAGAAAAAATGAAGTTATAACTCTGGGACAGGACATCCCTGAGTTTTATCCCACTGCCACATTAGGTAAAACACTGTTGACACCGAAGACGGTGATGGGCAACTGCTCCACTGTAGTTTTAATATTGGGAACTTTCATCTGTCCATCTGAACGGCAGCTCGGGTAATGCCAGCCAGGGTCAAAAGACAACATCACAATCTGGATCGACTTCTTACACCAAAGCTATGAAATTATTATGGTCCATAAGAGTTCAAGGCAATCAGTTATCATTTTAAACTAACACACACTTTGGGGCTTTGATGAAAGATAATAAAATAAATCCCCTAGACCGGAAAAAAAGGAAGAGGAGTACATGTACTCTAAACCCAAAGAAGTGTGTAGAATTGACTCAGTGACTCGCAGGTAGGTAGGTAGGTAGGTAGGTAGGTAGGACTCTGCAGCCCCTGACGTGTTGGCAATGGAAACTTCCTAACAAGGTTGGCAACTAGGTGCTACAAAGTGCTTTAGGTCCTTTAACAGGCAATTGATTTAACTGTGGAGTTCTAGAATGCTCCAGAGGTTCTAGAACACACCAGCCACAGCTGGCCTGGGACCTGTGTAACAACTGTATACAAAAAATACCATTAGACCACATGGGCAATATAATGTGTCTGAAATGCTGGCAATCTGTCACCTGAGATTGTTAAATAGGTGTAAAACACGACGACCCCCCCAAAGGAATGAAATATACAGGATTAAACTTACTTAAGTTTTAAAGGTTAAACTCCCAAATTTAATGTTTTTCCTGGAATTTTTTTTTTTTACTGCAAA